>NW_024871276.1:2682500-3280000 GCF_019054845.1 Dipodomys spectabilis | reverse complement strand
ATTAGAAAGCAGCTCAATGAAAGAGAGGAAAAGTATAAATACACAGTTTCAGCTCACAAGAAAAGAGATTGAAGTAGTTTGAAACCATATGGATGGATGCTCAATCTCACTAATTATTCTGCAAAATGCAAATGTAATAACAAAATGCATCTCTTTAACCTATGAAAATTACCAGAGATGATAAAATTTGGCAGGGATATGAGGACACAGACCATTTTTATATATTGTTGTGGAGAGAACTTGGCAATGCCCATAAAAAATTTAAATGCACATATGCTTGAATGAAGCAATCTCACTTCTAGGAATTTCTCCTGTAGTAAACAACAGAATATATGCAAGGACGTATGGCCAAAACTCATATTGCACCAAGTGAACCTGCTATCAGCAGGACTTACCACAAATGATGTATGTAATAGAGACATGGTTATAAGATGTTCTCCAAATAGGTGATTTTTCAAAAAATAAAAATGTGGGAAAGAATTTAACTTTTGTTTCTATTTAGTATAGAAACACCTTATCCAGAACTTAGTTCTGATTAAGCCTCATATCTATATTCATTACTATAACTATTACAGAACACTTCATCCTCCCTACCCATTTCAAATCCTTCCCTTATGGCTTTTCAATCCCAATAATTAGCTGCATGTATATCTATTTCCATAAGCCTAAGTTCAGATCAATTCATTTTTCCTACTCCATTTTCAAGAAATAAGCACATATACTACCCAAATCTCCAGAACATGTCTAAAATGAGATTGCTTGCATGTCTCCATTAATTATGGCCCAAATTTAAGCCTCAATAGTAGATTTTTTCCCCTGAATGCCTTGCTTTCTCTGTGCTTTTTCTACCGCCCACACAATACACAGCAAGTAGAGTGATATTTGGATTCATAAATGTCACCCATTGTCTAAAACCCACCAGCATCCCGAATAAAGCTTTAAATCATTAACCAGAATTTTACAAAGTGCTACTAACTCTGTTTTCCATCTCTGAGCTCAGCTCTGAGACCACTTCTCTTCTAAAAATTGGTTTTTCGGGGGTTAATTGTCCAGCAATCTGTCAGTAAGGAAAGATACATTGATTTCTTAATTTTTCAGAATGTGCACACAGAATGCTCCCGTTATAGACCTTGGGGTCAGATATGGGTTCCAGATCTGCCCACTCCATTTCAGCTGATATCAGAGTAGCACATCAAATGTCCACAGAATGAGCTGAGCTGGATTCAGGTGATTTTGTCATTATCAGTGTGTCATGAACACAGATGACATGATTATATGTCCTCACTTCTGCCTTGAGGAAATCACATAGTATCTGTAGCTAACACTATACTGATGTGCCCACACCAACTTGTAGTTGGATGACTGGTAAAGTATTTTAGCTTTAAATTTTCTTCTCTGCTAATAGGGTTTTGTAGTATTTTTTTATTTTAGTAATTCTTTGTGAGAAATCAAGACAAGTTCAGAACCATTATTTTTGCTTCCTTTCTCATCACCAATAGTAGTCACAGTAATTCTAATGTATTATGTGCATTTTTAAAAACAAATCATGCATTTGTTTCTTCCATAATTACAATCATTGTTTTTAAAGAAGAAAATCTTAGTTGGGCTCTAGTGACTCATGCCTGTAATCCTAGTTTCTCAAGAGTCTGTGATCTGAGGACTGCAATCTGAAACCCATCCCAGATAGGCAAGTTTTTGAGACTTGTATCTCCAATTAGTTACCAAAAAGCCAGAAATGGAGCTGTGGCTCAGGTGGTAGTGTGCTAGCCTTAAGCAAACAAAGCATCCACCCCTGAGTACAAGCCCCATGACAGGTACAAAAAAGTAAAAATAAATGAAGATCTAAATTGAAAATTTGAACTATGTTTTGCAAAAAAATATAGAGAAATACATCATAATGTCAAAAGAAGTCTATCTGGACCATATATAGGTTTCCAGTATACTTAATAAATTATATGTACATTATGTACCTTTTCAAAGTACTCCTAATCTGTATTTTGTACATTTGTATCTAACATATTCTTCAAAAATGTAGGATTTGACAAAGTACCTGGAAGACTGACTGCTAACACACAGAAAATACATTAGACACATAGCTCTTTTGTCTAAAGGAAAGAGTTAGGAAAAGGCTTATGGTTTTACTCTCCTAGTAGCCATGCAGCTACAGACAAATTACAAAGCTCTCAAGGCTACCACTATCATCTATAAATCAAGAGGTTAGAAAAATAAGAAATGTGTAGGTGTGCAGAACCCTCAATTAGACAGCAAGTTACACTCAGTATAAAATATATGAAGACTTGGATATATTGCATACAAAACATTTATATTTTCAGCATCTCTTATAAAGTTAAGTTTGAGATTAGGACTCTAGGCTGTAAAAAAAAGAAAAGGACAGAGTTTTACAGTGGTTATTCAGCCTTCAGTTCATGCATCTTACAGAGGAGGGGGTTACAAAATACATCGAGGCCATAATACCTAGGTCTTAATAATATAACTTCACATGGAAACAAAATTTTAGAGAAGGTCATCATGCAAAAGTGAATCTATTGGTATTAATGCATATCCACTATGGATCTGCCCAAAGGAGACTGTGAATATAGACAGAAACACAAAGAAGGAAGACAATGGGAAGGCATAGAGGGAAAGAATGACCATGTGACTGATGACCCATCTCTAAAGCAAGGAATGCTAAACATTGTAACATTCGGATGCAGGTAGGCTGGGAAAGAATTTCCCACATAGTTCACAGCAAGAATGAGGCCCCACTGACATCTTGATTTCAGACTTTTAGTCTACAGCACTCACAGACAATGAGTTCTGTATTTTAAGTCACTTGCTGCAACAGTAGGAGACTAGTGCAATCGCAATCTACACTCAAGGCCTTTCTTCACTGTGTGGCCTTCCTAGCTCTAGCAAGCCTTTGAATGCTGTCCATCAGATTAGATGAACTTTGGGCTATTTCTTGTTTTCCATCATCAGTCTTTTCTCATTATTTAAGTTAGATAAGAGATTTTAAAATTTGACTTGTGACAATAAATACCATAAGACATACTTTTGGCAGAGACACATACAAAATAAGAAATTTAAAAGACCAAAGGACATTTCAGACAAAATTATTCAGAATTCCTGCACATCCATTACACTGCTTAATTGATGCAGAGATCTCAGTTGGTCCCATGCTACTTTGATTTGTGACTTATTTGAATGATCCCAGAGTATTTCCCTGCCCTTAAGTTTGTGAAAATCTGCCTCCCCCAAAAGGATGTAGTGCCCCAAAATCAAGTTAAAAATTAATGTACTTAATTTACCATTTAAGTTAAGAGATAAAGTATAAATTTTAGATAGGTTGAAAAGTGGCATGTCATTAGTGGAAGTTGGGTGATGTTAAAGGGAAAATGAATCGAGCCTTCACAGTGCAGTGCTCAGCTATATGCATCCACCACCGTTGCAGTTCAATGGTGGGATGCATGGAACCATACACCTACAGAAGCCAAGGATCTGCTGGAGTGAAAATATACCATTTATCCAAATACTAAGGAGACTTTTACAAAGGCCAGCCCTCAGATAAATCTGTGTAACTAGAGCAAGAAATGGAGTTGCTTTGGCAATAGAGGATGGAACCAAAAGGGTAATGTGTTTGGATGAAAAGTATTTTTAATGAGCCATGTTAGCTAATTCTTGCTAAGTCTGTGTAAGACATGTGAAATCATACTGTTGGGAGAAATCCGAATGTAAACAAATCACAGGCAAATGCATTAAATATTTCCTCCTTGGCCAGAAAAGATGACCCACTACTTCCCCATCCCTAACTGCTGTCAGCACACTGTTATACTGTGCTTTTGCTGTATAGGGACAGCCAGCGAACATATTGCAGATTCAGTAACAGGTTGAATCTTGAGAATGAAATGTCAGGTTGCCAAATGAATCTTGGATACTCCTACTGCAACCGACAAAAAGATTGAAAAATACTCAAGAAGTGAGGTTCCATATCATGGATAGATGATAAAATGGACAGTTTCTTTCAGTCTCTTCTTTAGCTGATCCTGACTAGTGTAAATGATTTGGTCTCCCCAGAGCATTGAATGTTATTTATTTATTTATTTATTTACTGTCAAGGTGATGTACAGAGGGGTAATGGGTACATTTCTTGTCAAACTTGTTATCCCTTCCCCCAATTTTTCTCCTACTTTTCCTTCTCCCAAACCCCTAAGTTGTACAGTTCATTTCCAATACATTGTCTTGTGTATATGGCTGTTTAATTGGTCTCTCACCCTTATCCTTAGTCTCACCTTTCTGTTCTTCCCCTTCTCTAATTCAAATAAATGTATATATCATACCAGCGTACCAAAATCAAATACAGTAACAATAGGTGATATACCATAGGAAGAAGAACATACAAAAACAAAAAAAAACAAAAAAAATCAATGAACTCAAAGACATGGACTCAAGAGCATGGAATCTTTGGTTGTGCAAGTTATAAATAGGTTGTCATCTTTATTTTTCATAGGTATTCAAGCAAACAAAGTCCTTGAATCTGATTTGAAGACAATGTAGCATGATTTATGCCACATATTTTTAATTAATTAACATCACTATCATCAGCAATGTGACTACTATTTCTTGATGGGGGATGTCTTTATTCAGTGGAATGTGACCTTTAGATACTAATTTGAGACACTTAGATTAAGCTTTCTTTATAGTTGAATAAAATAGGTTAAATATATAGTATGTTCTTTGTTAGGGGTCAGTTAAATAGAAATGCTAATTTCTTTCGTGTTGCATGGCTGAGACTGTAACTTTAATTTCTTTTTATTAATCTATCAGTTAAACATGTGTTTATGAAAGAGAAAGCAGAATTTGCTCTTATCCTCCAACAATGAGAATCTGATTATTACAGAAATAATAAGTACCTCAAATGTCTCTACAGTTTTACATAGCAATAGGACATGTCCACAAAGTCTATTATATTTCCTGTTACACTGCGGAGTCACATAACACACTGCAAAGCCAAGATTCTTTTTGTGTGTATATGTGTGTGCTTGTGTGTGTGTGTATATATGTATTAAAGGTAGTGAACGTAACTTACAGCTACGTAAGTAAGGTAATGAATACATTTCTTTACCCTCTCCCTCATTTTCTTCCTCTTGTCTCTCCCCACTCTTCTTCCCCCAAATTGTAAAGTTCATTTCCAACAATTGTCTAGTAAGTATCATTGCTATATTAGCTAATCTGTTGTCCTGGGTTCTGTGATTTCCTTTCCCTTCCATGGATAAAATATATGCATATATACAAGATTAGAGAAAACTAAAAGAGTAAAAATAAAAATAACTGCATACAGGTCATAATAAGAACTTCTCGTTTCCAATTTGTGTTATTCATTTTGATATGCTCCATTATATATTGTCCTATGCACTTAGTGATTTGGCTATCGTAAGCCCCTGCTAAGGAGATCATAGACATATTCTAGTTATTACAAATGAGGGAAACCATGCAATCTACATTTCTTTGGGCATGGTTTGCTTTGCTTAATATAATTTTTTCCAGGTCTTTCCATTTCCTTACAAATAAGGCAATGATATTCTTTCTGATGGAAGCATATGTGTAGATATACCACATCTTCTTGATCCATTCATCTACTGAGGGGCATAGCTAGCAAAATAAATAAAACCCCAAATATTAAATATTGAGAGATCATCACTAGCCATACAATAGACAAAGTCCACCTATCTAAAGTATACTAGTGCTCAAAAAGCTAAGTCCCCCAAAAATGAATTGTAATAGAAACAACCATCCCACTAACAAGTGGGTTAAAGACTTAGAGACTTCTCTGAAGAGGAAATAAGAATGTCCAATAGACATATGAAGAAATGCTCAACATCTCTAGCCATAAAAGACATGCAAATCAAAACATTGAAATTCCATCTTACTCCAGTTTAGAATGGCTATTATCAAGAAATCTAATAACAACAGATGCTGGCAGGGACGTGGTCAAAAGAGGACACTACTACATTGTTGGTGGCAGTGTAAATGTTTTCAGCCATTCTGCAAAGCAGTATGGAGACTCTTCAAAAGACTAAACAGAGCTCCCCTATGGCCTAAAAATCCCAATCCTGGGCCCCCAAATGACCAAGAAAGGCCATACTAAAGCTACTAGCTCAACCATGTTCACTGCAGAATTATTTATCATAGCTAAGATACGGAGTCAACACAAAACTGAAGATTTCAATCTCACTTTACTATTTGCATGATGTGTCACACTGATGGATCATTAATCTCAGAGAGTTTTAGGTTGACATTTGAATTTGGTGCATATTTCACAGGACTGTTTTGGGGATCAAGTATGACCATGTAGGTGAAAATACTTTGTAAGTGGGGCCATATAGCTTCTCTGAGAGACACAACTCCTGTAAGATTACCTGGTGGAAATTCAACCAAGACAACAAACAGAACTAGTGGCTAACTAGCAATTAAGCTGTTGAGTTGAATCTATTGAATCCCTGGACTCATTTTGAACATTCAGTTACTCATTGTGCATACCCCATTACTTTCAGTTACCTTTCTAACTTGGCTTCAAAATAGAACATGCTTTAACATTTAACTTGCTTTACATTTTTTAAAAAGGAGTCTTTATTAGCTGTGTGGCAACTAGACCCCCTCATCAGGTAGTGGAGCATAGTAGCCAGACACTCTTACGGTGTGGCTTATAAAGGAAAGAGGCCAAGCACAGGTTGCCTGTGTCTGTGACAAATAGCAATTTCCAATAAACAAAGCAATAAGTCAGAAACAAATACCACATTACAGATTATTCCCCTTTTTAGGAGTTTAACCAATGTGTTGAAAATGAACTTTACAACTTGGGGTGGGGAGGAGTGGGGAAGGTGGAGAGGGAAGGAATGGTAGGGGAAAAACAAAGGAAATGTACTCATTACCTTACTCATGTACCCTCTGTACAGTATTTTACAATAAAAAACATTTAATAAAGAACTTCATACATACAAACAAAAGTGTGAAAGGTGTTTTGGCAAATATGAAGCTTGGGATGTATGAAATGTGTTTTTGGTAAATAGGATATATTTTTGTAAATAGGAAGCTTGGAGCTTTACATTTTTTTAAGGTTGTCTGGGATTTGGATCTTCCCCTGGGTTGCAAGTTGAACTGCTCAACTTGTGTGAATATTTGGCAGTGACTTATGGTTGTCAAGGTTGTTAATAATAATTGCAACAGATAAATTTTCAGTAAAACCTGAAGGATGGAATTGTGGGATCAAACTATATTATCCAGGATTCATCCTGAGTATTCATTTCTTAGACAGTGCCTTCCTTTTGAATGCTCACATAGAACAAAGGACAGGGCCCCTCTCTCTCAATGGCCTTGCTTATATAAATATGGAATACTTTCCAGAAACTTCATTTTTTCATTGCATCACCATAGGAGGTAGGAGTTCAAGTTTGGGGGTAATACATACATTCAGAGCATCAAATACAGTTCCTGAGATTTATTAGGTTTAAGTGAATTCCTCAAAATTATGCAATGAGGACATGCCACATTGGAAGTTACAACCCAAGTACAGCCTCAACAAAATGTTTCATTCACCCAAATGAGGATGATTTACCTAAATTGGAAGTGATGGATGATATCAAGAGTACAACACACCATGTGTTACTGAACGCAGTCTAGGATACTTGTTATATATGCCATAGCTTCATTTACACGGTTTTGAATTCTTAATCATCTGTCATGGTAGTATAAAAGGTATTTGTTTATGTTGAAAGGTTAGAGGGTCAAAAATTCCACTAAATATTTTATCATAATTATTATTTCCATATGTAGAACTTTTAGGGTGCCAGTGACTCACACCTGTAATCTTAGCTACTCAAGAGGCTGAGATCTGAGGATCACGGTTCAAAGCCAGCCCAGGCAGGAAAGTCAGTGAAACTCTTATCTCCAATAAACCACCAGAAAACCAGAAGTGGCATTGTGGCTCAAGTGGTAGAGCGCTAGCCTTGAACTGAAGAGCTAGGGACAGTACTTAGGCCCAGAGTTCAAGCCCCATGACCAACAAAAAAAAAAGTCAAAAAGAGCTTTTATATGCATGTATTATTGCCTTACTTTGTGAAGCTAGTAGAACGTGAACTGAGCAAGTTTTGGTTGTCCCAGAAGAGAGGGACTCAATTTCTCCATGGAGACATTAAGGGATAAACCTAAGGAAAATTCTGTGGGAAATAATAGACCATATCATTTTATAAATGAAGGCAGGAAGACATAGACTTGTAGACAACTCCTGGCACAACCAGAACTGAACTGTTGTAATTTTCTCACTCTCTCTCTCTAGTGCCTAATCCACCACAAGGTAAATACAATTTATTTAATGCAGTGTGCAATTTTCAATGACTGAATCTAGTTGAATGGTGTCATATCACAGAGCCAATGAGGCTGCAGTCACAAAGATCTATATTGATAAATGTCTAAGCTACATTTTCCCTATTCTGTCTATTGTCTAACATCGAATGCACATGTCAGGAGTTCATCATTTTTTCAATTTTGAATCTTAAACACTTGCTTTTCTTTACTATAAATTAATTTAACTCACTATTCATTTTAAATAGTGTGGCAATAATTACTAACTACTGAAAGCCAGCTTTCTAGGAGCTCTAGCATGGAGATGTATGTCATGAGAACTCTGAGATACTACTGATGGATGAACATACAAAGGGTTTTTCTTTCAGCCCAGAGAATTTAAATCCATGATTGTCTGTCACAGAACATACAGCAATTTCAAGGATTGAAAAATTTCCAGGTTTACCCTGAATTACTTTCTCTGAGAGGAGATCCCTAAATTTATTAAGAAAACACAATTGTTAGGGACTGCTTAATTAAACATGCCAACTAAACATGGCCAAGTTTAAAGAAACTGGAATAATTTTTGGTAATGCCAAATTCATGCAACTCATATAATCGTGTGTGTGTGTGTGTGCGTGTGTGTGTTCCAAATGAATGGATGAATAATGCTTTTATTTCTCAAGAGAGAACTCAAGACAGCATTTTAACCTGTGCTATAGTGAGAATGCTTATTATGGTCAGCAAGAATAAAAAATTACTTTTTTATGTTTCTTCATTCCATTATTCATGAATATATCTATCTCATAGAGGGTCAAGTAATGTCTGAAGTGAAGTAACTAAATAAAGACTTGGGTCAGGATGTACTGAGAGCCTTTGTTTCCTCATTCCAGCATCTGATGCCCTGGATCTCTGTTATGTTCATGTGATTGGACCAGGCAAAGGGTTTTCATCAAATCTAATTTTTTGAAGCCTTTATTTTCACTTCTATAGAGGGCAAAGACTTTGATTGTACCTAAAGAACAGCTAGGAAATTGTACTGCTGAAAATAACTGCACATTTTTTTTTAACTGACACATGGCTGACTGGGGAAATAGCATAATATTATTAATAATCATTATAAACATTGTTCCTAAAATTTATTTTTTGACTATTACTCATGAGGCTCTGATCTAGGTACTGAGTTTACAGCAGTATGTAGAACAAATTGTTCTTCTCATGGTCTTACATTATTTTGTGTAGAAACAAAGACAAGTGTGCTATAATATTTGCTATAAAGTAAGCACTACGGGAAAAGGAGACTAAGAATTTAAGAATCCAATAAAAAAGGTGGCAGATATTATTAAGTATAGTGTGAAGAATAATTTCAAGAACTAAAATATACTCTGTGTACAAATTCTATATGATAAATTACAAAAAGTATATCTAATTGGAAATATTTATACTAATTAATACAAGTGTACTTACTTATTCTCAGGGCTACAATTAAACTTTGGATTTTTCTATTGTCATAGTTACAAGTTTGGCTGGATATTTAATCTTATTTATTTTTTCCTGCTGATAGTACAGCTTACATTCAGGGCCTGGGCATTTTCCCTTACCTCAAGTCTGGTACTTTACCACTTGAGCCATAGCTTACTTTTGGCTTTTTGCCTGTTAATTGGAGACAAGAGTTCCATGGGCATTCCTGCCTGAGCTGGCTTGATCTTCCTATCCTCGTGAACCATTATCCTCCTGTTTGGTTCTTGAGTAGCAAGGATTACAGGTATGAGCCACCAGTGGCCCATGTTGGCCATTCAATATTTAGTATGTTTTCCATAATAGAAATAGCCTTCAAAATGATATTCCATCCAATAGTCTTAACTTTGTCTTTACAAAGATTTGTCAATGGCTAATCTCATCCATGGACAAGTGACATTCAAATGAATTGGAAACTTACTGCTTTCCCCCCATGCACACTGAGACTACAAGTAGACAAAACTAAAATAATTTTACCTTAAAAAGATGTAAAATGCTTCCTTGCATCAAATAAAATAAAACAATAACACAAATAACCATGATAATAGAAAAATTGCATGTACTCATTTTCTTAAAACAGCTTGCTTTATGCAAATTTCTTGTCTCTTTTTGGCAGTTTGACACTTCTGGAACAGCATGAAAGATTTTCTTGGGTCACTGAAGCTGTAAAACACAGTTCAAGGATGCAGGCTTTCCCCACTATCCGTGTACTTGTTAGTAGTTGGGTGGAATGGCAGAGGCTGTATTCCCTCTCCTGAGTCCTACGGCTTCTTCTCAACATGCCTCACCAAGATCAAAACAAACACAGAAACTTCCCTTCAACTCTACTTTTCTCTCCAAGCATCTTCTTCTTTCTCCTTCACATACTGAGCATTAGCAACTCTTGGAAGGCTAAGTAATTCCTTCCCATTCTCCATACCAAGGCCTTTAGACCCCCACACACATTCTTTCCTGGTTGATACCCTAGATTTTGGACCTCTTTCTTCACCTCTCTTGTGACCACAGCTATGTTCTGACAGTTGCCTGGGGTAGTTAACAAATTCATACCTGATTCCAGAAGTCCAAGTGGTGAATGACAAGAATAGGCTCTAATGTTAGCAACAGCTCGCTTTCAGAAATGCTACTGTTTAGATTATAACTGGAGCCCATTGTTTAATAGTGAGATATAATTTAAAAAAACAAATTTCACTCATTGGAGACACACACATCTAGGAATGTCAATAAGTTAATATCATTGAGATGTTCAATTTTTGTCTTCATACTCCAAATTTCCCAGTGCCTTATTTTAGCCAATATTGAACCCTTGCATTTACCCTGATAATCAATCGATTGATTTTTGGTTCAACCACTTTGTCCTGTGGAAGAACAAATACAATATAAAATATGTCAAATCAGGTTATGCCTTTTATTAAATCATTCTAATTGTTCCTGTTGAACACAGAAAAACCATCCTTACCAGAGCTCAGAGACCTTGTTTTATGTGTTGAGTTGTATCTCCGTAAAATACATGTTGAACCTCTGCCACCTGTGAGTGTTACTGTATTTGGAAACAGTACTTGAAAGAATGTAATGAAGATGCAAACTAAGGTAAGATCATAAGGGGAGCTTATTTAAACCTGGCAAGTGTCTGTGTAAATAGAGGTTAAGTGACTTGGAGACAAAGAGAGGCATGTCATAACACAGATGTGCAGAGAAAAGATGGTGACAGGGATGGAAGGGATGCATCTGAAATCCAAGAAGGCAAAGAGTCGCAGCAGCAACCAGGTAAGAGAAAGAACATGATCTGTCAACACTGATTTTCAACTTCTTCCCTCCACCAATGTGAGAGAAGCAAAGTCCTGTTTCATGCCACCCATAAAGTGACAAGTGATTCCACCACTACAGGAAATTAATACAACTGCCTATTTTCCAAAGCCTTACTGGCCCAGGCTTTTCCTTTTCTGAAGTCTCCCAGTTGCTTGGGATTTTCTTACGGATTTAAAATCATGGAAAATCTCTCACTTCAGACATTTCGTAGAAGTTTCCTGTCTGGTTAAAATCTTACTCATCTGTCAAGTCTCAACTAAAATGTAATTTTCTCTGAGAATTCTTTGACCTCCTGAAAAAAAAAATGTATCTGATTTGCATGGCTCTCTGACATTTCCTTTCATAGAATGCATTTCTATGTATTTATTTTTAAATTAAAATTACTGTTACAGCTGAAGAATTGTTACCAAGGAATTTCAATTCCACCTGCCCTTTTGTGAATATGATGAGTCTTGATCTGGGTCACCACTTCCATTACTCTCCCACACCTCCTATTTATCCCATCCCCTCAACTTACCTAGTTCCATTTCATATACATACGTAGAGTATCATAACAATATGCACCTATCATTTTGTTTCTATTTGTAAGTCAATATCGCCTTCTTTATTTGCTGTTTTCAGGCTGTCAGTCAGGAGTACCAGGTCTGCTTGTTTTGGCTTCCTATGGTGTGTTTGCAAATGTGTATATGTGTTTGTATGATTAAGAAAATTTAATTCAGATTCCTCTAGTTTTTATTTCTAAAAAAAATTCCAAGAAATGAGGAAAGGCTGTCTTCTGAGATTCTCTTATCTCTATCTGCATTATCAACATTATTCTGGCTCTAGATTGTTCTTTTTTATATTTTATTGTGAAAATTCTGTACAGAGGAGTTACAATTACATGGGCAAGATAATGAGTACATTTCTTATCAAGCATTGTAGCCTCCTCCTTTGTTTCCCCTTCCCATTCCTTCCCATCCTCTTCCCCCTCTACCAAAGTTGTGAAGTTCGTTTTTCCACATAACGACTTGTACATCTCATTGTTGCAATGGGTCCACCTGTTTCCCTATTTAAACGATTTGTTTTTTCCCTTCCCCTCCACAAATTATACCACCCTCAAATACAGTGAAAGCAGGGGTTTTACCATGGGGGAGGGACATACAAAGCAACAAAGGAATAATCTTATAAATGTGTTAAAAACAATCACCTGATATAAAAAAACATTTGAATACTTTAAAAAAATTTATATCCCCCACAGTATAACCCCTGCTTTCACTGTAGTTGATGTTGGTATAATTTGTAGAGGGGAAGGGGAAAAACAAATCGTTTAAATAGGGATACAGGTGGACTCAGTGCAACAATGATATGTATAAGTTATTATGTAGAAAAATGAACTTTACAACTTTGGTAGGGGGGAAGATGATTGGGTGGGGGGGCGGGGGGGAGAGGATGGGAAGGGATGGGAAAGGGAAACAAAGGAGGAGGCTACAATGCTTGATAAGAAATGTACTCATTATCTTGCCCATGTAATTGTAACCATGTAATTGTACAGTATTTTCACAAAAAAAGTTAAAAAATTTTATAGTCCTAAAGTAAACCAAAGAAAAGCAAGCAACAACCTTCATATTGCTGAAGCTTACTAGTATATTTCAATAATTTAACCAAAACCTAAAGCAATACAAAATCTTAATGCCTTTTGAGAGCGAATTGATAAAGGACTAAATATATCAAATCTAAACTTATCTATTCTATAATTGTCAATTTAGCACATAATTGTCTCTCCAAATATTATATCTCAAATTAGTCCCAATAGAAATTCCTTTTTAGAAATGATGAGAATACTGTGGTTCAGATAAAGAATAAAATCCTTGATTCTAGCCCAGAAAAAAAGAAAAAAAAACTTGTTTCTAGGTTAGTCTTTTCAGGAATAAGTGTCTTGTATAAAACATGGTCATTTTATAATTCTACTCGACAAACATGAGGGTGCCATGTTCTTTCTATATGATTATGACAGCCATAAAAATATTACAAATGGGATCTCTCACCTAAAAGTTTCCCACCTAACTCAAAGGTATTGCTTACAGCCATAGTTTCCATTGAAACATTTGAAGTAAAGGCAGCTATTCCTTTTCTTCATCTCCATGGTACTTGTACAACGCAGAGTACACACAGCATAGGCTTGGATAACCCATGAGAACTTGTATCAATATTCACCTTATATCATCTTAGCCCTCCACAAGAACACTTTTCTGAGCATTTTTATTTATTTTTAGTGTGCAGATTTAGAGTTTTATGGCATATAAATAACTGTACCAGCAGTAATTTACTTTTCTGGGATATATATATATGTGTGTGTGTGTGTGTGTGTGTGTGTGTGTGTGTGTGTATATATATATATATATATATATACATATATATGTGTATATATATATATATATATATATATATATATATACTGTAAAGCCAATTATGTAAGAGAATCCTATGAATACAGGCTGAAAATAGGCTGCACCCTTAAAGAAAAGTGTCCTGAGAGTACCTGGGTTACAGGTCATAAAAGACACTAACTGTCTGGAGACAGTGTTTCAGGGGCTACAAAGTAGTCTGTGATCCTCTGGGGACTCTGTGTCAAAGACCTTGTTCTCCTGTAGTTGGTGCATCACTATGTGAACCGACCTACATCAGGTCACAGGACAGTGTGTTCCAGAGGATAGAAAGAGATTCACACTCTAGGAAGTCTTTATTGGAGCCCTTGTTAGAATATGGGAATTAGTTCATTAGGTCAGACAAATGTACCAAGAAATAAAAGCTTCAGAAATAACTATTTACACTCTCTTTCCATTAGAGGCCAAACAAGTTTT
The DNA here is from genome assembly GCF_019054845.1 of Dipodomys spectabilis. Taxonomy (NCBI): domain Eukaryota; kingdom Metazoa; phylum Chordata; class Mammalia; order Rodentia; family Heteromyidae; genus Dipodomys; species Dipodomys spectabilis. The sequence continues at coordinate 3,265,499 of NW_024871276.1, read as the reverse complement.
TGTACTTTTGTATAACCTGTGAATAGTCACAGTGTTCTGGCTTTGGTCTATGGTAGTGGACATTTTAATGGTTTTTAAGAGGTCACTATCTACACACACACACACACACAAAGCCTGCAGAAATTATATATGGCAAGAAACACAAAAATGGGTCTCTTTTCTCATCACCAACTCAATAATCTATGAAAATATATGTTAGAATTTACAACTGCCTCAAAACTCCCTAGGGGAAAAATAACATACTACACAAGGTACATACAACTATCAGCTTTCCTAGGGCCAAGAATTTATTTTTAGTATGCTTTCTTTCAGGAAATTACTGTCACTCAAACATCTATACATAAAAATCCAGACAGAGAGATTGTTGAACTCAAAGTCATACATCCTAATTATGAATACTATGTTAAGTCCAAACACAACAGAATTTGCTGATCATTAAAATAAGTACATGAAAAATAAAAGCCAGAAAGGCTGCATTAACACCATCTCTCAACCTTAGTAAAAGAACTAAGTTGGATCAGGGTTGTTATTGCTCCATGATAAAATTTAAAAATAAAATACAATAAAGATGTTAACAATGAAATGGCACATGGTGGGAATATCTCCTTGCATAATGTCTTATTACTTCATAGAATAACATTCTAAGCTGAGCAATGCCACAATTTCTAGACATGAGGATTTTAGGAATAGTAATGAGGTTGGAGAAGAAAGCCAGGGGAATATAATAAAACTGCATTTGCATAACAAGGAAACTTACTCACGTTGCAAATTACAGATTGATAAAAAGTGAAGTTTTCTAAAGTTTGAGAGATGGATCATAGTCCATATTGAGAAATATTTTACCTACTTTGGAGATCATATTTTAGGGAGACGGGATGGATGGATTAGCTGCACAGCAGAAAGAAAAATTAGAACAAGTAAAAGATACAGAACTCTTCCTTGTTGATCCCAAATGTGATGTTCTGGTCATACTGATGAGCCATTGATAACTTATTTGATGTTACTCTGTTGAACGCTGAGCTTGAATTGACATAATCAATATTGAATGAGCAATTAACAGTTTTTCCAATGGGATTTGGATCAATTCTTTCAACATTTGATTAGCGACTAGATTATTCATCTTCCATTTTCAGTAGAATCCTTCCAGATTTGTCCAGATGTATTAGTTATCTTAGTCTGGTGATTTTCAGGCTATTATTTTTGGTTGTTTGTTTGGTTGGTTTTGTCAGTTGTGAGGCTTGAACTCTGGGCCCAGGCGCTGTCCCTGAACTCTTCAGCTCAAGGCTAGCGCTCTACCACTTGAGCTACAGCACCACTTCCGGTTTTCTGGTGGTTTATTGGAGATAAGATTTCACTGACTTTCCTGCTCAGGCTGGCTTTGAACCTCTATCCTCAGATCTCAGCCTCCTGAGTAGCTAGGATTACAGGCGTGAGCCACCTGCGCTTGGCCATGCTGGTTTTTGAAGTCTCTGTGTAAATATATATCATAGATTGCATTAGTACACAAAGTACAGGCCTCTGAATGAGAGAAAATTTTTCCTGTGAAGCTAATGGGGTAAATAAACCATTTCAAATCCCAAATAATATACTGGTCATTTGGGCAGGAGTAGCATTGTTTGCTAGTAAAGAAAATGAATTGTGCCATGAAATCTTGTCTTTGAACTAGAGATTTCAGGCTGTGATAAATTTGTATACCTTGGCAATAAAATGTCCCAAGGATGATTCGAACCTTTTTAAAAAATATTAACTCACTAGCCAGGCGCTGGTGGCTCACACCTACAATCCCAACTACTCAGGAGGCTGAGATCTGAGGATTGCAATTCAACGCCAGCCTGGGCAGGAAAGACCATGAGACTCTTATCTCCAATAAACCACTCAGAAAACTGGAAGTAGTGCTGTGGCACAAGGGGTAGAGTGCTAGCCTTGAGCTGAAGAGCTGAGGGAAATTGCCCAGGCCCAGAGTTCAAGCCCCACAATGAATATATATATATATAAATTCACTTAATTCTCATAAGATAGATCTAAGTCACAGCCTTTATCCCAAATAACACTGACAAAACCAAGATTCAGAAAAATTATCCAATGAGTCCAGAGAGAATTGTTCTTGCCTATAATTGTAGCTACTAGAGAGGTAGTGATAAGGAGGATTACATTACAACATTTACCAGGGCAAAAAGATTTAGCCAAATTCCATCCTATCATACTTGTTGTTACATGTCATTCTAGCTATGATGGAGGCCATATTTATAGGATCACTGTCTGAGGTTGGCCCTGGACAAAAATGTGAAAACTGTTCCAAAAATAACTAAAATGGACAACTGACTTGAAGAACAGCCAAGTGGATCAGCAATTTCCTTGAAAGCATCAGGCCTTGAAATAAAAATTCATGTACTACCAATAGATATAATGGGGAGGAGAGAGGAAAGAGAAAAGAGAAAATTAAGGAAAAAAAAGGGAAAAGGGGAAAAGAAGGAAGGAAGGAAGGAAGGGAAGAAGGGAAGGAAGGAAGGATAGACAAAGGCCAGCAAGTGAAATTTGTGAAATTCTTATCTCATCAGTCTCTTTCAAAGGTATAAACACTTAGCAAATGAACTACATTGCCCTTGGTCATAAAATCCACTTGGTGAATGTATTTTTAATTATTTTAGATTGTATTTTAGTGAGATTGAAAGATTATCATGTTTAGCCCACAAAGTAAGAACACATGGTTATTTCTTTACTTTAATAATTAGATGTTTTTCTGTAGCTTCTTGGTGCTCTAGTATTTATGACAGAAATAACCAAAGAAGAATGCCTAAAGAGTTGACTAAATCAAGTCTAGTATTTAGTTCTCTCTTGCTACCCACAGTATAAAGTGGTTCCAACAAATTCACTTCTCAACTATGGAAGCAAGTGTTTAATGTGACACAGTATTAATCATGGAAAAAAATGAATCAGGGTATCTCATTTTTTATTATAAAATGATGAACTCCATATTTTGTTTGGTTTGTGCAGGAACTAGAGCTTGAGCTCACGGCAGGGCCTGGTCACTGTCCTTTATCCTTTTCTCTCAATGATAGCACACTAACCCTTGAGGTACAACTCCAGCTTCACTTAATAGGGGCTAGGAATCTCATGGACTCCAATACCCACATCTGACCTCCTAAGTTGTGAGCACTACACATGAGAGTCTCTGCACCTGGCCCATTAATGTTTTTCATAAAGATTTAGGAAGAAAGATGGAAAAACTCTTCTCCTGCTGTCTAAGGTACCAGCTCTAGACTTGCTATATCACATGTCAAAGAGCTGGAAGCAAAGCAGGCTTATATTAATACTACTGGAAGGCACTTGACTTTAGGAAAACAGTATTGGTGGGTACCAAAGGGATTAGCAAATGCTCCATTTTTCCACTCTGTCTAATTACTTTGATGAGCAATTAAAATGCTAATTAAAAACAATCCAAAAACTTAGCACTCAGAGGGCAAGAAATAATGTGTTCATACTACATGGAGAGTAAATAAGGTCACCAAAAAGGAGGTACAAGAAGAGTTAAAATGTAACAATAATTTTATTGTTAACATCCTTTTGTGCATTTCCAATAGACAAATATAACATAAGTCACCATAGAAGGAAATATTAATAAGCCTGTTTACTTGTTATGACTTCAAGAAGACTTTTATATATAATTTATATAATTTTCATCCTGGAAGTTCGCATTTTAACTGAGAAGTGATTTGTGATATTGCTAGGAAAGCCTATTTCTGAGTAAGAAAGAACATATAAATGAAAGGAGGACTTTTATGGGGGGGGGAGGAACTAGAGGAAAGAGAAAAGAGGAGAGAGTATGATTAAAAGATATTATAAGAAACCCATTTAAATATATATTTGAAGTTATTTATTATTTCATGAAATAGTTGTTCAAAGGGATTACAATTCCTGGAAGACAGATAATGAGTATAATACTTCTTGATCAATGTCAGCTCTTCCTTCATTCTCCTCCATCTTTTTACTTTCCATCCCTATCCTTAAGTTACATAGTTAAAATTTTACATGATATACACTGAATATAAGGACTGCATTTGCTCACCCTTCTTCCCTCCATTCATGTCCCTCCCCATTGCCCTTTCCTCAAACATTTAAATATTTTATTAAAATGTTTATAAAAATAGAAGATCTGAGGAGGAGAATAAGAGAGAGCAATAGAAGCAGAAGATATAATCTCACTACATCTTATACATATAAAGAAATAACCCTCATCTTAACAATATAAGTCTTCTAGGAAAAACTATTTTTTTTAAAAAGGAAGTCTATTTTTGATAGGTAGGATATTATCCAAAGTCAGACATATTACAATGAATAGAAGGACTTACAAATAAGATTTATGCATAGTAGTATTTTGAAAACCATAAGGTTGGGGATCCTAAATTCAAACACTGGCTATGTATACACCTTTAACATATGCAGTCTGAAAAACAGTGAAGATGGGTTGGTTGTGTACTTATATAAACATAGGCCTACCTAGTGTTAGGTCCTTTAAAACATTGTATGGCTTAACTGAACAGTCAAACAAAATACATTCTAAGCTATACATGGTTAAACACATGACTGTTTGAGTGCTGTGACTTTAGAATATTCATTTAGGTGGTTTGTAAATTTAAGTTTTAGTGGTAAGTATGCTTCTTACTAAAAGAAAAAATAAACTTTGAGGACAATTTTGAGTATAGGTGTATTTAGAAATCATGATCATCAAATGATTTCACAGCAACACATAGTGCCTTGGCTCATTTACCCTTGTAATTACATGAGCCTTTTAAAAAGCAAATCAACAGTGTCTATCAGTGAATCATAACAACTGCTTAAGAACCTACTATTTCTCAAGTGTGAATTGTACCCAGGTAATAGAAGACAAATCAGACCTGGTTTCTACATGTAAGCATCATATAAAAATGATTTCAGAGGTCATTGTAGGCGGATACTTGGAATATAGAATATTCTAGACATGTCAAGCATTCAAAATATGTTTGCAAGGAGAATATGTAATTGATTAAATTATGTGTGAAAGGAGTGGCCTGGGAACAGGGCCGAGAGTGGACAGTCATGAATCACAAGGTAGGACGAAAGAGATAAAATAGGTTGCTAAGAAAGATGATAGCTGAGAAGGATCATGAGGACAAGTAGGTGTTTACCAGGTTAAGAGAAGCTAGGTACCTGAATGGAAACTCAGATCAAAACAAGTCAACAATATCACCAAAACATGTAACTTGGTAGGTATTTTTGGTAACAAAGTACTCATCACTATTTTTAAATTTACCATATATTATAAATATTATAGCATTTATAATCTTATGTACCCTATTTATGTTTGTGTTTATAATAATATTTATTTATAGTCATGCTTATTTATAATTGTATTTATAATCATATTTATTATGTGAAACATGATAGTTAACTTGGCATTAAATATGAACAATGAAATACAAAATACAGAAGACACAGCAGTGCAAAAGACAATCCCATAAAGAAACAATGAGACACACTTTCTGAACTTCCAGTTCATTTATTTTGCCTGTGGAGCTATACGAAGTGTAAGAGAACTGTGTTAAAATATTGAACCTAAGCGGGGAAAGAGGGGAGTCATTCAGGGCAAGCAGCCTCAAAAGAAATCCTCAAGGCTTCTTCAAGCTGCATTTGATCATGCTCAGGCCTGTATGGTAACTCTCAATGATACCCTTAGGGACTGACCTCCTTTCAGTGTATCAAAAGCCTGCACAGAATTGTAGACGAAGCCTTGCCCAACACCAGAGATGCTGAGTGAATCTCCCAACTGAAAGTCATAGAACATACTAAAGTGCCAATCATAATTCTTTTCTTGCCATCAAACATCACTGTAAACACCACAAAGACATGGATTGAGGACCTAACCCATTGGCCATGACAGGAAGTCTTTCAAACAGTACTCTCTGCTTTCTATGAACATACTAAATTTCAGGACACATTTCTTGCCTAAATTGTGCACGAGAGTAATCAGAGTAAGATATACCTCAATATATAAAAGAAATAACATATGTATGTGTACATCTTCAAGGTAGTATTTTATTTTTATATACATACACACACATTCAGTTTAAAATATGGAATATGAAATTCATACAAATATGTATTATATAAATACTTATACTATAACTATATAATTTACACAGCTACTTATAAAGTATATTTATAATAGTATACATTATATGATATTTATATAGTCACATGTATTTAAACTCTACCTATGAGACCAGTCATTAGCTTTAGAGCCATTTAAAAATGCATTTGCATTCTTAACATATTTCTGGTTTTGAAAATTCTTTTCTCTCACTTTCACTAGGTCTCTTAAAGAAAATGTGAGACACATTGATAAAAATTACCAATGCAGACCTTTGCCCAAGAAACTACATAGACTAAGGAGCTTTTTTGAAGAAAAACATGTTTCTACTTTTCACAAGACTCCTTGGAGCTGAAGCAGATGCTATGAAAAATGATTAACAGATGTTAACACACTGTAGCTAAAGAAGCCAAAGTCATGCAGTGGTGCATAGTGACTGTGAAAGGCCCATGGTTCCTACAATTCTTTGTTGCTTTGTATGTCCCTCCCCCATGGTATAACCCCTGCTTTCACTGTATTTGATGTTGGTATAATATGTGGAGGGGAAGGGAAAAAACAAATCATTTAAATAGGGATACAGGTGGACCCATTGCAACAATGAGATGTACAAGTCGTTATGTCGAAAACGAACTTTACAACTTTGGCTGGGTAAGGGTTGGGAAGGGGAAACAAAGGAGGAGGCAACAATGCTTGATAAGAAACTCATTACCTTTCCCATGTAATTGTAATCCCTCTGTATGGTATTTTCACAATAAAAAAAGAAAGAAAGAAAAGCTACAACCACTAGGCTCACTGATAACAATTCACACCAACAGTGGATGCCACTAGGGGGCTGGGATGAAGTCATTTCACTCTGTATTTCATTCACTAGAGGAAAGCCTGGTCCCTTGTGAACACTCAGAACTCTAATGTGTAAGTCATTAGATACTTTTATTTCACTATTATTCAATCATCACTCTTCTAATGATGAGTCCAGAACCCACTTCCCCAACTGAAACTTTCTCAAAGACAGAAGGGTAATTTTATTTTTTGGGTGGGGCTTGTACTCTGGGCTTGAGTGCTATCCCTCAGTTCTTCAGCTCAAGACGAGCACTCTACAGCTTGAGCCATAGCACCACTTCCAGTTTTCTAGTGGTTTATTGGATATAAGGCTTTTCTGCCAGGGTTGATTTTGAACCATGATCCTCAGATCTCAGCCTCCTGAGTAGCTAGGATTACAGTTGTGAGCCACTGGTGCCCAGCTAAAATTTTTAAACATAGTGAATCTTATTAGGTGTATTGATTCAACATTCCTATCATGATAAAAAGAATATTCCTAAATTTTATGTATCATATGCAGTTACTAGAATCCTTGATAGAGTTCATGATGTTTTCCCAGAACAGTTCATCAATGGTTCTGACAAACCCACTCTTACTTTGAAGTACATAAGTTAAGTTTAGAAAAGTTTCCTACAAAGAAAATCCTTCTTTTCCATGCAACAGATATTACAAATGTCACTAAACATTTGGTAGCTGAAAAAAAAGATGAAAAACATAAAGTAATGCATCACAATAGATTCACACATCTGGGTTATAATTTAAATTAGTTATGATTAATTTATTTTCTTTCTCATTTTAATTAACTACTTAGGAAGTTAATTCTATTTTGCTGATCAAGTAAACCATTATATTATTCACTCATTCAGTCATAACATACAGTTAAATGACATTTTTTGTAAACAGTGGTATATTTAAAAGCATACTGCTTGTGCTTTGGGACAGAAAATGTGGACACACTTACATGATAACATGAAATGCTACTAATATACTTCTCAACTCAGAAGAATTTATCTTTTAACATACTTGTCTTTAGCCAAAGCTATATTCTTAAAAGTATATAATTGATCTAGGTCCAGAAGATGCATGTGAAACCTCATGCTGATGATTTACGCCTGCAATCCTAGCTTCTCGGGAGGCTGGGCTCTGAAGATCACAGTTCGAAGCCAGCCTGGGCAGAAAAGTCTGTGAGACTCTTATCTCCAATAAACTACTCAGAAAAAGCCAGAAATGGCTCTGTGAGTCAAGTGGTAGAATGTTAGCCTTAAGCAAAGGAAGCTCAGGGACCGAGTGCAGGTCCTGAGTTCAAGCCCTAGCACGCACAAAAACAAAAGGCTGTGCAAGAGAACAAGTTCTAGATACTTAGGATTATCATAGGAAAGTCTCAGCATAAAAGAGTCAATTCCAGGGAAAACCTAGAGCCTATGTAGAGGTGTTTCAAAGATGCAATGGTCTCTCACATTAGGAAAGTCTAAGAACTGCAAGGATATAGAATAGAACCGGATTTAAGACAATGTGCTATAGTGTCCCAACGAACAGCTGCAACCAATGGGTAGGCAAAGACAGGCTGGAGCTGGCCTTCACCATGCCCTCATACAGACGTCCCTGATGTACAAAATGTCTTTCCATATGCTGAAAATCCAGAGTCCCAAACTAACTCTACACTGGTATGTGTAAACAGTTGATACAAATGTTGGTCACTCTGCATAATTCTATATCCAAGCCACTATGTGGGAGCTCTCCTGGCAATGCTAAGAGCAGTACTAAGACTCAGAGAATCCAATGCACATTTATTCTGGGGTGCTTTGGTCTACGTCTTCTGTATCTTTTCAAATATATCAGCATTGGCAATATCTTACCCTAAAGGTAATGTGTAAATATAATATCAAAGGGAAAACATTTGAAAGGATTTTATTAGAATTTATCCGGAGATCTTTTAGGAAAAGACAGCACAGAATGTGAATAATATGGAAGCCATTCTTTAAAACAGGAGATGTAATGTGTAAATGTTTAAATCTGCTTAAGGTCTTATTATTTCTTTTGGTGATTTGGGGCTTTGAACTTGGACCCTCATGTGTACTAGGTTAGGTATTCTGACACTTAAAAACATCCCCAGCATTTTTAAATTTCCATTTTTTTTCACAAAGATGTCCTTACTTTTACCGATGGTCAGAAACCTAATGCTCCTACTTTCCTGCCTCTACCTCCTTAGAAGCTGGGGTATAGTTGTGAGACATTGTTTCACTGTTAAAATTATTATTGTTGTTGTTGTTGTTGTTGTTATTGAAATAGTTTATGCTTTTTCTCAATTTGATATGGAACTTTGATCTTCTTATCTCAGCCTCCCAAGTACCTGGGATTACAGCACCACCAATTAAAAGCACTATAGCATAAATTATTGTAGGTGTTAAAACACACATCTTGTAAAAAGGTAAAAGCATAAAACTATATGGCTTTTTACCTTGTGTGTTGAGGGATTTAATTATTTTAGATCATATACCCCATAGAAAGCTCAATTGCTTTCTAGCCTTCCCTGAAAGAATTAAGTGGCCATCAAAGAGAAATGGTGCACCAAAAAGTGATTTCTAACATGGCATCAGCATCTATCAAAGTATCTAAAGCTTGGGAATTGGGACTTATCCTGTCATCATTAACATTGTAGGCAGACAAGCTTCCTCAAATGTCCCATAGCCCTTAAGTGGTACACAGGGGTACTAGGCACTATCACAGGTTCTGAGGAAAAAGCTGTTATTCCTGGTCACATGCTTTTAAAGTAGACATAACAATAAAGTAACACAAACATGTACAACACACACACACACACACACACACACACACACACACACACACACACACACACACAGCATAAAATGCTTTTAATTCTGTTGAGAGGGAACAGATCCCAAAAGTTCCCAATGATCTTTTCTTCATTTTCTAATAAACCCCTGTAAGCCCTTAATTCTCTTAATTTCCCTAACCTCATTTACATTTCTAATGCTAATTTCCCAACAGGTTCTAAATTCCCTCAGTGAAGTATTTCCTCAGTCTCTTTCCTACTTTATTTTCTTTCCCCAATCCTTTTCATTTCAGTGAGAACTTTTCCTACTGCCCGCTCTTCAGTCTAACACCATGATGTACTCTACCAGGTGAGACTTGATTTGTTGTAATGAGAAGCAATGAGAAAAGAAGAATTACCCCCTAGCTTATTTAAGGCAACCTGTGGCAGTGGTGACATTTCAAGTCTGCTGCTGAAGGTCCTTGCAAGTTTGTTTTTATCAACTCCAGGAAAAGGCTGATGGACTCAGACCAAGTAGAAACATAGAGAAGTCAGCCCTGCCTGAAAATGCTTGTTTACCTAACATAGTGGTGTTCAAAACCTCCTAGCCCCAAAACATGGAATCTTGGCACTTGAGAAATCAGGAGAAGAGAGTCTACCCTCAACTTCTTCACATCCTTTCCTCTGTGGCATAAAGCTTAGCTGACCTTCCCTGGAGCAGGTTCTAAGACTCTCATTTTAGAGGTGTTTTTAGGATATCTGGAATTAAAAAAAAAACAGTGTTATCCCCAAAGATACAGAAAGAAGATTCTGAATAAAAGGATGATGCCATTCATAATTATTGCCATTGGACTCTAACCTTTTTGTTTCCTTAAACTTGTAGGTTTTTGCTCCTTATGAAATATGAAACTTATTATAAAAATTTTGTAGGCTTCCCTCTAGTTAATCTTTTTTATTACAAGTATCTCAGCCAGGATCTTAGTGATAGGTGATTACAAAAAAATGTAACTCTCTTGACAGGTACAGGGAGGAGAAGTGTTCAGAGTTGGACTGGCAAACTTGCTGTTCACTTAAAATGTGAACACATTGAAGACTTTCATCTCTAGAATGATCTGTGTATACAACATTATTGTGAAGGTTTTGGGAAAAAGAATAAGAAGAAGAAAGAGGAGGAAGAAGAGGAGGAGGAGGGGGAAGAGGAGGAGGAGGAAAAACTACTCCCTCAGTAAATACCAGGACTATTGCTTTTCTGTGAAATTAAACAGGCTAATCTAGGCCATCTCTTCCACATCTCAGAATTTAGATTTGCATGTCCATATTGGTCTGTCTAATACTGTATTAAATTCCCAGTGCACAGCTATCTCTCATGGGATCTCATATTACCCTTTCCTGCCATCAGCAAGAATTCTAGCAATACAGTTAAGTTAGAATCTCTCCTTCCCTGGCTTTTTTCTCCTTTATTTCCTTTATCAATTTTCCCACCTACTAAACTAGCTTATCCTTTTCTTTCCCTATTCATCCCTGCACTTTCTTATTGTGATTGGAGCTGAGTAAAGTTCTGTGGGAAGGTTTCTTATCCATTTTTTAAAAAATTGTGAAAATGCCGTATAGAGGGGTTACAATTACATGGGCAAGATAATGAGTGCATGTCTTGTCAAGCATTGTTGCCTCCTCCTTTGTTTCCCTTTCCCATTCCTTCCCATCTCCCCATCCCCCCCCCCCCCCCCCCCCCCCCCCCCGCCCCCGCCGCCCAAAGTTGTAAAGTTCGTTTTTTGACAAAACTATTTGTACATCTCATTGTTGCAATAGGTCCACCTGTATCCCTATTTAAACAATTTGTTTTTTCCCTTCCCCTCCACAAATTACACCAACATCAAATACAGTGAAAACAGGGGTTATACCATGGGCAAGGGATATACAAAGCAAGAAAAAAATCATCTTATAAATATGTTAGAAACAATCGCAAGGAAAAAAAAACATTTAGGTCCTTATTTGGAGTTCACTTTGCCTAACATCAACTTATCTGACTGTTACTAGTTATTGCAAATAAGGGAAACCATGGGACCTAAGTTTCTTTGGGGTTGGCTTACTTCACTTAATATAACTTTTCTTATTCTTTATAGCCTTAGATCCTGATTGAAATAAACTTCTGCTTTTGTCAATTCCTCTTTACAAAGCTTACATACTTGCTTCACAAAGTGTGTATCTCTGCCTAGTTCTACCAACAAATCAGTAGTCTAAAGTAGACTTCAAATGGGAGGATGATGTGGTATCCACAGAAGGAACCAACATATGACATTCCAGGTCAAGTTGTTAACATGGCAGAAATACAGCTAAATTTCAGAGAACCCAGAACATTGCTTTGTTTTGTGTAGTGTTTTGTTGTTGCTGCGGTTTTGCTGTGGTGTATCCAGATAATTCATCTCTAATTTTTTTGTGTGTGGTTTGCATTAAGATCCCAAGAAAATCAAATGTTCTCTCCTTCCCCTCTGTGCATATTGCAGACCTTGGTAAGAGGTTTGAAGATAGTGTAAGTTAATATATGTTCTATGGATGAAAGACCCTTAATATATATGAAGTCTACTATTCACAAGAGAGAAAACAAATTGCCTGATGACATTCATACACATTTTCAGACTATATTTAGAGATAAGTAATTAATATTCATTTGCTGGCCATCCCAATATTTAGAAATAATTGGAATTAGTTGTCATTTTTTAAAAAGGGAGACATTTTATATTGAAGCACATGATAGTTTTGACTTTCTTTGATATACCAGAAGTCTGAAAGCACTGAGCTTTTTTTTTTTTTTTCTACATGGCAAATAGCTGAGGCAGAGTACAAAGCCCTCTTTAGGGGAGTTAATGATCTTTGGGTCATCATAGATCTGTTTCCTATTATTCCATATCACGCCTCTCTTTATATATTGATCGCTTAGCCTCAGTTTCTATTTGTGTGAAACCAGGCTTCACGCTTAGTATAGAGACACTCATATACATACATTTACAGTAGCACTATTCACAAAAGATAAAATGTGGAATTAGCCTACTTTCCCATCGATGAACTGAATTAATGAAGAAAATGTAGAACATATGGATAATGGAATTTTACTCAGAAATTAAAGAGAAAGAAATTATGTTGTTGGCTGGAGAAAATGGAAGGAAATGGAGATTATTATATTAGTGAAATAAGCCTGCACAGAAGACAAGTGTTGGTTTTCTCTCTTTTGGGGAAGGTACAGGAAAACTAAACCAAAAAAGAAAAAACAGATCATGAAAGTAGAAAGGGAACTCTTGGTGAGGTGGAAGGGGAAGGAGAAGGAATAGGACAGAGGAAGAAGAACAAGTAATAGAGATTGTGAATGGGAGAGATGCATATTACATGCATCTCTGGAAAATGTCATGACACAATGCTTCAGACTCTCCAATGTTAATATATTCCAGTAAAATATCAAAAGGAATAGTCTGCTTTTGGTAGAAACAAAAAGAAAAGGACTTTAGCTGATTTGACAGGGATTTTCAAGGACTTATATCAGTAATTCCTTGATTACTTAATATAAAAGTGTGTTGATATGTGGTTCTTTCTAGGGAATGTTCTGTCAAATTTTCACATGAATATATGCCTCCAAAAATTCAGGAACATTTATATAAGTCAAACAATTATTTTCTGAATAGCAATTATGTATGGAATGTTTAGTTCTTTCAGAAATACAAAATATGCAAACATACATACATCCACCTTTACAGAAATTTTAGTAGAAAATAATTTGCTTCACTAATAAATTAAACTTTGTGTTATAACAGAGCATAAATTTCTCAATAGTAATTTTCAACAGAACCACATGCTTTACTGTTTTTTTTTTCTTCTTGACCCTAACTTCAGGTCAGAATATGGAGCCTTAATATATCAAAAAAAGTTTAAGTGAGTTTTGTCACCCCAAAATGGAAAGTACAAATATTATCTGTCACCTGCTTTCTTCAAATTAACACAGAGTATGACATTTCAGAAAAGCAAAGGGTTTCATATTGGCTCAAGTGAAGTATTTGATATGATTAATATATAAGAATCTCCCCTGGGAATTCATTGATGCTTCTTTTCATTTATCCTAAATCTGTAATAATGCAGAGTACCTTGTTTAAGAGTTCCATGTTTGGTAGGATTTTTATAATAACAATATGTGATCCCAGAACATCTCAATTTGTGGAAGAAAATTTTTCATGACTTGGATTTAAAATACACATGTCAACCTTTCTTTGATTTGTTGAGTTTCTGGGTGTCTATTAAGAAAATTTTGGCCTGTGCCAAGGAGACCTAAGGTTTCTCCTATTCCATCCTGTAATGTTTTCAGGATGTCTGCTTTGACTCTGACGTCTTTGATCCATTTGGAGTTGATTCTGTTACAAGGTAATAAATAAGGATCCAGCTTTAGCTTTCTACAAGTAGTTAACCAATTTTGCCAGTACCATTTACTGAAGAGGCTGTCTTTCTTCCGTTCTATTTTTTAGCGCCCTTATTGAAGATTAGATGTCTATCAGTCTGTGGGTTCATTTCTGGTTTTCAGTTCTATTCCATTAGTCCTGAGGTCTGTTCTTGTGCTAGTACCAAGCTGTTTTGATTACTATGGCTTTGTAATAGAGTTTGAAATTTGGTATTGATATTCCTCCAGCACTGTTCTTTCTGTTAAGGATCATTTTTACTATTTGGGGTCTTTTATTGTTCCATGTGAATTTTTGGATTGCCTTTTCTATGTCCTTAAAGAATGAGGTTGGAATATTGATAGGTATTGCATTGAATTTGTAGATAGCCTTGGGAAGTATTGCCATTTTCACGATGTTGATCTTTCCAATCCAGAAGCATGTAAGGTTTTTCCACTTTCTAGGTTCTGTTTTGATTTCCTTTTTCAGGTTTTTAAAGTTTTCATCATAGAGTTACTTCACTCCTTTGATAAAGTAATTCCTAGGTATTTTATTTTTGTGAGGCTATTATGAATGGAGTTGCTTTCCTGAATTCAGCCATGTTTGCTCATTGTTGGCATACAGAAAAGCCATTTTTCCATTCTATTTTTTTTATTAATTTTTTTATTGTGAAAATACTGTACAGAGGGGTTACAATTACATGAGCAAGGAAATGAGTATATTTCTTATCAAGCATTGTTGCCTCCTCCTTTGCTTCCTCATACCATGTCTGGCCTCCTACCACCTCCCCCACCCCCACCAAAGTTCATTTTTCAACATAACATCTTGTATATCTCATTGTTGCAATGGGTCCATCTGTATCCCTATTTAAAAAATTTGTTTTTTCCCTTCCCCTCCACAAATTATACCAACACCAAATACAGTTAAAACAGGGGTTATATCATGGGAGAGGGACATACAAAGCAAGAAAAAAATCATCTTATAAATATGTTAGAAACAATAGCAAGAAAGGAAAACAATTTGAGTCCTTATCTTGGGGTTCATTTTGCCTAACATCAACTTATCTGAAGTAAGCCAGGCCCAAAAAACATAAGCCATTGATTCTTGAAGGTTAATTTTATACCCTGCTACTTTGCCAAAGTTTTCAATTAGCTTGAGTAATTTGGGAGTGGAGTCCATGGGATTCTTTAAATACAAGATCATGTCATCTGTAAAGAGAGAAAGTTTTACTTCATCTTTCTCTAAATGGGATTGCATGAAATTGCAGAGATTCTGCATGGCAAAGGACATAGTTAGCAAGATCAGTAGAAAGCCCATGGATTGGGAGAAGATCTTCACTAGCCATACAACAGACAAGGGTCTCATATCTAAAATATACCTGGAACTCAAAATATTAAATCCCCCAATGACAAATCCTCAAAGAAACAACTGCCCAATAAATAAGTGGGCTAAAGACTTAAAGAGAAACTTCTCTGAAGAGGAAAGAAGGATGGCCAATAGACACATGAAGAAATGCTCAACCTCCCTAGCCATAAAAGAAATGCAAATCAAAACAATACTGAGATAACACCTCACCCCAGTTAGAATGGCTATCATCAAGAACTCTAATAACAACAGATGCTGGAGAGGATGTGGACAGATGGGAACCCTAATGTATTGTTGGTGGGAGTGTAAACTTGTTCAACCACTTTGGAAAGTAGTATGGAGGTTCCTCAAAATACTCCACATAGAGCTCCCCTATGATCCAGAAATCGCACTTTTGTGCATTTACCCAAATGTTCACAAACAAGACCATACTAAACCTACTAGCACAACCATGTTTATTGCAGCATTATTTACCATAGCTAAGATATGGAACCAACCCAGATGCCCCTCAGTACATGAATAGATCAAGAAAATGTGGTATATATACACAATGGAATTCTATGCCTACATCAGGAAGCAGTGCCCCATTTGTTAGGAAATGGAAAGTCTTGGAGAAAATTAAAGTAAGTGAAGTAAACCAGGTCCAAAGAAACATAGGTCCCATGGTTTCCCTTATTTGCAATAACTAGTATATGTCTGAGATAAGCAAAAAGAGTCAGATAAATTGATGTTAGGTGAAATGAACCCCAAGATAAGGACTCAAATTTTTTATTTCTTGTTATTGTTTCTAACAACTTTATAAGATGATTTGTTTGTTGCTTTGTATGTCCCTCCCCCATGGTATAACTCCTGTTTTCACTGTATTGATGTTGGTATATTTTGGGGAGGGAAGGGGCAAAAACAAATTGTTTAATTAGGGATACAGGTGGACCCATTGCAACAATGAGATGCCCAACTTGTTATGTTAAAAAATGAACTTTACAAAACGAACTTTAAAACTTTGGCGGCGGGGGGGGGGGGTGGTGGAGATGGGGGAGATGAGAGGGCAGGGATGGTAAAAGGAAACAAAGGAGGAGGCATCAATGCTTGATAAGAAATGTACTCATTACCTTGCTCATGTAACCCCTCTGTATGGCATGTTCACAATAAAAAGTATTAATATTAATAAATAAATAAAATTAAATACACACAGCAAAATGAGAATAAAAGTGGTGTGTGTGTGTGTGTGTGTGTGTGTGTGTGTGTGTGTGTGTGTGTGTGCCATTGTGGAATATTGTACGTAAGTAGTTCTGAGAAAGCAGAGCCTCCCTATTTGAAGCACGTAGTCAACTCTTGTTCCAGATTTTTCACAGAGTGCATCCTTTGACCTAAATGTGCAAATTATTACCAAGAAATTTCTAGCAAGAATGGTAACAGTTCTTGGTGCCAAGTTGTAGGAGAGTGGGGGAAAAATAAAACACAAAATAGCTCATGATTAATGACATTAGGGATTCCTTTTCAGAAACAGTGGAATGAAAATCTCATGACTTGGGAGTGCAAAAGGAGGCAAATGTATTACAGACAGGCATGACCATTTTAGATTAGATTTATTTTCATATGTATACATTCAGAGGGTTTGAGGATGGATTTGAGCTATTCTTCTGATCATAAAGTTTTACCACTGTAGGTTCAATGTAGTAATTTCTAATAATCAAATAGACAACTTAGAATTGACAAAACATTATCACATGCAATAGATAAGATGATTACCACAAATGAGAGAAATTCAGCTCAATAAGAAGATGAATTATGAACCAAGAGCTAATATGTACACATGTATATTCTAACACAAACCTGCAGCTACCCTATGCACACTGACTTAGCCACATTTACATACTCATATTACACACACAAACTTTTAACTCTACAATCAATATGAATGCAGACTCACATACAGTTCTACATCCATACACTCAAACACACATATTCACACAGCCACACATATATCTACAGTCACAAACACTGACATACATAGAATATATTAATGTCAAAGTATGCATTTAGAATTGATGGATTTCATTGTTTTGATCTTGTGTAATTATAATAAAGACATTATGAAACCTCTTCACAAACCTTACATTCCAAGCTCAAATGCCTAAATTAAAAAAGAATGATGAGCTATAAGATCTTTCCACATAAAAAGGTAAAGTTATCCTAATTACAGTTTAACCTTTGAGTTTCTCCACTCTGATACTAGGATGTATTACTTGCTTTACCATGATGTACATTTACCAGGTGATAACAAATCTGTTGGATTTCTGTAAAAATCAGGTCCTTAGCTGCTATGACAGTGCACTGGTAATCAACAGGAACAGAAAACAAGTGTGGTGTATATCTTGACCTAGTATTCTTTTGTCACTAGATATGAATAATCACTAAAATCTGACCTGAGAGTCTCCTCAGTGCCTTTAGTTTGGCATTTCACTTCATGTTCCTTCACAAAAAGAAAATTCTCTCCAAATTACAACTTTAAGTTGCTTAACTTAAAAGTCAGAGCAAAAATGAGCCACATGGAGAGACCATACGGAGTGTAGGTGGAAAGATTAAAATTGAAGCATAATTCACTGTCTAATGCATATTTTTCTGCTGTAGCTCTGCTCTCTCTCCACCTCCCTAAATCTCCTTTCTTAACACTTTCTCTCTAATATTTTTTCTATGGCTCACCCACATCATTTTTCTCTTAGATCTTCAGGGAGTTATGCTGGGTAATGAAATCTCCAGTTTGCTAATGGGCAATAGAATCCTCATCAGAGTTGCATGCTGACCCATATTTCACATCTTAATTTGTGTCAGTCACAAAGATACCTTCCTTTTTTTCCGTTAAATGTTTCTACTCTGGGAAAAAAAAAAAACTAGATTTAAAAAAAATAAAACTCAGAAAATCCTGGACACAAAAATGACTGGTAGTAAACCAACAGCTGTCTCTCAGTTCTTAACACAATAAAAGCGTTTATCTTGTTTTAATTGGCATGGATGTTAACTGTAAACCACAAGACAATTATGATATAAAGAAGACCCTTGTTGGCACTTTAGCATTCAAATGAACTACTTTGGCCACCTGGTTCTTTTTTTGTTTTGTTTTGTTTTTTTTCTCCTCTTCTTGGTTTTATGTGTGCTTACAGAAACTTAAGAGAACTTGGTCACCCCAAAGGAAAGGTCATAGTGAAAGCCTACAAATTCTGTTGGATTGTTCATTGGGGGTTTGATCCAGGCATCAACATGCACAGAAAGAATATGTGTTGGAAATCTGATCAGCATTTTCTTGTCCATCTCTTCTTTTCAGATGTGGGCTATAACTTAAGCATATAAGGAACTGACACATTAAACATTAATGCTGTTCTTTAAACTTGCTACCTAAAAAACTTTGAATCAAGACTTACTCTTCAGAAGATGCGAGTTGTGGTCCACATGTCAGAGAACCATCCTTGCAAAAACAGGTGCTGAATTCAATCTCCAATACCAGAAAAAAATATTACTTTTATTTTTTATCACCTACTTTCCCAAATCATCATTAAGCTAAGTGATATACGGAAGCATTCTCTATACTTAACTTCCAGAAAATGCTGCCATTCCAAATGTTGATGTTCCTACATCCAATTTACAGATGAGGAGACTGAGGCTAAGAAAAAATTAAAATAATTTGATGAAGCTTTTGTATAAAGTGAGAAAATGAGCTGATGTATATATAGCTATCTGAGACTAATGGGTAATTCATGTAAGTTCTAGTACACTAGAAAAAGAAGAAAGATCCAAAGGGTTACTTACAGCTACATTACAGAGATGGAAGAAATTAGTGTACAAACAAAGGAATGCAAAGAAAATGCTTTTCAATCCAAAAGACTGTCTAAGTAAGCTGGAAGGTAAAGTTTAGCATGAAGGTCAAGTGCAAGAAGTTATTTCCACAATGTTATTACTCTTGACTTATTTTAACTTCATAGTAATGACAGATGATCAATAACAACATTGGAAGTGATGTCCCCAGGACTAGGGTGAACCTAGGTCCTGGTGAGAATAGCATAGTAAAAATCTATTTATTAGCTGTTGTCACAGAACTTTTCAATAGAAATGTTGACAATATACACAAAGTCTGTGCTCATGTAATAAGAAAGTGCCAGATATTCTGGTGTTGATCACAACATTTCAGAGAAGAGTAATGTTGGCAGTTTTCTAGTCTCACAACAAATTACTTAGAATATATTCTCATCGTTATCTAATAGGAAAAATAAAAACTAACATCAAGCAAGGCATGGGTGGTTCTTGACTGTAATCCTAGCTACTAAGGAGGCTGAGATCTGAGGATTATGGTTCAAAACCAGCTTGACCAGGAATGTCCATGAGACTTTTATCTCCAATTAACCACCAGAAAACCAGATGTGGCTCTGTGGCTCAAGTGGTAGAGTGATAGCTTTGAGCTGAAGAACTCATGGACAGCACCCAAGCCCAGAGTTTAAAACCCATGATCAAAGGGGGAAAAAACCTATCTTAATCTAAATTGATTTGACGCCGAGGTCTTTGATCCATTTGGAATTGATTCTGGTGCAGGGTTATATATAAGGATCTAGCTTTAGTTTTCTACAAGTAGTTAACCAATTTTGCCAGCACCATTTACTGAAGAGGCTGTCTTTCTTCCATTCTATTTTTTTTAGCTCCTTTATTGAAAATCAGATGGCTATAGGTCTGTAGGTTCATTTCTGGGTTTTCAATTCTATTCCATTGGTCCTGAGGTCTGTTCTTGTGCCAGTACCAAGCTGTTTTGATTACTATGGCTTTATAGTAGAGTTTGAAATTTGGTATTGATATTCCTCCAGCAGTGTTCTTTCTGTTGAGGATCGTTTTTGCTATTCGGGTCTTTTATTGTTCCATATGAATTTTTGGATTGCCTCTTCTATTTTCTTGAAGAATGAGGTTGGAATTTTGATAGGTATCACATTGAATTTGTAGATAGCCTTGGGAAGTATTGCCATTTTCACGATGTTGATCTTCCCAATCCAGGAGCAGGGGAGTTTGAGCCACTCTCTAAGTTTTGTTAAGCCAGGCCCAAAGAAACATAGGTCCCATGGTTTCCCTTATTTTCAATATCTAGTATATGTCTGAGTCAAGCAGAAAAGGTCCGATAAGGTGATGTTAGGGAAATGAACCCTAAGATATGTATTCAAATGTTTTTTTTTTCTTTCATGCAATTGTTTCTAACACATTTATAAGAATATTTCTTTGTTGCTTTGTATGTCCCTCCCCCACAGTATAATCCCTGCTTTCACTGTATTTGATGTCGGTATAATTCGTGGAGGGGAAGGAGAAAAACAAATCGTTTAAGTAGGGATACAGGTGGACCCATTGCAACAATGAGATATACAAGTTGTTATATTGAAAACGAACTTTACAACTTTGGTGGTGGGGGGGGGAGCGGGGAGGATTGCAGGGGGGGGGCGAGTGGAGGATGGGCAGGGATGGGAAGGGGAAACAAAGGAGGAGGCTACAATGCTTGATAAAAAATGTACTCATTATCTTGCCCATGTAATTTTAACCCCTCTGTACAGTATTTTCACAATAAAAATAAATAAATAACCAAAAAACTAATCTAAATTGATATATCCATGTGGTAAGAAATTCAGATTTCTTATAAATGTTTTTTATACTGTATAGTTGTATATTTCTATTAGTCTCTGACTCCAGGAGAACATCTTCACCATGGTTTCAACAGAAGATTTCTAGGACTATTTCAGTACTTAGGATAAAGAATTCAGAAGAAGGCTGAGTCCTGTTAGTCTTACCTATCTTTGGTGTATGTAACCTTGAGTCCATTTCGTAATTCATTAGCATTCATTTTACGTTAATACCCAGTTAGACACATCCTATGATTCTTTTCCGGAAGAGTATTTGCTCATCAGTGACATTTCACCTGTCCTATCCTAATAGTTTCTGTTTATTAACCAGGATGGATGCTAAAATCAGTCCATCTCATAGGTTTTATGATAAGAAAAATAAGACAAAGGGTATTTATTTTTCAATATTCATGTACAGAATTCTGAGTTTTAAGAGACCTTAACATTTTTTTCTATGCTATTTTCTTCATTTTCTTGGTGGCTAAAGTGAGGTAGTGGCTGGTACCGGAAAAGACACCATAGTAAAAACACCAGATATGAATAGCAAGGAACTGATTTTAAATGCCGCAAAATTAAAGGAGGAGTTATTTTGCAATGGAAAGAAAAATCAGAACCCCTGCAAGCCTCTCCACATAAACACTCAAAACACTAGCTTATAATAGAGCCTGGAATGGTATAATACAGGCATTGAAGATCAACAACTGCCAAACCCAAGCTGATCTACCAGTGAAGTCATCATTTACATTAGATGGTGAAACCAAAACCTCCCATGACAAAAAAGTTTTTAAACGAATTCATGATCACTAAACCAGAATTACAAATAATTCCAAAGGGAGGAATACAACCTGAAGAAAACAATCAAAATCAAAGAAACACATCAGATAAAAATCACTATAAGATCAATTTAGTAAACACAGGAACACGAAAGAAACAAAATACCAGAAATCAAGAAAACGTCAGGAAACATGACACATGTCTCTATAATAATCCTAAATATTAATGGACTCATTTCTCCAATCCAAAAAAGAAGAGCAGATTGGATAAAAAATAAATTCATCCATTGTTTGTATTCTGTTTGGGGGTATTTTTGAATTGATTTAAGCTTCCACTAATTATGATGTATGTATTTTAACATATTACTTGTATATCACATTTATTGAATAAAAGAAGTATATCAATCTCTGATTTTAGATAAAAGGATTCAGATACAGACATCTGCACAAAATAACAAACCTCCGAATATAAAGAACTGTGAAGAATATCACAAAGACCACCAAGCTAACATAATAGAAAACAGCGCTATCATAAGAAGAAGAAGGAGGAGGGGGAGGAGGAGGAGGAGGGGGAGGGGGGGGGAGGAGGAGGAGGAGGAGGAGGAGGAGGAGGAGGAGGAGGAGGAGGAGGAGGAGGAGGAGGAGGAGGAGGAGGAGGAGGAGGAGGAGGAGGAGGAGGAGGAGGAGGAGGAGGAGGAGGAGGAGGAGGAGGAGGAGGAGGAGGAGGAGGAGGAGGAGGAGGAGGAGGAGGAGGAGGAGGAGGAGGAGGAGGAGGAGGAGGAGGAGGAGGAGGAGGAGGAGGAGGAGGAGGAGGAGGAGGAGGAGGAGGAGGAGGAGGAGGAGGAGGAGGAGGAGGAGGAGCAAGCAAGCAAGCAAGCAGCAGCAGCAGCACAATCCCAAACACAGGGTCTTTCTTTCCTCTACCACTACACAAAAATAAATAAATAAATAAAACAAAGTTTAAAAAAAGGAAGGGACTCACTCTTTGCTTTTACTTCCTTTTTCCAATCCTCCCCAAGCTGTTTCACTATTAAGAGAAGTTGTAATAACCTCTTGGCATTTGAAAACAAGTTAGTGAAAAAAGAACAACTCCTCCACATTTGCTACTGAATGGAGTCGTGGAGACCACGGAGACAGAAGGATCTGGTGCCTTTCACCTGCCACCTCCAAATGCTCCTCTCTTTCTAGGATTCCCATCTGCCTTCAAATAAAGATACATGATCCCTTGGAGTCACAGATGATGGAAGGGCGATATGAGTTCTCAGAGCTTCGAATCAAACACCTCAGTGAGGTTTGAAGCCCACGGTTCTGCCATCCAGATTGGATTAGCAACCTCCCCAGAACACAGCTTGCTGTGGCATGCTGAGTGCCGCCTGGGCAGCCTAGTGGGCTGTCAGCTTTGATAGGGGTGAGTCAAAGAGTCCCCTGTTGGCATCCTGTATCCCCGAGGATAATGGAACCTTCCTTGGTAAATGTCAAGCGCAGAAGGAACTCGCAGTGGCTTGCTCAATTTGGGCCTGCTGCTCCTTGGGAAGAGTAATAACCACAACTGTAAAAGAACAAAATGTTCTATGACCCTGAAGCCCTGAGAAGTGATATGTAGGAAGGCCAAAGAAAAAGCAAAGCTGTATTAGGATCGATGTTTGAAGTGGGTCTATTTTCATTCACTTATTTTACATTTGTTGATACTGTTTGTAAAATGTACAAGTACTTTGCTCTTAGCAGTGCTAAAATGTAAGATATCCACCTTGTCCTTATAGCACTGCCTTTGTTGTATTTCATCTCCTTCTGTCTTTCCAATGTCTCTATGTTTTCAGAGGAGAAAATGGTCTTGGAAAACCTGAGTTAAGTCACACAACTAGTAAGTGAAGGAAGCATGCATTATGCCTTACTGACACTAATTCTTAGGCCCAAAAGGGAGAATGAAAACAATACTGCTGGAGAACATGTATGTGTAATGGAACCAATTCCACAAGTATATGTGTCTAACCTGAAGAACAAAGAAAAGAGGAAATTAAAGAGATCACTCTTGGTGAAATGAAAAAAAAATAGGATAGCAATTGGGGATAGAATATTTATAATGTGGACTATTCTAGAGCAGCACCACAAATCCCTTGCTTATAGTTACTTCTAATTTTATTATAGTAAGAGAGTAAGTTGTGTATCTTAAGGTTGTCCTTAGTGCATCAATGAGTCATTTAGGGGGAGTAAGATCAGCCATAAATTAAATGTGCACATCCATATTCTTACTTCATTTGTTGGTTGTCTACTGTGATTGAGGAATTCTCATGAAATGGCCTGCTTCCTCATTTCATGGTAAATTATAGTTTAGAACACAAGGATACTTTATTAATGAAAGAAAAAGTTTGTCAGGGGCTGGTGGCTCATCCCTGTAATCCTAGCTATTCAGGAGGCTGAGATCTGAGGATCAAGGTTCTAAACCAGCCCAGGCAGGAACCGTGAAACATTTATCTCCAATTAACCACCAGAAAACCGGAAGTGGCACTGTGGCACAAGTTGTAGAGTGCTAGCCTTGAGCTGAAATGCTGAGGGACAGTGCCCAGGCCCAGAGTTCAGGCCCCATGACTGACCAAAAAAAACACACACAAAAAAAAGAAACAGAAAGAAAGAGAAAGCTTAATAATCTAAGAAACTAGCAGTCATTATTTGGAAAAAAAAACATTTTTATAAATAATTTTCATTTTGAAAATATTTAAGGCAGATGTAAATCTTGGCAATCTTATATTAGTCAAGTTTTTTTGGTTATGCTTTCATGACACCAAGAGCAAGAACTAAAATAAGAAAATTTCTTCACTTTGGATTTAATGAAAATTAAAAGTCTTTATGCATCAAAAGATTTTTCCAAGAATGTTGAGAGGCAACCCCCAAAATGGGCAAAATTAGTTACAAATCATATATCACATAAAGGCCTTATAGTCAAATAAAGAATACCCCTCAACAACACAAAGGGAGGTAAAAAAGGTCATAAAAACTACCAAAGATTTTTGAATAGATATTTCTCCAACGTCAGTAAGCACATTAACCAGTTACACATACACACACAAAAACATATAACATATTAGTAGGTATTAAAATTCAAGACAAAATAGCAGTGACATCTCACACTAGGAGTACTAAAAATAAATAAATATGTAAAGGGACAGATAATAACAAATCTTGTCAAGTTTATAAAGATATAAGTTTCTTACTTTACTGGTAAAAAAAATAATATAGCTAATACAAAAAACAATGGGCTAATTCTTCAGAACGCTAAACATACAATTGACAAAACAACTAGCATTTCCCCTGTAATCTAGAATGAGAAATGATATTGATATATTGTTAAGATATATTGCTTTCACAAATTGCTTTGTTAAATGGAAATTCATTTGTAGAGCTAATTAAAGATAATTTTAAAACAAGGAATACACACATAAAAAAGATTCAGCTACTTTTCTTTTCTCTTTCTGATGTTTCACTGCTTGGTACATTTAACTGTCCTCATTTCCCATCTCCCTCCTTTAGTCCCTGTACTACTCTGCTGAAGAAACTATTAAGACAGACTACTCATTCCTTGGAAACATTTTGGAGATTCAGAACCGAACCCCTTACCTTATGTGGGAATCATCAACCTGCTCTCACTCCATACTAAAAACCCACATGGGTCATTTTTTTCTACCTACCAAGAGGTCATTTGGGGGCATTTTCTCCCTAGAAATACAACTCTCCACAGCCTATTGGGGTGAATATTTCATATTCTCAGTCTTGAAATGGAAAGCAAATTTGCAATGAAGTCTGGTTCCTTTGGACACTGGTCTATAATACATACTTTGTTATATACAAAAGAGAATTAAACTGGATCATGTTTATACAAAACCATGGTCATAGAAAAAGGTATTGTTGCTGACTTATTCAGAATAGCCATATAAGCACTCAATCAACAATAAATGCAAAAACAAACTATACCTTAGTCCATAGCTATATAAAAAGGTATGAAGTCCTGATCCATGCCATGAGTAAACATTATGCTAAAGGAAAGAAAAGAGTCCAAAAAGCCTCGTATTTTGTGATTCCCTTCATATAAGATATATAAAATAAGCATAAACAGGTTAGTGGTATCAGAGTAGAAAGATGAGTAAAGAAAAAAAAGACTGAATATAGGGTGTTTGTTTGGGTGGCAATGAAAATATTCTGAAATTATATCATGGTAATGGTTGCTCAGCCATAGGAGCATACTAAAAACTATCAAATGGCACATGCAAAAATGATGGTTTTTATAGCAAAGAATTACATTGCCATAAAAATAACATAAAATGATATAAAAATTTAAAACAGGTTTTCCTTATTTCACTTCTCCTAGCAGATCTTTGGCAAGCAACTTCATTCTGTGCTCAAAAATTCTCATAATTCCTTATTAATTTAAGATTAAAATAAAAGTTCATGTAATGTTTGTCAAGAGTGAATATAACAAACTAAATTCTCATTATTCAATATTCAATATTCCCTTCAAGTCTCTTTTGCTATGGAAAAAACAAACTTCCTAGATTTCCTTCTTTGTGTAGATTCTCTTGATGTGCCTCTAGGTAGGTAGGTAGGTAGGTGTGTGTGTGTGTGTGTGTGTGTGTGTGTGTGTGTGTGTGTGTGTGTGTGTGTGTGTGTGTGTGTGTGTGTGTGTGTATGTGTAAACATTCTTTTATTTTTTGAAGGTGAGATTATAATGCTAACAATTCCATCTCTTTTCCATAGGATTTTTTCTCTCCTTTCTAAATTCTTGAACATAATTCCAATAGATTTCCCACACTGGAAATTTTACTGAATTTTCCAAATAGTGTTGTTTTTGTCCATGAAGTCACTTTTCTATTTCATGATAGAATCTTTGGAACTAGAATGAATATTTCCTTTTTCTTTTGCTTACTAAGGTAATAGGTAATAAATGCAAATGTACTCATGAAAAAAGTAAATGAATGTATAAGTTAATAAATTATTTGAGGAAACTACCATATTGTCCTAAGACAAAATATCTGGGTGAACAAATTCATCTCTGTTTAAATTATGGTTTCGGTTTCTCATTTTCATACTTAATTATAATACTTTTAATTATAGAAAGCATTTCTTGTAATGGAAAATATGTAACTTGAATATAAAGGTTCATAGTGTCATTTTGTGTCAAACACAGTTTTATATAAAATTTCCAAATATTTGCTTTACATTTATCTCTATGGCCAAAGATGTTGAACATTTTTCCATACGTCTATTGGCTTTCCTTACTTCTTCTGAGAAATCTCTCTTTAGTTTCTAAGCCTATTTATTAATGGGATTGCTGATTCTTTGAAGGTTTAATTTTTTGAGCTCTCTATATATTCTGGACATTATGCCACTGTCTAATGGCAAAAATATTCTCCCATTGAGTATGTGAAAGGGATAGGTGAGGTCAAGAAAAGAAAGGCAGATGAATGAAGAGGAGAAGCAGGGAGAATAATGCCAAGAATTGAATATAGAGCCTACAGGATTAAGAAAAGTGAGGGAAAGAATAGGTTTGGAAGGATGAGTGAGAATACTGAAAAGAGTGACATTGATCAACATGCATTGTGTTAATAAAATGCTTTGTTTAGTGGCAGCTCCTTTGTATAACTAGTTAAAGATAATAGAATAATAATTTGAAAAAAAACAAGACCAAATTTAAAAATAGTATCCAAGCAGAATTTGCTGCTTTTAATTTTTTTAGTCTTTATAATGACCTTCTACTACCTTTCCAAGTCATGTTTCTGAGTATGAGTATGAATCCTGGTATTTTTTTTTTCCAGTTATCACCTTTGAGGTACTAGCATTCACCCTCCGATATTTTCCATATGGAAGGTAAAGACCTGGCGGTTAAGGTCCGCAGGTACAGACCTGTGAGTTAAAGTCTATCGTGTCCTTTTTGTGAGTTCTAATCACTGGTCGCCCCACCATAGAATTTTCTTCCTCTTCGACATCTTAAGCCAAATAGCGTGCCATCTAGCATGTGATGTAGAATATTAAGAACAAAAAGCTGGACTTGAAAATATTATTAAGAGCCTGGTATGGTACCAGTGGCTCAAGCCTTGAATCCTAGCAATAAGAGGGTGGGGTGGGGGAGATAATAGAGGATGTGGGTTGAAGGCCAACTAAAGCAAAAGAGTTCCCAAGACCCTAGACATTCCTAGCAGGACATAGTGGCACGCTTACATGGTAGGCTGAGATTGGGAGGATTATGATGCCAGAAAACTCTGGCCAGTAAAGTCCACAAGACCTGATCTCAATGAAAGAGAATCTGAATATGGTGTACACACCTATGAGCCCAGACTGAAGATGGGAAGACTAAAAGTAGCTGGGGGGAGGGAAGTGAGTCTTGACTCTAAAAATAACCAGTGAAAAACTGGGTTGAAGCCGCACCTTGGTGGCTCACACCTGTAATCCTGGCTACTCAGATAGTTGAGATTTGAGGATCCAAGTTCAACACCAGCCCAAGCAGAAGGGTCCCTGTGAGACTCTCATCCCCAATTAACCACTCAAAAACAAGAAGTGGTGCTGTGGCTCAAGTGGTAGAGCACTACCCTTGAGCACAAAAAGGCCAGAATTCAAGCCCCACAACTGACACACAAAACAAAACAAAACAACAGTGTGTTGAAGCCATGGCTTAGCTGTGTTACACCAGCCTATCGGCCCTGAATTCAAAGCTCAAGGATTTTTTTAAAGATTATGTATTAACTGTGTTAATTTCACTTCAGTAATAATTGATTTAAGAGTAAACAGATTAGGAAATTTCACAGAGACAGAAAAAAAATCATAATATCCAAACCAACCATTGAACAGTGTTATTGATTTTTATTTATTTAGAATATTTGTGTTATCTTTAGGTAGTTATACTTAGGAGTTGCCATTTACCAAAGCACTTTGTGAATAGAGTGCATCTTGATCAAGGTCTTTCAACCTGGTCACCCACTTCTCCTACCCCCTCCTTACCTCACTCCTATTCATTTTTAGGATATGTATTGAACATTTTTTTGCCATTTTACCAAGCAGCTGATGAATACAGTGCATCTTGATCTATGCCACCACTTAAAAATCTCATGAACTTCTTCAGGTGCAGCTCTCTATTCTGAACCTTAGAAACATACAGAGGACATGATGTACCATCTGCCGATGGCATGCACATTACCACTTCTGAGCCATAGAGTGACTGCAGTGGTTTGAAGGTGATGAGGAAAGATATTTAAGAACCAACTGCAAATATCGAAGAACCTACCACTTGAAAAACATTGTAAAGAGTGTATGTCTAGGTGGGGAGAGGGTATCTTTCACTGCATTCACTGTCTAAAATGTAAGTTCAAGTCTAAAAAGATTTCTTCAGTCAAGTCACGTTCTCTTTTCTGCACTTGTCATCTACAGAAGGCAGTTTGGTGGCCAGAGCCCCAAGATCCAAATCCAGTAACCCACTTTCTGCTCAATTCTTCCTGACATCTGCTACCAGCAGATCCATCTGCTTACTTTAGATGGTCTTCGTTCACTGCCATATTTAAAGTTTTCTTGATGCTCCATATTTAAGTGATAAAACTAGTTAACTTCTTTAGAAGTTAAAAGCACATTTTACATCCTAAATTACTAAAGAGGAAAGCATGTCATTTCTCTGCTTGCCACAGTTTCCAAATGCCAATTTGAAAAAAAAAAAGACAAAAGACAAACAAACAACAAGCCATGATGGGGTTTGATGGATAAATGGATACTTCATTAAAATAGGTTGAAAGGAAAAAAACCAAAGAAATAGAACTTTTAAATACAAATTGTTATTAATATGTAGCATACCCTTCAAGCATCTCATGCTTTATATAATAATATTTATATCAGCTTTGTTTTTTAAAATAAGTTTGGGGCAAATATAAATAGACAATCAGGTAGGAGAGGTGTGCCTCAAATGGTAGAAGCACTAGTTTAATACATAAAGTTGAAAGTCACTTCTCTAAAAATCAAGCAACTTGTATTTTGGCATTATAAGACCAGAACCATAAACTGGTCAAGAACTAATGATTCTCATTTCCTTGTAAAAGTGGTACAAGAATGTAAGGAGGGCCCTAATTATCTCTGCCTCTTGATTCTTCTTCCTTTTTGTTTAATAAATATTTTTTTATTGTAAAGATACTGTACAAAGGGGTTACAGTTACATGAGTAAGGTAATGATTACACTTCCTTTTGAGCATTGTTACCCACTCCTTTGTTTTGCCCCTACCAACCCTTCCCTTTCCACCTCTCCAACTTTTCCCTCCCCCCTCACTGAAGCTGTAAAGTTCATTTTCAACCTAGGGTCTTGTACATCTCATTGTTACAATGGGTCAACCTGTATCCTTATTTCAGCATTTGTTCTTTCACTTCCTCTCCCCAAATTAGAAAAAAAAATGTATATAAAAGATGCAGGGCACCAGAATCAAATAAAGAGAAAATAGGGTTATACCATGGAGGAAGAATATAAAAATTAAACAAAAAAATCACACCGTATATTGTAAGTACATTAAAAAAAAAAAGCAACAAAAATCAGACCTCTTATGTCCCTATCTTGGTGTTCATTTCACTTAGCATTATCTTATATGATCATATGTACATAGCTTTTAACCTTTTCTGCTTGTCCTAGACACATACTAGTTATTGCAAATAAGGAAAACAATGGGATCTATGTTTCTTTGGGCCTGGCTTCACTTAATATGATTTTCTCTGCCCTTTTTGATACCCATTCTCCAAGTGGGGCCTGAGTTTTATTTTGCTTCTATTAAGATAGGATTCATCTGCTATTACTTCTCTCATAACACTGAAACTTTTAAATCCTTCTTTCACCAGATTTCTCCCTTGTTAAATTAGATGAAACAAAGAGTCAAAATCACCAAGGCACATGTGCTAAGAAACTGTGGCACACTTCTGGCTGACAGCAAAAACTAAGCCCTCAGTCCCATAAGATACAAAGAATTGCATTCTATTAATTGCTCTATGTGGTAGGAAGAAAGTCTATTGCCAGTCAAAGGTAGGTAAGATCTAGATATAACTGACACTTTGATTATATCCTTGTGAGATCCTGACTCAGAAATCAGCTGAGCTTTACCTGGAGTCCTGAGTCTAGAAAGGATAAGATATTGTGAATCATTTAAACTGCCAAGTTCTTTGTAAAATTATTGTTCAGTAATAGATAATTAGAAATTCAGTCAATTATACTCAACAGTGTATCACTGGAGAAATGCTATACTGTATTGTTTTACAAAACTAATTAAGCTCATACCAAGTTTATGTTGAGCTGTTTTTAACAGTCATTGATAAAAGTGACTTTTGAAAGTAGCTATTATGCTTCTTTTTATGTTTTTCCTAATAGCAAAGTCTTCCCAATCTTCTTTATTATTTTAAAAGTTGTGGAATGTGTTTTAACTGAATGTATTTATGTATTTGTTTGTTTGAATAAATGAATGTTTATTAGAAAGTAAAAGAAAAGCTGTACAGCCAGGTGCCAGTGGCTCACACGTATAATCCTAGCTACTCAGGAGGCTGAGATCTGGGGATCATGGTTCAAAGCCAGCCTGGGCAGGAAAGGTGGTGAAACTCATCTCCAATTAACTACCAGTTAATTAACTGTAAAAGGTGCTGTGGCTTAAGTGGTAGAGAGCTTGCCTTGAGCTGAAGTGCTCAAGGACAGTGCCCAGGCCCAGAGTTCAAGCCCCCTGACTGACATAAAAATAATACATACATAACAAGAAACAAAAAGCCTTAAAGAAAGTAGCAGAAATGTTATCAGTAAAAGTGTTCCTCTGTATCTTATGGAAGACACTTTAATCTTCCTGGTTAGACAGCACAGAACTTAATTGTCATGCTAAGTTACTTGCACTGTTCATTGAGTCATTTGTTAGCACTGCTAGGCCTATTCAGTAGTCAAGATCAGAACAGTTACCAAATATATAAGTGTGTGATGACAAATGTGAATTGTTAATCCAGTTTTGAGTCACAGGTCTGGAATCACACTGTCTCCTTTGCAGTTTTTGATCCTGCTTTGAGTTTGAATTCTATGCACTTGACTATTCATTCACTGCATTACTCATATCCTCATACTGACATTTGATTAGGACAGAAAGGAAAACTAATTATTTCTCATGTGTGAAGTGGATAATAATGTAATTCTCTGAAGAGAGAATTAAACATTTTCAACAGGTTGAGAAAAGCTTGTTTTCTTTCAGATGGCTCCAGTGTTTCCTTGATTCCATATAAGATGAGGGGTATTGAGATATGAAACCTTCTAATGTTAATTATACCTCGTATACATTGCAACAAAACACTATCTCCAAGTGAATTTGTAAGAAGTTGTGCAGGTTTTTTCATTGGATATTACATGTTTTTCCCCAATATACTAATTCATCTTGGACCACTGCACATCCAACATTGGTATTAAGCATAGACAGGATATAGGTCCTCAAATAAAATTTTTATCTACTCATGTGAAACATCTCAAACTAACAATCTTGTTGGGCATTGGTGGAATTGATGGCTCACACCCATGAGCCTAAGTACACAAGCGCTGAGCAGGTTATCACCAATTAATCACTCAAAAAGTTGGAAGTGGACTTCTGACTCAAGTGGTAGAACACTAGCCTTGAGCACAAAAGCACATGGAAAGTACCCAGGCTGAGATCAAGTCCCAGGAATCACACACACACACACACACACACACACACACACACACACACACACACACACAAATACATCGTAACATTTCATTAGTCATTCCTCACTCAAGAATGAGAAGATTGAAATATCATTATACAGACACTCATGTTCTTAGAAAAATGGACGTTGCCTTCCAAATTCAGTTTGTAATTCATTAACTCTTTGACAGATATGACCACAACCCTTACACTCACAGAAAACCATAATACTCTTTAGAGTTGGGATAAGGACAAATGTGTTGACACATAGCTTAAAAAATTCCAATATATTTCTCATAGAACATATAAGGAATAAGAAATATAAACATAGAGTAACTTCATAAAGAGGTATCATAGTTTCTCCTAAATCTACTATCTTCCAGAATTAATTAAATATACATAGATGTGTATATGCCTTTCCTAGATCAAAAACAAGTATGAATGGAAATGGTCGAAATCTGTACTTAGGAACTTAAAGGCAGACTCACCCTGCCTCATCTTCTAGTTTTTATCTCATTGTGTTTTCTGCCTTATTTTATAGAGCCCTGCCACCTTTGGCTATGTTTTGTTAGAATGAACTGCTTTAATATTTTCTCTTTAATGGAAGGACCTGGAAACAATTGTGTTAACTGAAGTAAGTCAGAGAGACAAAGGCTGGATGTTTTCTCTCATATAGGGAAACAAGAAGTAGTTAATAAATGTACAAGTAAATACATTTGGGTGGTATGCAAGTATACACAAATGTATTAAGTGAGATAGAGTAGATTCAGGGGAGAACTCAGTGTCATTCCTTAGGAAGGCTAAAGCCAAGTTCAGCAAAACAAACACCAGAAAATAGGTACTTGAAAAGCATGGGGAAGGGTCAAGGGAAAGAAGTTGCTGAAAATGCAGTCAAAAAGTCAATGGGTAGCTTAGGAAATTACGGAAAGTGAGGGAAGAGGCAGGTTGTCAAGGAGGGGTGAAAAGATTGAAAGGGGTGACACTAAGTAAGATGCATTGTATTTATGAACTTCCTTGCTGACTGGCAACTCCTTTGTATACTTGCTCAAACGTAATATATTTTTCTCTTTATAGTTCTTTTCTTAAGCTTCCAAAGTCTGTATCCAGTGTTCTTACATAGGTTGTACCTGCCGAAAGGCATTCATAACAAAACATCTTCCTACTCAAGATCTATCATTGACTGGAAAGCATTCTGAGACCTAATAAGGTCTCAGAAATACAGAATCTTGGGCACCGCTCTGACCCTGCTGAGCAAGAACATTAATTTCAACATAATCATATGATAATGTGTACACACATGAAAGTTTATGAAACTTTGAGCTATAGGGTTGTCTTCCAGTTTCCTTGCTAGAATTTTCTTCTGGGATGAATTTAACTATAGAGTATTGCAACTGTATAATTTGAATCCCTGAAGTCGCTAAATGCTCCAGTTCCAGACACAAACTCCAGGTTCAATTCTGAATATAACTTGGTTTGTATCATATTCACAACACATAGATTAATCCAGTGAGCTAATATGTGACATTTTGGAGCAATTCACAGAGTAGCTGGAAGAAGTCATAGTTTTTTTACAATTCTGGAAGCTAGAAATCTGTACTTTAAAAATATGTCACCTCTTTTTAGAAGGACACTAATCTTCTTAGATTAGGGGCCCAGTCGTATTATCTCATTTAACGTTAATTACTTCCTTATAGATTTCATCTCCCAAAGCAGCTGCATGAAAACTTGCAGATGTAACATATAGGTTTTAGGGTCATCAACAATATTAAAACTTGGATTCATTAGTATTTTTCTTAAAACTTTTCTTGCTATCAATTGTTTAATTTTTGATTAGCAACTCTCATTCTCCTTTTCCTATCTTTAAGGTAGAAAAATTAGAGATACATTTCTCCTTCACTCTGCTACCTGTTACATCACTCAAATAACCTCCACTCACCCTCTAATCTTTTCTCAAGTTTTCTTCTTTCACTTTTCAGTGTAGACACTCACATTTATTCCATTTCTAAGCATCAGCTTTTTCCATCGTGCATGCAACTTTTCATTAGGAATCTCATCTCTCCTCCCTAACCCACTCAGAGTGCTATCATCAACTTCCTACATCATTTTTGTTACTAATCTCAGAAAGAGACTCTTCCTGTCACATTTACCACACTATAGTAACCTGCATCTTTTTCAATTGTCTGTTCCCATGTAACCTTGAGCAAAGGCGGCAAAGAGGGAGAAAAAAAACTGAACAATGAGTAGAGACACTGTTAGATTGGTAGCAGAACTCTCGACAGATTTGGGGGGTTTGTTTCAGAATTATCTCTTCAAACTATAACCTTTGACTGTGATATTTCTTTGGAAATATAACCTAAATATGAACTCTTAAAGCTGTTACAAGGTGATATGATGTACATGATGTACATTTAGTACATGATGTACTTACTATGGATTCATAGTTGAACATTACACAATGGCTGGGGTATTTTTTGAAAAAGAAGGAAGAGAAGGAGGAGGAGAAGAAAGAGGAGGAGCAGAGGAGAAGGAAGGGGAAAGGAGGTAGCTTCTGAAGCCTAAGAAGATCTGAGATTGGATTTTTGCTGTCACTCACCTTAGAATTCCAAGGACTTTTAACAACATCAGAAACAAAGGAGGTGACAGGGAAAAATCTCACTCCAGAGCTTCAGATGATCCTTTTGACATTCTGACTTCAAAACAGTTATTCAAAAATATTAAAGCATAATTTAATTCCACATGAAAAGGACCAGAGGAAAATAATGAATCTTTGGTCAACAGCATCTACATGGGGTGCCAGAACATTCTAGGAGCATAGTTTTATAAACACTCTTAAAAAGATGATATTATTTCCTATTTTATATGACAGGAAACATTCTGTCATACTTATTGATATAATTTTCCTCTGCCAATCATTAGGTTATACTAGTAAGCAAAATAAGGTCATTGCCTGAAATGTAAATCTAATTTGGAGTAGAAAATACACATAATTATCAAACAAATAAATAGTAATAAGCAAAGATAGTTTCTTTTAGTACTTAGGTGCTAAGAAGTGAATAAGTGGTATCATACCGTGTTGGAGAGCCCTTGAAAACTCAGAGAGCAAGCTCTATAGACAATATACCAAGATGTTCTCACTGAAGAGGTGCCTGAAAGGTTAAGAGGGAGCTGACATTTTGAAGGGTGGGAATCCCTGTTCTAATCCATGGGGCAGTTACTGCAGCAATTATGAAGGTAGTATAATTATAGTACATTTGAAGAACAAGTAAAGGAACAGGATGACTGTGATGATATTTTATTATGGAGGACAGAAAATGAGACCAGAAAGAACTTTAGAAACCAAGGTAGATAGATTGATTGATTTCACACTGTTAATAAATATCAAATGACTTTGAGCAGAAGAATGACATGATTAGAATTAAATTTTGGCAAATTTCCCTGAGTGCTATGTGGCCAAAGGATTATGTGTATGTTGGTAATTGTGAAAAATCTATGGCAATCTAGAAATAATGTCATAACTGTTGAGAGTGGCAATGATTTGGAAAGTAGAACTGACAGGTTTAGGATGGGCAGGAGCCATCAAGATCATATAGTGGAAAAGGGAGAAGAAAATTATCTACCATATGCTCAATTGAGGTTCACTTTTGGGTGGGGGGGCAGGGAGAAGCTGGGAAGGGATGTGAAGGGTAAATAAAGGAGGAGCCTGCAATGCTTGATAAGAAATGTACTCATTATCTTGCCCATGTAATTGTAACCCCTCTGTACAGTATGTTCACAAAAAAATAAAATTAAAATTAAAAAAAGGACTCATTTCCTGGACTCACCTAAACTGATTATTTATCAGTTCATCCAGATAGATACCCAATACATTGTATCAAATTTGTTATATATTCTAATATCATATATTAATATTAAGCAATAACATTAGTCCTTGTTATATGAGATTAATCTCTGCTATGTATCCAATTTCATTATTCCAGTTTAGTTATTACAAAAATTCATTTTTCCTATTAAGTCTTCTCTGATTATCTATATACCATCTGTTTGCTTCAATGTGTGTCTTTGAAATGCAAAACAGACCATTTGTCTTTGATAAATGGGAAATAATGACAGTATTGGAAACAACAGTATTAATTTACACATGACTTCCTGCGGGATACTCCTATTTTCCAGAGAACAGTGGCCTGTCGGAATATAGCAAGCCATGACGAGAATAGTAAAATTGTGGTAGCCATTCTTCATGCTCCTTTCACTCAGTTTGGCCACATGTTCTGGCTTTGAAAGGGATATTGTGAGTCTCCATCATAGTGCATTTTCCTTTTGCCTTCACACATCTACAGCTCATCTTTTGTTTTATCCCACTCTATTATAAAACCGTCACCTTCTCTAATAGCCAACATAAATTCCTCTGTTACTCTCCCTCAATTCCTCTATCAATCTCTCTTACATTCTTCCCCCTTTTTGCAAATAATTTCAAGGGGCTTTGTGGTTGTTTCATACAGAAATCCACATACATTTAAAATCATTTGCCAACATCATTTTTTTCTTAAAATGAGAAAATATTAAAGTTTCTCAGGAATTCATTCATCAACATTATACCTTAAAAATCTTCGTTGAGTTAGAAAGCTGATTTAAGTTAGGCCTACAATAAACAGTGAAATCAAGGTCCTACTAATTTCTCTCTGTTATTATCTTTGCTCGAAGACAGTTAAAGGCCAGTAATCGCAGCTCAACATAAATTAAATATAATTCAGGTACTCACAAATTGATTGGTACCATTCGTATCTTTAATCAAAAGATAGATTACATCATATTTATTTTATAATTCTTGCCATTTTTCTCCTTTCCTTCTTATCTACTGAGGGACTACACACAGAACATAGTATACAGCACCTAACATAAGGATAAAGAATAATTCTTATGAACAATTAAATTTTCCTGCACTCAGCATATATGCTCCTATTA
This sequence comes from Dipodomys spectabilis, assembly GCF_019054845.1. Taxonomy (NCBI): domain Eukaryota; kingdom Metazoa; phylum Chordata; class Mammalia; order Rodentia; family Heteromyidae; genus Dipodomys; species Dipodomys spectabilis. The sequence goes on along the minus strand of NW_024871276.1, from coordinate 3,227,935 downwards.
AATTAACGACAGTATCTATATAGCTTGGGTTATTAATTTTTTGCAGGTTATGTGCATTGCCATAGATGTCAGACATGAGTTTGAAACAATTAAAATTTAAAACATTACTAAACTCTTTTGTCAGTATTTTTATGTCTTCATCTTCATTTCTGAAGAGCTATTAATTACATGTTTGTAAAGAAACTAGACAAGATCAAAATCTTAAGATTTCTCTCTCTTTCCTAAATCATCTTATGTTTCCCACTTCCTTTATCACCTTTGCACACTGAGTATCTGCCTGGGGGAATGAGGCAGATAAGAATAATGGAAAAGAATATTGGAAAGGGTGACTGATCAATATGTACATGTTAAATTGTAAGACCCTTGTACAACAATTTGAAGTTCAAAAAATAACATATATAATATAATAGCATATGTAATTTATAAAAGAAAAGGACTCACGTATGCTAAGTAAGATTTCCTTTGTAAGAGCCAATAACACTACTAAACTCCAAGGCTTAAAAGATGACAAAAGTCACACATGTCACTCCTTTGTCAATTGCTGAAGAAAATACAGAAATCATTCCAACAGTTTTAAAAATGTTTCAGTTTCACTTCCCCTCCACAAATTATAAAAAACAAATCGGTGAACAAGGGATACAGGTGGACCCATTGCAACAATGAGATGTACAAGTTGTTATGTCGAAAAACGAACTTCACAACTTTGCTGGCAGGGGAGGTTTGGTTGGGGAGAGGTGGGGGGAGTATGGAAAGGGAAGGGATGGGGAAGCAAAGAGGAGGCAACAATGCTTGATAAGAAATGTACTTCTTACCTTGCCCATGTAATTGTAACTCCTCTGTACAGTATTCTCACAATAAAAAAAAAAATGTTTCAAGGGCTGGGAAGGTGGCTCAGTGGTAGAGCGCTTGCCTTGCTATGCCTCAGGCCCTGGGTTCGATTCCTCAGCATCACATAAGCAAAAAGAATAAAGCCGGAAATGACGCTGTGGCTCAAGTGGTAGAGCGCTAGCCTTCAGCTGAAGAGCTGAGGGACAGCGCCCAGGCCCAGAGTTCAGGCCCCACGACTGGACCCCCCCCCCCCAAAAAAAAATGTTTCAGTTTCAGAAAATGACATTCAATATACATTAGCCATTTGGAAGACAGTTAAATACAAATTATTAGATTGTGAAATATCTGTACAATTATCAAACAATAAAGGCTTTAACCTTTAGAAAATGTTCCCGTTCTATAAGGAAATAATTTGGCTTACTATTGTGTTTATATGGGAATTAGCTCACTTGATTTTTTTCCATATTAAAAATTCCCAATTATGGCTTATGAACATTTACTCACTTTTTCCCAAAGCAGAACAAATCCCACCTCACTTTCAACTTTTTCTTAAATAAACAAGATATTTCATTTCCAACACTTATTTTTCTAACCACAGTCCATCAAGGGCTGCAGATATTATAGTCAGAGTTCTGAGCTCAAAAGTCTTGACAAAATAATCAGCACTTAGAGCAAATTGCCAGAAAGAACAGTGGAAATAGGCCCTTTTAAGTCCTTTCTGACTTACTGAAATACCCGTCTGGAATTACAGCTGGAGTTCATAGAAAGTCCTTGAAAACTCGGCAATTTAACAACCATCCTTCTGCTTGTCCATCCACAGTGAACTTCACAGAAGAGGATGATTTCAAGCTCACCACCTGGCAGGTTGAACTTATTTCAGGTGTGGTTGTCTACCAATTAAACCAACAAACAGAAAGACTAGTAATGGAAGACAATTTCTGAAATGAGTTTCAATGGTTCTGGAAACCCCAGTCTGGTCTCAGAAGTGAGAGATACTGAGTGTCCCAGTGTCTGCATCTCCCTACTCCCCATCACCATCACTAGTTTTCAGTAAGGCCAAGGGGAAGGCAGTTAAGGTCAAGACTCACTTTGGCCCCAGGCTATTCTCTCCTCATTTCCTTCCTGAGAAAATCAATATCAGCAATGAAGGTGAGGGCGACCATTGCTCATGGCTCTCATAAGCTTCTTAACTATATTTTCAACAACCTGAACTCCCAATAAGTAAATATTGCTGCCGTAAGTTTACAAGAATGAGGATCCACTGGAATAAGCTAATCAGAATGAAAATAAGTAAAATGCAAGTTGTTATTCAATAATAACAACAGTCAGCATTTGATAAGCTTCTGGGATGGGGCTATTTGCTCTGTTTTCATTTATATGCCTAACACAAACAATAGTACTGCAAGGAAAGGATTCATGCAGTAAACGATTGACATGATCAACTCACCCCAGGTCTTATTTCCTGAATTCCCACCTTTAATTACAAGTTTTCATTCTCTTCTGAATCATACCTTTTAGGACATCCATAGCCTATCAAAGGAAGTTGTACAAAATAAACACCAGGAAGCAGGCACTTAAAGAAGGGAATGGGGTCAAGGGGAAAAGGGTAGAAGGAAGAAGAGGGGAAATGCATTCAAGAATTAATGTATATAATATAAACTAAGAAGAGTGAGTGAGGGAAGGGGGGGTTTAAGAGGGATAAGTAAGAATTTTGAAAGGGGGTAACATTGATAAATGCATTGTATTGATAAACTGCTTCATTAAATGGCCACTCTTGTACAACTACTTAAGGATAATTTTCTTTAAAAACACACAAACCAACAAGTTTAAGAAAAAATATCCCCAAATTTCATGATTTCCCATATCCTACTCACCATTCATCTCATTTCTTTTCCTTATGTTCTCAAGGTACCAAGAAGAAATGCTGAGGATGACAACTCAAGAGGAACTCAAAAAGGCAACGTTTACTTCTACAACAATATCTGTTACCAGGCTGGGAAGGTGGCTCAGTGGGGGAGTGCTTGCCTTGCATGCATGAGGCCCTGGGTTCAATTCTCAGCACCACATAAGCAGAAAAAGCCAGAAGTGGTGCTGTGGCCCAAGTGGTAGAGTGCTAGGCTTGAGCTGAAGAGCTGAGGTACAGCGCCCAGGCTGAGTTCAGGTCCCAGGACGGGAAAAAAACAAACAAACCAAACAACAACAACAAAGAAAAACCCTGCTACCTACAGGAAACCAAGCATGCAGGAAGGCTGCCCAATTTTGTCTCTGTTACTGCCCTATGTTTCTTTCAGAATTTAGGTTCATAAGCTTTTATTATTGGCAGGGTTGGAAGAGGTTAAAGGTTAATCCAAGCAATCAACCAAATTAGGACACCTGGCCAAAGCAAGCCCTGGTTAGGTAAACAACTCTGACTGTTTTTCACCACAACCACATTGCTAATAACCACATGTCTGCAAACGACCATTGTATCTTGCCTGCATAATTACAGTTGCCTCCTAATTTGTTTGATTTTTTTCCCCCACTATTTTCCTGTCAGTCAATTCTCTCTTTGTTAGGGCTCCTTTCCACTTTCTATTCATAAACTTCTATGAGCTTCTCATCTTGCTAGTAAAACAGGATAATGTTTTTTGTTTTGTTTTGTTTTGTTGCGTTTGTGATTTTTAAACTGCCTATTTGTTAGGCCATGGGTGAGCTGTCTTAATTTATTTCCATCTATTACATTCAGTTACCACAGCTGAGACAGGTGGTGCACTCTGGGAAGGATCCCATTGCTTTGTATAATTCAGGGAGGGAGAGTGAAAGAAGTTGTTTCAGTGTTACCAGGAGACTTCTTCTTCTGTTTCCTAGAGAAACACCAGTATCTTTTATGGAGACAAGAGGGAATATGGCCAGAACCTGAACATCAGAGTCTAGGAAAAGCTATAGTGAAATCATTTGAAAGAACAGTCAAGTTAACTATTAATTGAAATTGTTATGCTATTCTACTAAACTTTAGAATATTCCAGAATCTCTCTTAATAAATTCTCCACAGCAATATCTAGTTTTGTAAATTCCAACAAAGAATAGTATGTCCTTATCAATGAGATTACTGTTAAACTGAACAAAGCGATTGGGAGATTGATATTAGCTCATCATCATGAAAACGAGACCTCTTTGTAGCTTTTCTGAAATTTTTACAGATATTGAGAGGGCCACTCTGTTTCTACCACCTACAAATGAGATGGATTTTGTGTGCTTTTCTAGACATTGACCAGATCATTACCATCATCATCATCTTCCTCACCATCACCCCCATCCCCACCAAACAAGGGGACCCATAATAGGTATCATAGTGACTGTTAGTGTCTTTAATCTGTACGTGTAACTTTCTGTTTTTGTTTACTGTCGATTCCAAAGAGTATAGAAGATAATTTTAAAAGTAAGTGCATATATCTAAGTCATATTCTGAAACATTAATAGGATATATTTGGGGTGTATTATTTATTAATTTATTTGCTAAATGGGAAGAACTAGAGTTAAACAGATTACATGATTGGTTCAAGGAGGAAAGCTGTTAAAAGATAGCTATGGATGTAAACAGCAGTGTCTCATTGCAATGTCTTTCTCTCAGAAGCTCTAAGAAATAATCATTATCTAACATTAAGTCACTAGGAAGCACCTAGTCTTTGTTCTTATTTGGCCACTGGATTAGAGATAAAGTTGCATTATAAAGTGGCATTTCGCTTTCTAGGTATCTTTTCCCCCCTAGGCATCTTTTCCTGGAAGTTGTTTATCTGGGAAGAAATTTGAAACCTTGGGAGGCACGCTAACAATCTGTTATTTACAACATGTATGAAGCACTATTAGAGGAAAATTCTTCCAGACACTTTGGGTACAGTGAGTTTTTTCTAAGATTTTTTTTTAGGATAGCAATTATCTTCTTAAGTGAATTAATGGTCAAATCGGAAAAACCCTAAGTTTATTTAGATAATCTCAAGACAGACACATTATCTTCTCTGAGTCAATGTGTCCATCAGTCAAGTTTTCTTAATGGAAAGTTGTAATTAAACATGAAATGTACCATTAGCTCGAATGTGTCACCAAAAGATCAACTGATTTTCACTTGTTTTTTCATGTGAAAGATCTCATATGAAACAGACTATTCCTGACACTGTATTATTTTATTCTGAAGTCAATGATGTGCTCTATGCAAATATAAAACACAGGGGATAATTCTGTTGCATTTTGGGGTAATTTTATATATTATCAAGAAAGTAGTGACTATAAACATTCCACAGGCATGTTTAAGTACCTAATCTTCAACATGCCATCTTTACCTTACACAAGCCACCCGAGTATCAAGACTCCCTGCTGGCCTCAAATCACATTTACATTTGAGAAAACCAGTCCTGTTTCCTAAGGTTCTCTTCCCTTTCACCTACTTCTAAGGGTTCCTATTCTTGGCCAGACCACAGGTTAATAAAATGAGAGCTAGTGGGCATTGAAACATTATGGTTCTTGATATTTTTCTTAGAAATGAAGCTGTATTCAAATAAGCGGAATCAAATACATGAAAAATCAAAATCCTTTCCCCATCTCTCACATGAATATACACATGCATAGCATGCCAGATAGGGTAGTAACTTAAAATTGTTCTCTTTTGAAGCTCAGGCAGACAAAAGTAACCTAAAAGAAAAAAAAATCATTATAATTCAACCAAGACACTCTCCAAAACTCAGTGTTAATTATGCATAAAAATCAAAGAATATTATTTATGGATGCTTGGATATATTTTTATACTATCCCGTCGGGGTCTCCCAATGGGCCGCTGCTTCATCAGTGTTCATTGAATTTAAAAGGCACTCTCCAGATTTATTTCAGGTGGGAGCCTCTGACCCCAAGAGCCACATTGATTGAACTGATCTCAATGGCCGTTTGTCTCATCTCCTGAGAAGCAGCTGGCTTTGAGCTTGATTAGGCTCTGATTGATGTATGCACCTTAAATCAGCTCCCAGCAATTCCAGGAAGAATGAAATGCCACAAAACTGCGTGAGCTCAGAAAAATACATGAAGTGAAATCTGCTCTAATGGAGACATGGTGAATGTGGATGTTGACCTGGAAGTCAGTTCCTTCTCCTGCTTGATTTCTAAATGTGCAGTTGGAAAAGCATTAAGGTGACATTAGAAACTAGTTCAGAGGTGAGCAACATTTGGTATAGCAGATCCTGAATGATATTAGACACAGCAGTGTCTAGAAATCCAACCTCTTTCCCACTAGCTGCGACTTCACGCTTGCTTTTTCTGGAAAGAATGGAATCTTATGCACTGTTCCTGTTTTGTTATAAAGTGACAAGCCAGGCAGTGTCCTAAATGTATGTGACTTAATGATCATTTGATTCTTACAATGACTTGGAAAGGAACATATATTATCCTCATTTTATGATGGAAAGTCAGATTAAACAATTGATTCAAATGCCACCTAACTAAGGTAGTAGTTCACAGTAATTCAAAGGAGGTTTGTCTGCTCCCAGTCTCATGCTTCATCCCCATTTATCCTTTGTGCTCTGTTTTCTGTCTCTCCACTTTTGTTTTAAATTCTGGTATGATTTCTCCTCATTTTGTTCTTTCCTCTGTGACCTATTGCTGATTCCTCCCGCCTCTTTCTCCCATTAAGTCTTCTCCTTGAACCAGAGGTCTCAAAAATAGCTAGGTTAGTTGTTTATTACAGTGATAATCTGTTTGAACAAAACATAAAATCCCTTTTCAACAATGAATAGTTTGTCTGCTAAATTACATGTTTTTCCCTTTAGAATATGAAATGTCCACAGTTGTGTCTCTGAGTGTCACAAAAACAAAGAAATAAAGAGAAGACTTGTCAGCCTACTGATGCTGGACATATTTCTCTACCAGATTGGTGCAACATGTAACAGAAGGAACACTTTCAAGGTGTACATTTTGAACACAGTAGATGCTGAACAGCCCATGGAGAAAACTAAAGATTTAAACTCTGACAATTTTAGCTAAGTCATAAAGTGTTGTTTATTTTAAATCTGATTCCACCACCAACCTTATATTTATTTCCATTTAAAATTACAAGATTAAGACGAGAAATAATTTCTCAGAAATATAAATAAAAAGCTTTTAAGACCATGATTTTAAAAGATTATATGCCATTTATTATTTAAAAAACAAACTTTGTAGGAGATTACTGGAACGATGATTATTAATATTTTTAAATAGAGAACCAGGCCAAGGTGATATGCAAAATTTCTATCTTGTAGAATCAACTAAGTTTTACTGAAACTAGACCTACATTTCAAGGAGACATCTCTTGATGTCAGAATGATGGGAATGGAGAAGATTTCCGCAAAGAATTTTGTTACCTATATATCTGCCATAAAAAGTACATGCTACCATATTTTGGGGGAGGGAGTGCAATAATGTCAGAGATTCCACATTATTGAAGGAGATGGATCTCTAGTTCTCTGTAGACTTTAATCAGATGCGGCTTGGTTCTACACATCATCAATACTAACAATAGAACAGTAGCATTGTATTAGGAAAAAATGAATAATAATACCCATATAAAGTTCCTTTTTGATGGGGCAGATGCCTAGAGTTCACAAAAGCAGCTTTTAGCTTCTCTTAACTGCATTTTTCTTGTCTTAAAAATATAATTTGGATCATAAAGCCAGAAAACTTGTAAATTAAAAAAATGGTTTCTGTTATAATAATTAACTAGTCTTAATATTCTTTAAACTAACTGCATAATTAACTAGTCTTAATATTCTGTTTTTTTATTGTGAAAATACTGTACAGAAGGGTTACAATTACATGGGCAAGATAATGAGTACATTTCTTATCAAGCATTGTAGCCTCCTCCTTTGTTTCCCCTGCCCATTCCTTCCCATCCTCTCCCCGCCCCCCACCCAATCCTCCCCGCCCCTAGTCTTAATATTCTTTAAACTAAGTATATTAGATCATCAATAACTTGGAAATAAGAATGACCAATAGACACATGAAGAAATGCTCAACTTCTCTATCCTTAAAAGAAATGCAAATCAAAACGACATTGAGATTCCACCTCACCCCAGTTAGAATCAAGAATTCTAATAACAACAGATGATTGAGGGGATGTGGCCAAAAGGGAACCCTACTGCACTGTTGGTAGGAATATAAACTTGTTCAACCACTCTGGAAAGCAGTATGGAGTTCCTCAAAAGAAAACACATAGAGCTATCCTATGACCCAACAATCCTACTTGTGGACAATTATCTAAATGATCACAAACAAGGCCATACTAAAGTTACCAGCACAACTATGTTTTGTCCAGCATTATTTACCCATGGCTAAGACATGGAACCAACCCAAATGTCCCCCAGTAGATAAATGGATCAAGAAAATGTCACACACACACACTCACATAATGGAATTCATTGAGACAATTTTTAGAGTCTGGCACATGAAGAACTATCACTCAATTATTGACTTTTTAACTGTTTGAAGTGATTTTATCTCTTCTTCATATTAACCAATATATTTGCAAAATGGCTTATTTATTAGAGAGTCTTCTGATAACTGAAAGGTCAGTAGGGAAGAACATATTCTGTATCAGATAGTTTTAAAAAAGAGGATTTCTTTTAGAGTGCTATAGAGCCTATGATTATTAGGAAAGAAGAAAGAGCAAACAGGTTTATAGTTTAGAAACAATAATAGTTCTAATAACAGAACATATAATCTGGACTCTGGGAAATTACAGACTTTTAATAATAATAAATCTATGCTTAGAGATAGCACTCTTATATCTGAGACTTTGTGTTTTTGCCGTGGAAGAAATAAACTGACTGGACATAGTGCAGCATTGTCACATGCACTACAGAGTCATTAAGAATGGTGGTCATCATTAGTAATTTACTGATGTCAATCTCAGTCATTTCCAGTTACCAACTACATCTACTTAACAAATTTAATTTCGTCACAGATAGTCACCACATGAAAATAGGAAACATGAAAATTGTGTGCAGTATGTTGTAGTTACTGAGTTATCTTCAAGCTTCAAGAACCATTTTCCATCATGAAGTTCATAGATTGTGGAATAAAATTGAAAAAAAATAAAACTGATTTTTTTTTTGTCAGTCATGGGGCTTGAACTCTGGGCCTAGGTGCTATCCCTCAGCTCTTCAGCTCAAGGCTAGCACCCTACCACTTGAGCCACAGCGCCACTTCCAGTTTTCTGAGTGGTTTATTAGAGATAAGAGTCTCACCGAGTTTCCTGTGTAGGCTGGTTTTGAACCACGATCCTCAAATCTCAGCCTCCTGAGTAGCTAGGATTATAGGCATGAGCCACCGACACCTGGCCAAAAAAAAAAAAACTGATTTTTTAAAAAGACGTTTATTTACAAAATAAGTTACCAGGACAGAAATAATAAATCAATGAGGAAAAATAAGATACAAGAGAAAAAGACTCTGTCTAGTAATATTAAATATTTATTTGAAGGCTTGATTAGTTTGCAGTCAAAAGTCTCAAGAACAAACCTGCTTCTTTTTTGTCTTACATTTTAAATAATCAAAGTTTAGGAAAATATTTAGAGTACTTGTATTATTCCCAAGCAATCTCTCCAATCTCTATCTCTCTTTCTCTCTCTCTCTCTCTTTCTTTCTCTCTCCCTCTCCCTCTCTCCCTCTCCCTCTCTCTCTCTGTCTCTTTCTCTCTCTCTCTCTCTCTCTCTCTCTCTCTCTCTCTCTCTCACACACACACACACACACACACACACACACACACACACATTCTTGAAACTGGATATAAAATCTTCCATGCTGGGATTTAAGAGCTGTACATCAGCATGTCTTCAGAATCCACAAGGACGAGAAATAATTACATCTCAGATCCTGTCAATATAGATCATTCACATTTTCTTGATTGGTTTCTGTTCTTAAGGACTATGTGGACTTGTGTGTTTATATCGTAATAAATAGCATTTGGCAATTATGAAGCTTTAAAGAAATAAGATTTCCCAGTTGCCTCTTCTTCAGCACCCTAAAGTAAATAATCAAGAAAAATAAGGCAAGCAAAAATAGTTCTTAAGGTACCAATTATCATCAGAGCAGCAATGATGCTTTCAAAAATCCATCATTACTCCAGTTAATGGCTAGTGAGTAAGACTACAGATGACTTTTGCTGTGGTCCAGAACATTCAAGATATTAACCAAGGAACTGACCATTAATCCCAGGTAATATAAGGACCAGTTTTCAGAGGATCATTGCTCAAGCAATCTTCTATTCAACTTAAGTGCAATTCAAATCTATAATGATTTTTAAAATATTGCTGCATTAATTTTTTACAAAAGGACAAGCCATGGAATTGTCTATGTGTTCCTTTCCCAAATACAATGTTAAAGACTCCCAACTGTATACCAGACATATAATTTCTACTGTGTTCGTTGGACTTTATAGCTATTTCTTAAAAACATCCACTGACTTATCCATCCATAGTCTGATGCCACTCTAAACCATGTTGAAATAACCAACTGCCAAAATTATCAGAAAGAAAAATAAGTAATATTTTTAGAAATACAAATTTTAATCATGCACTTAGGGTTAAAAAATGGTCACTACTATATTTGGAGGCAGGGGTCAAAAGTATCATGTCAGTGTAGCAAACACTGGGTTGTTCAAACCTCAGTTCCTCCTTCTTCTTCTTGAAAGCACTTTGGTTTAAACTAAAGGCTTCATGTTTGTTACGTTGGATCAAGCCCACTGAGCCCCATCTCCAGATGTTTTTCACTGGTTAATTTTAGGATGGAATTTTGCTTCCCACAAGGGCTTTCAGCTAAGTTATTGTCTAGCTACTTTTATGCTTTCCTAGGATTATTGGATCATATCCAGTTTATTGTGGAAGAATAGTCTCATAAGCATTTTCTGCACTAGTTTGTCTGGTACCAATATCCTCATAATCTCAACATTGCACACATCTTGAGATAACAAATATAACATATATTCAAGCTATGAGTTGAGGTTATCACCAACTTTTCTTCCTAGGTTGGCCTTGAACAGCAATCTTTCTGTTCTCAAGTCTCACAAGCTTCTAAAATTACAGATATGAGTGCTGATGACAGCCATCCCTTTTAAATTAGAATATACTCTGTGTATAAAGATAGGCTTTAATTATGGTATATTTGTAGATGTACATACTTTGATTCTATTTGCCCCTCCCCAAAGAAATCTCATTTTATTCTTTTATTTTTTTTTTTTTGAGTCCAGTCGTGGGGCCTGAACTCTGGGCCTGGGCGCTGTCCCTCGGTTCTTCAGCTCAAGGCTAGAGCTCTAACACTTGAGCCACAGTGCCACTTCTGGCTTTTTTCTTTTTGCTTATGTGGTGCTGAGGAATCGAACCCAGGGCCTCATGCATGCAAGGCAAGCGCTCTACCACTGAGCCACCTTCCCAGCCCAAGAAATCTCATTCTAATAGGAGCAAACACTTGCAACTAATGGCATGCCAAGAAACAAAATTAAGAACAAAGCCTTCAGACTCAAAACAGAAAGTCCTTATAAATAAACTAGATGTACTACAATAAGAGCCATTATGCAGCTTTTACTTAAAGGAATAATATCTCACCACTGAAAATGAGAGTGTGAGGGAAAAATAATTGGCTTATGGAAAATGTTTGAAATATGTCATATTGTCAACTCTCTGTCAGAAAACTCTGAATAATGAAAGACATAAGGAGATATATAAATATTATTTATTATATTACAGAGCCAGTGGGAAAGCAGAGAGAGATAGACCCAGACAAATGAACATGATCAGGAAGAATGATAGACCAATGTGTTCTTAGTCTACAATGTTTATTTCTAGAGCACATGAGAGAAGGCACATAGAGTGTTTTATCTGATGTTTTCACTTATCTCAGTTTTCTAAATTCCCTATGATGGACATGTGCTGCTTTTATAAAAATTAAGTAAACATGTTTCTACCCTTGAAAGAAGTAGCAGGAATTTTTAGGGCAAGACAAAAACATCCAAATGAACTTTTGTAATACTGTTCATGCTTGCCAAAATTTGATCCTGACTATATGCCAGTTAGTAAACTATTCAATCCTATGATTGCAGCAGAAGGAATTGTGGATCACTGAGGGCTGGATGTTGTTGGGGATTCTTGTGTGTTGATGAATGTCAAGATGGCCCATTAGTCAACCTTGTAGTTCAGAGAATTATTAATGGTATTGTATAGAGAGCAGAAGGAATTTGTTCCTAACAATATGTTTCATTTTATTTTCCAGAAAAGAGCTAAATGAAAATGGTGACTCTTTAAGAATTCCACTCTGAAGTTAGAAAGAAGAAAAAGTCTGAGAATAGCTTAGCGACACTTGCCTGGATTAGACAAGGACCTCGGTGGGGTACTTACCCAGAACCACAAAAATATGTCATACAGTAAAAAAAAAAAAAAGAAAACAAGCATAATCGTCTTTATGGGGTGAATATGAGCAAATTCTTTGTGATTCACAGGGGATATAATTTTCATAAAATACACACCAAGTAAAGTCAGACAAAATACAAATACGGAGATTTCTCATTCCAAAACTCCTGTTCTCAGTTAGTCTTTCCAAATGAGAAGAATGCCTTAGGGATATTTTTATAACTACATTGTCAGCTTTATGGACAATGCACATTGGATTCCAAGTTATTCTTAATGAATGAGAAGCAGAATAGGCAAAATGTAAAAAAGAATCCATAGTGACCTCTTATGTACATATGATCATGTAACCTGATGCTACGCAAAATGAACTCCAAGACATGGACATAGGAGGTTTTTCTTTATTGTTGTTTCTAATGTACTATGTGATTTTTTTTTGTTTATTTTATATGTTCTTCCACCTATGGTATGTCCCCTGTTGTCACTGTATTTGATTGTATTTGATATTGGTACCCTGGTATTGTATATACATTTATTTGAATTAGGGAAGAGGAGAAACAACAGAATGGTGAGACAAAGGACAAAGGGAAAACAATGTAAAGGTAACATACACAAAACAATATGTTGGAAATGACCTGTACAACTTGGGGGGGTTGGAAGGGAGGGAAAGTAGGAGAAAAATGAGGGACAAGGTAACAAGTTTGACAAGAAATGTACTTACTACCTTACTTTGTAACTGTAACCCCTCTATACATCACCTTGACAATAAAAAAGAGAAAAAGAATTATCTAAAAAAGAATATAATAAACATATTCAAAAATGCAACTAACTCATATAAACATTAAGGACTTTAAGAATATATAATAATTTCTTTAATTTTAATACTAATAGTTAATATTCCTTATTATTAATTGGGAGCCAGTCATGTGTTTAGCATGATAGATAGATAGATAATAGATTGATGCATAAATATATAACAAGTACATAAATAATTAAAATACATAAATAATGAATACACAAAAATTTCCTCAGTCTTCCAATATCAAAACAAATTCTCATCTTCACAAACAAGTGTACTAACCTATGTTGTTTGTTTGCATAACTCAAACAATCCTCTATGCTGTTCACCACAAAATTATTAAATGTACTGCATAGTCCAACTTATCAATGGAAAAATAGTGGGTCAAAACTTAGAATCAGATTGTTTATTGAGATATCTCATGATACATGCTTGCTATTTTTATTATCATTGAAATAACTTCTAAGGCATTCTTTTAATTTTAGAACAGAACAAGACAGATAGTACAGTTAATGACATCTATGTAAATGTTTGAAGCATATTAGATATTCTAATATAGGAAAAATACAACTCTAATAAGCACAATCACACACCATCATTTAATGAACGTTCAGGACCCTCCAATAACTATTAAATACAAGAAAATAAGGATACATATTCCTTCACAGAAATAATATTCTAATGGTAAATCAAACCAGTTCTAGCTCTTAAGTGACCATCTGATGTTTCAATGGGCTAACATATGCAAAACAGATGATTTGTACTTTTTCCCATTCCATAGTTCTTCACCTTATTACCACAGACCTGTTAGGTCAAGGACGACAACATAATCCAAGTACCATTGAGCTTGATATTCCCCTTACTTTCTATGGAATTTTTTAAAGGCAAGCAACAAATATACAGGAAGTAATTCAGAAGCCGTTTCGAAGATCACTTCAGAGCTATCAATCTCATCAGAGAGGACAGAAAAGAAGTTATCAGTCAGATTCTAATAAGCAGCAATGGATGGGACAGAAGAGGAGCATTCTGGGAGTAATCACTGAGATTGAGTACTTCCCCTCTACCTCATTCATTTCATCAGGAGCAATTGAGTCAGTGTTCCTTTATATTTATAACAAACAGATCCTCAACAATTTAAAAATGGTAAAGGAAGTGAAGCAGAGCAGGGCAGGAAGAAATATAAAAGAAAGGAATATGTAATGTGCCTGCAATTGTGGGGAAGAAGATTCCTAAAAGGTTAGTAATATCCAGACCAGGGATGCTTCATGAGTCATGATAAATGATCTTGATTTATGAAAACACTAAGAGGAGCCAGCAAAAGATTTTACCTATGGAAGTGCAATTAGTATGTATAAAGATCACCATGGTTATTACAAAGAGGACACATCAGTCAGAAGCAGGAGGGATAATTGCCAATTTCAGGGCTATTTATTTGAACATTTAATTATGTATTTGCATTGTGAAAAATATGTATATGAAATTGTAAGCCGCAAAAGACCAAACAAGCCACAAGTTCCTGCCCAATGAAAGGCACTTTTTCTTTCCCAAGATGTAAGGGAGACTATCACGTGGTCAGGTTACTAGACTGAAATGACAAGGACTCATGAAGGGATTGAAAGCTTGAGGGAATCCTAACCATCATGTATATGACTTAGGAACATGGTTCTAGCTGCTTCTAGCTGGAGTTCCTTCTTTAAGCATCAGGCAGTATTAAAGAAGACTGCAAGTAATTAGAAAAAGTGATGAACTATATGGACTGAAAACAGAATTTGATCAAGGGGTTTAGGAAATGTGTGATTGAGTGAAAAGAGGTATTTCTATAAACCTCTGTTCTCTTACATCTTCCTCCAGATGCCTACAAGCTACTAAAGACCGTATTGTAAGATAGGATAAATGGTAAATATATTACCACATTATTATTATGCACTTATTGATTAAGGACAGACATTTGAACATGTATAGTATACACAGTAATTTACTCCGTGGGGCTCAAGGGGACCCCAATATGAAAAAGAAAAACAATGTTCCTGAAGCCCTCAAACAATGGCAGTGGCCAGTGGAAGAATTACCATAAAATATAGTAAAATATTTGGGATGAATCTCTCAGAATCACTTAACTATTCTGCAAGAGATGAGGAGTTGTTTTAGCAGTCCTCCAAAGGGATTATATTTACATCTAGTAACATCAGGAATGTATGTGTTTATCATAGATATTCTTCCATGAATAAATATAAAATATCTTAATTCAATAATTTCCCAAATAGTAGGTCTTAGGAGAAGGATATATTTCATAAGACATAACAAGATACTATATTGGACCTGTTGCAGCCATGACTCACTCCTCTTCACGTCAGTGTGAATATGAAGGACACCCCTACCTAGCTTTTAGCAACTTTACTGCGCTTTTACCTCTTTTCATGTAATCTAATCTACATTTAGTCTAATCTATTTTAATATAATCAAACCAGTCTCTGCATCTAGCTTTTTTGTGTTTTTATATTTGCACTTATCATTATACTCCTTCCCTGTGAACAGCTACTTGTATTTTCTCCCAAATCCTGAAAGTTAGGGGATTCTCTAGAGGTGAAGTGTGAGCCAGTGAGTTTAGCCTTGATCCATGTAGACAAAGCACATCCACACTGTGGTTGGAGGATGCCATGTCTGCTTTCTCTCCTTTCTTCCAAACCTGCAGTGGCCATGGAGGAAAGATAAACATTGCCCTTCAGCCAAGGTAGGAAGGTAGAACTAGAAAATCACTCTGGTCACTGTAATATCTGCGTTTTGTTTTTCAATTCTTCCCATGGACAATAACCACATATCCCTGTGTTTAAAGCTTCAAATTTCAGATCATTATTCCTATGATGGTTCTTTTGGTGGCGAAAATAATCATTAATCTACAAAATAATAGCTCAAGTGGCTTACTTTCTAGACAACTTGGCTTTCTTTTTGGAAAAAAAGATTAACTTTTATCAGATATTGAAATCCATTCCTAAAACGCCAAGACTATTTTGAGACTAATCATTTCAGCACTAAGCATTTATATCAAATAACCTTCTGTGAGTATACAATAAAAATCATTGTGAATCTTACACTCCGGTGACCTAGGAAAGTAAATTTAATAAAAGACCTTATATTGGCAAAAAGAAAAAAAAGAAAAATCCTCTTAGGTCAGAACTTATAAATTGAATTAAACACATCTTTTCCTTGAAAAAGTAATTTTAGTATTATCCCTCACTTCCTACATTAATTTTTAGTATTTGCCTATGCTCTGTTCAGCCTTGATGACCTGAATGTAAAGAAACTTGAATATGAACTGTTTGTTCCATCTGAAATGTTTACATTTTACCCTCCATGTCTGTGTAATAGGAATGGGTTCAGGGTTATAAGCCAGTGTCTAGTAGATCACTCTCTTTAGTGAATTGTCCTTGTTTGGTGGCTGAAATATTCACAGAAGAATGTTTTTGAGTATGTAAAGTTTCATGCAGATTTATTTTTCAAAAGTCATAAAAAAGCAACAAATGACTGATGTCATCCACAAACTCATAAACATAGATGCTAAAGAAAAAAAATAATCATGGACTTCTTAGCTGAAATTTCACAGTTGCACTCATTGAAAACGAATAATACAACTAGGAAAGCAAAGCTGCCTAGGCGACTTTCTGAGAAAGTTGTGGCTTTGGTTGCTGTAATGGTAAATGGCCTCTGAAATGAGCTACTAAATTTGGGTTATTCACATGACTTCTCATTTCCTCCTGCATTTTTAGATTGCAAACAGCGCTTCTGACCAGAGGGCAGAGCAAGTACACTCACTGGATTTAAACAACCCTGTGTTCGTTTCCAAAAAAATCTCAAAAATGGTATGCAAGACAATTGTGCTGTGACTTGAGATGTGAGAATAATGAATACTCATGCATGTAACCCTTTGTGCTAGAGGTGCAAAGCTTATCTAACCAAGTGTGTCAAAATGAAGATACCAGCGGCTTGCAGATTATAACTAGTACCATAAAAAATTAAATTCAATACCTGACTGTCAATTCAATATGAAATTTTATATCAGAACCAAAATACAAAGAAAAGTTGTGAAATGAAGATGCTGGTGACATTTTAAAAATAAAGCAATAGTGATACTCTCACCTGAATTGAATCATAAGTCTCTTAACAGCACGGTCCATCCTGTATATTTCTTATATATCATGTAATCTATCATATATCTATGTACTGATCTATCTCTACTATAAGATTGGTTACTGCCATTGATCTATATATAACATAATTTTCCTAATGTAGATAAAGGTGTCACAAAAACAATTGGTGTTAATTAACTTTATCTTTATAGATGGAGAAAATGCAATCAGAAAGTTCCTCACTTTGACAATTCCTTTATAGATCAGAGACTGGAATAAAGATTTTCCTCTCAATCCAATTGTTCTTTCTAATGTGTCTATTAGACAATTACATATCTATACCAAAAAGTTTAGATATCTATCTCAAAATACACAGAAACATGGAGTTGTCATGAATTATTAAATATACATGCTAAAATTCTAGAATTCTTGGAAAAGCAATATTTGTGTGGATTATGCCAAAATTTCTAAGGTAATATGAGTACAAGTAACATAAGAAAAAAAATGAGATCAACTGAATGTCACAAAATTTAAGAGCTCTTTGATTCTGATATGTGGGAAACTGAGAATAGGAGGATTGCAGTTCCAATCAAGACTGGACAGAAAAGTTGGTGAGACTTCTCAGCCATGGCTTGATGCAGTGGTACACACTTGTCACCTCAAATTACATGAGAGACAGAGACTGGGGGGATCATGGTACCAGGACAGCCTAGGCAGAAAATACCAAAAGACTTTCTCCACAGAAGGGAAAATGGACAGGTTGGACACACCTGCAATCCTTGTCACACCAAGAAATCGGTAGTAGGAAGAAACACAGATTGAGATTCAGGCACATGTCTATGAAAGAAGAAAGAGCTCATCCTAAAAGTGACTAGGGTTAAAAGTAACTAGGGTTGAATCTGTGGTTCAGTTGGTAGGCATCAGCCTAGCAAGAGCAAGACTAGTCCAAAAGCCTAGTACTGCCAAAAATAATTTTTAAAAGGGGTTGCATTAAGAAAGTGCTAATGGGCCAGGCGCCGGTGGCTCACACCTATAATCCTAGCTACTCAGGAAGCTGAGTTCTGAGGATCGTGGTTCAAAGCCAGCCCAAGCAGGAAAATCTGTGAGACTCTTATCTCCAATAAACAACCAGAAAACTGGAAAGGGTGCTGTGACTCAAGTAGTAGAGTGCTCACCTTGAGTTGAAGAGCTGAGAGACAGAGCCCAGTCCCAGAGTTCAAGTCCCATGACTGACAAAAAAAACGTGCAATGGTAGGCTACATATTAAAAGAAAAAAAATACATCCACATTTTTTTAATAAGAAAGTTAAACCCAAAATGTGCAAAAATTATCACTCTATAAAACGTTGAATTATCCACTTAAAAATGTGGGATAAGTATTTCTCAAAGGAAGATTCACCAATATTTTTGAAAATGAAACAAAATTCTATTTATCATTATATTGAGAAGTAAATTATTACATTTTCCAGAAAGTTTAATAAAATTACAATGAGGTATAACTTCATATCCAATAAGAAGTTTATAATAGAAATTATATAGACATGCAGTATTAAGAATATGGATAAATTAGGATGCTCCTATATTGCATGTGGTAATTTTGGAGATAGAGTCTTGTGGGCATTTCAGATGAAGCTAGCTTTGAACCACAATCCTTTAGATCTTTACTCTTCCAAATATACTTTTGAGCCACTAGTATCCAGCTGTAAGACTCTGGTCATTATTCTAGATTGCATCTTTCTCTCTCCTTCTCTTCTCTCCCTCTCTTCTTTCTCTCTTGCTCTCTCTGTCTCTTGCTCTCTCTCTCTCTCTCTCTCTCTCTCTCTCTCTCGCTCGCTCGCTCGCTCACTCGCTCGCTCTCCCCCCTCCCTCAACACTCTCCTCTCAAATGGGGAGTACAGTAAGGGTGGAAACTTGCCATGTAAGATTGTGATGGTTAACATTGCAAATGGCTAAATTTATATTGAGCATTCATTTGGCACAAGTCATTGTGCTAAGAATTTTATATCCAATTATCCTCTTGGATCATCATAGTCTCCTAAGATCTATTAAAAAAAACTCAAGGCTTAATGAAAATTAAAAACTGCTGAGTGTCACCTCACTAAAAAGAAATGTTATCTCGAGCTGGATGCTTCAGACCTCTGCATTGTTGGGTACCAAACCATGCACCATAAATTCCATGTTCTTTCTTGTATTCAGAAAAGTAGAATCGAGTAACATGTCAGAGAATAATATTAATGAACACTTTCTAATGCAGTGACTTAATTTATAGTTTATAACATGATTGAAGGTCTTGAACAGACTTTCTATTTGACGTCTAATCATACAACTGTGAAAACATTGTTTTGATGTAGTTTGATAAAGTAAAAACAGTTGGCTATAATAATATATCTTGAAATATATAAATTTTCCTACCACATAGAATATTTATCAGTTTATGATTTTTAGGAGTATTTCTGTTGTCCTTTTAATTCAGACACAGATACAGAACAAACAGACTATATAAAACTCATTAATTTGAAAGCTATTTCAATGAAAAGGACTGGTTATGTCATCGAGAAACTTAAGTTTGCATTTATGGGATGAGAAGAGAAAAAAATAAAAACACTCTCAAATCCAAATAATAATAAATGCTTAACACAACTCTTTCTAATAAAACATGACCTGATAAGCTCTAAGGGGGTAGTTACAAGTGATTATTATCAAGAACAAATGTTGTCTCATTCGATTGTGACATATTCCCCCAGGCCTTCTACCCTCTACTTCCATCTATAACCCTACCACGTACCTATCTTCATCTCTACCTTGATCCTCAATAATTTTATTTCCACCTTTTTATTGACATCCTTTGCTTGAACATGTGATTCATTTGACATGTTCAAATATATATACCATGTACCTTTGTCAGTCTCAGCCTCTCCTATCACTCCATCTTCTTCTCCTTTTCCAAATCAATCTCAACCAATTTATTGTTCCATTGCACACAAGGACATACAGTATCTTAATCATATTCAGTCTTCTCCACTCTTCCTGTTTACCCGTAAATAATAAGACCCAAACTTTCTTTTACACTCCTATCATTCAAGTTATGAGTTTCGGGTGGCGTTTCACACATACACATGTATTTTAATCAGGTTGACCCCTTTATGCTCTCACTTTCTTCTCCCCAGTACTCCTACTAACTATTCAATAGCTTTCAATGATTTTATTTTGCTACCTCCACCAGAATATTCATGCAGATGTCGATAAGCCTTCTGCCACTAAAAAGAGTGTAGTCCTGTAGTATTTTGTTCCTCTTGCCTGATTTTTTTTCTATCTTTGGAGTTATACTTGAGTATGAACTCAAGCATTTGCATTTGCTAGGCAGATGATATACCATTTGAGCCATGTCCCAGACCTTTTGAGCTTTACTTAGGTTTTAGAGAGGGTCAGTCTGAGCTCACAATCCTCCTACATAGCCTCTCTAATAGCTAAAATCACAAACTTGCCCAACATATCTACTTTGTGTATTGAATAGAGGATTTATTAATTTATTTGTGTCCAGATTCTTTTCTAATGTGCACCTGTTGAGTAACTGGAACTGCAGACAAGAACAACTTTTTGTGTTCCAGTACACAAGCACTGGATTTTTCTTGAAATATCCCGATTGTAACATTCTTATTTTTTCTCACATTTCCAGCCTTACTTTATTTTGAGGTTGAAATAGATTGGCAATAATTTCAAATCTGTAAAAAAATTCTTGATTGTAATCCTAATTCTGACTCTACTGATTTGTAATTTGCTAAAATTCTAGCCAGACTCATTATGCTTTAAGAAGGAACTAAAACCAAGACGTGCTTTAAGATCATGTCCATTATAATATCTACTTGTAAATCAAATTATTTCCATTATTTTGTATACTACAGACACTTGAAGGTAATGAAAATGGCATCTTCATAAAACCATTGTATATTGCTAAATGAGAAAGCTTCGAATTATAGACACTTGACTGTTTAAATATCTCTGATTATTTCCACAGAAAACATATATTTTAGAAGTGAAGTAAACTTTTCTTGTTTTTTTTTTGGTGACCCCAATCACTATCTTGACTAACTACTATAAAAATTAACAACCTACTAACAAGAATAGAACATTTGTCTCGTGCATTCTGAATGTTGCTAGGCGAAATCAACACATCCATATTCATTGCGCACTAGATACAGAAATTGGGTCTCACATTTATGTACTAAAACACTAATATAGTATTTTGACATAAAGGTGTTCTTCTTATTTAGTACCAGATAAGTTACTGGCAGTATCAAGTCCTTAAAGTCTTTTCCATATCTAATTGTAATTCTCAGAACTTTCTCTCCCATCCATGCCCTGTCTCTGTTGCAGAAAAAGAACAGTGAAATAACTCATGTGTTTATCTTGTACCTTTCTACTATGAAACTGGATAAAATTGACTATTCCAGAAGAAAAAGGCATAATTGTAATTCAGAGCAGAAAAATATTTACTGATATGTTTCAATTGCTAAAAGTGTGCTCTCATTCCTATACTATTTATGCTTTTCAAAGTAATTCCAAGCAATCACAAACCAAGCAATTCATATATTTATGAATTGAGAGAGATCCGTATAATCAAGATGGTCCAGTATATTGCTACAGAAAGATATTGACAGTGTTATTCAAAAGCAGAAACAAAGCCATACATGAAAGGAGAAGAAGAAAATTCGTATTGCTTTACTCCCAGATGCTTCAAAGGTTTTGAGCTATGATTCAATCCATTGATAAATCCAAAATACCAGAAAGCCATTTTTTAAGTCTCAAAATATCTCTTTTCATATAGCCTCATTATGTTGATACTTCAAAAACTATCTGTAATATGTACAGTGAAAATCAAAAGTAATTTATTTAGGTTAGCAATCACATTTTACAGATAAGAAAACTAAGGCCAAATATAAAAGAGAATTGCAAAGAAATAACCAATTCATCGAACGTTGCTCTCATGGCATTTCTTCCCATTGAAGGTCTTTGCCAAGGCTCAGGCCAACTCCCTACTTTAATCTATTTCTACAAACATTACCCATCAATAATATGTTGGTGCCTATCTATTATGATAATTTTACAAAAATGAAAGGCTGTGCCCATCATGGATCCAAAAATGAAATTCAAATGTAATATCATTCTCATCTGGCACCGCACACAATATTTCTTATAGGAAGCCAAAGTTGAAGAGGTTTCACAAAAGCAAGGGGGGAGAGAAGATGAATGAGAAAGCATGTAAAAAGCATGCAAAAACCTTTTATGTTATCTCTTCCTATGTCCAATGGCCCTTGAAAATGTAAGCACAAGTTCATCAGACAAGGTTAATTTGCTGCATTAACTATTTCAGAAGTAAATAAATCCACGATGCTATCAGCCAGGAGGTGTCATGGTCCTGCCAAATTTTCAGCAAGCTAAAAAATCAAGATGTAACCTCTACATCCAATGGGAGGTGGGGGCTTCTACATCCTGACACTGACTGCTTAATGACAGAAGCAAGTTGAGCCTCTCTGACCAGTATCTAATCTCAGCATCTCATGGAGAGCAGGCACTGTGTCACATCCTGGCATCACCTTGACAGCCTGAGACAAGAGGTCTAACAGACGAATGAATGAGAGGAATACTTTCCCCTGGCCTTAGATGCTGTCTTTCATGTGGGAAGGGCAGCTGGGTTTGTCTGCAAGAAGGTTACCGATATTGAATCTCTTTCTCTGACAATCTGTGCCTGTATGCTATAATTAAATCAAGGGAGTTGGAGTAATAGCTTTGAATCAAGGTGAGGGGTATGAGCAATCTCAGAGTCTATGATATTTTGTAAACAGTCTTCTCATTATCTTGGGAATGACAGTGAAGTGCTGCTTCATAGTTAACCTTCTAGTTCTAGCTCCTTCCTGGCTTTTGCCCATGATTGAATTGGTTTTGAAAGAGCATTCTTCTTCAACAATCCGATCTGCGAATTCATTCATAGGCAAAATTATTTTAATTGAAAAAACAAATGAAGCCAGAGGACACTCAGCCTCCTGGTAACTGTGATTTTCTTATTGAATGTTCTTCTTACATTAAGGTGGTATGACAGACAAGAATATTGTCTGCTTGTGAATAAACAAGTTAATGAATGAGCAGAATAGTACAAGCAATAGCTAGTTTGTGTTCCAAGCAGGATCTAATCATGCTAAAGGAACTAACAAGAATGTATATATTTGATAAGGTATAGGGAAGGAGGGAACACAAAGTTGGTACCATTTTATTAATGTTGGTAGGCCAGGACTGGATTAATTTATATGGATCCTCAGCTTAGGATCCAAGAAAACAAGGAAAAAAGTCACTTGCATGAGGTCACCAGAGCCACTCTAAAACTCCCTAATAAATATGAATAAGATGATTTTACTTTTTTTTATTCTTCTCCTGCTGTTGCTGTTGGGGAAGATGACAGCCTAATCATGTCTACCCAGCACCGGGCTGTGAGTTTACATTAAGCGGCATGTGTTCTGTCATTACTGCGCTGTTTGGGAGGATAATGGTTCTGTCTAATCTATATCACAGGCAGAGATCATTCCTGAAAGTCACTAAGCAATTCACAAAGATTTTCTGCAGGTTTTGAAATTTGCTGGAGATTTCCATGTGAAATGATTAGCTGCTGGAGGGTGAAGAAATAGGCAGAAAAATTCTGTCTAGTATAACACAAGTAATTACACAGTAACGGTTGACGTGCATTTCTCTGATCATTCTAAAACAATAAATTAATCTATTTTACATGAAGGAACTTCGGTGACCGGTTTATCAGAAAGCCCAGAAAGAGCTACTCTGGTCTGCATGGTGGAAAAAAGGTGGGTGGAAAGAACAAAACTGAACAAAAGTTACAGTAGCTAAGATTATTCAGCATTACACTAAGTCTCCACAAGCAGTATTGCATATAATATTCATGGTGTGGAGATTAAAGAGTGAGAGGAGAGTAGAAGAGGTAAGGCCTTAAAGAATAAAAATATCAGAAGACTGTGAAACTGAGGAAAACGGCCTTTGAACCTCTCTGCCATTTTCACGTGATCATAATGACTTTTATCTCTGTTTGCAATCCCTTTCCTAGGTATCAATCTTGAAAGTTTTGATGAAGTTATTAACATTAGTCAGTAGAAACAGCCCAATAAATGATACAATGAAGTACGCTGCATGTTAATAACTATAGGAAGATTTAGTACTGTGGATGGTACATGAGTTTCTAGCTTCCATGTAGCCATGTCCTTTGCAATATGATTCTGAAGGTTCTATATGAAGGGGTCAGATGATCTTCAGTTCTTGAATCTAGAATGTCCTTTGGCTTTGCTTTGGCCAATGGAATGAAATAAGCTTGTCCTGGATCTAACAATACATTTTAGCTTTCTTTCATGGAGCATGGACAGTTTTCAGTGTGAACAAACCCAGGTTGCTGGATAATAAAGCTTTGTGGCTTCATCTATACCATTGTTCTAGTTTAAAACAAACCAGTTATCTAAACCCAAGCCATCTACCTGGCTTGTAGTTGGTTGATGACACATGGAGCGGAACTGAGAACAGAAGCACCCATCTGATCTCAATTCAAATTTCTGACCCTTACTACAGAGAGCAAGTTTTATTTCCCCACCTTTGGTAGTTAGAGAGTGGCATTTATAAGGCAGATGCTCTACAGCTTGCCCCACACTTTAGTCTTACGTGCTCTGTTCTTTTTTGATCTAATTATTAATAATATTGCGCAGTCTGGCTTCTGACTTGAATCTTCCTACCTCTACTTCTGAAGAAGGTGGGTCCACAAATGTGCCATAATTTAGTTGTAGTTTACTGATATATTCTATTTTTTTTTTTTTTGGTTGGTCTTGGGGCTTGAACTCTGGGCTTGGGCGCTGTCCCTCAGCAATTCAGCTCAAGGCAAGCACTCTACCGCTTGAGCCACAGTGCCACTTCCAGTTTTCTAGTGGTTTATTGGAGATAAGAGTCTTATGGATTTTCCTTCCCCGGGCTAGCTTTGAACCGTGATCCTCAGATCTCAGCCTCCTGAGTAGCTACGATTACAGGCGTAAGCCACTGGCGCCAGACTGATACAAATAGTCTACATAAGGACTTGTGCATCTCATTGTTGCAATGGGTCCACCTATATCCCTATTTAAACAATTTGTTTTTCCCCATCCCCTCCACAAATTATACCAACATCAAATGGGGGAAGGGAGGAGATGGGAAGGGATGGGAAGAAGAAACAAAGGAGGAGGCAATAATGCTTGATAAGAAATGTACTCATTACCTCGCCCATGTAATTGTAACCCCTCTGTATGGTATTTTCACAATAAAAGTTAAAATTAAAATTAAGAAAACAAACATTCTACAATACATTCACTATTAGGCACCAACGTAAGAATGCCAAGTAAGTCTTAAAGTGGCAATGAAAAGGAATAAAGAAAATCATGGTGATTTTATAACAATGCAGGACAATGATAGCAGAGTAAAAATATTACTCAATACATCATGATGTCAACTATCTAAAGTTATGCACATACATTAGAAATGTCATATAAACAGGGCATTGTTTTATAAGTGTGGTAGAGTGAATGTTAGGTCACTGTTATTTTAAATTTTCACTGAATGGAATTACATATTACTTTAGAACAAAAATGTTTAATCGAAAAAAAAGGTCTAAGAAATTCTCAATGTGTGGGATATCTTGTTATGAAAGTATAAATCTGAACAATGTATAAATCAGGTCATTTTGCCTCTCTCCCCAATGATATGATTGAAAACATTGAACAAAATGGCCTGATAAAACTATTTAAACTATGGGAAGAAACCTCATTATTAGTTATGCATAAAAATAAAATTTACATTGATCTATTTTGCATTTACTATCAATGCACGAATTTAAAGATAAAATGGAGATTTAAATACTGCGTAAACCATAAACCTTATGGAAATCTAGAAAGACAACCATCTCACATGTTAAAAGGTTAGCATTGAAATATTAAAGGTGATTCTCTTAAGATAAAAAAATAAAATCAACAGTTCAGGCATTATTCTCAAAATAACCACCTCTGGAATGGTCTATTCCATTATTAAATATTTTATGTACAAAGCATAAAAGAAAATGAAACGGACTCATTTGCAGAAACCAAAGAACTGTACAGAAATTCCAAAAACACGTCCTTAGAAATTCACCCTTGACCAATATATCTCCCTAATCCAGTGTGCTGCAGAAACAGAGTGCTGTCGTTCTAGCTGAGTGTGCACATTTGCCGCAGAGAAGGATGAAGAGATTGGCTTCTCTCTTGCATTCTGAGGGCAATTTATTTTGAGAGCTTTCTCAGCCCCTCAAAAGTTGTCAGACTTCCAACATGCTGCAGATTGAACTCTTAAAACATCCAAAAAATCCCGTATCTTGAAGTTGAAAGCAGGGAGGTTGGAACAGGAGTCCAAGGCAGCAATGCAGAATGATGCCTTGCTCCTTGCAAAAGCTAAGAGCAGAGAACTGAATCTGTTCTTTATTTAGATGTGTTCACAGTGTCCGTTTCTTTCTCGGCTAGCCACACTGAATGTGTTCCTACGACCCCTAAACCTGCTCATTGGTATGGTCATCTCACTCATCCCATTTTGTAAATTGGATTTCACTAAGCTCTGTCTAGTGACCTTCCCAACAGTCATCGAGAAGCATCTCTGTCTTCCTTCCATTTTTCCATCTCTTTTTCTCCACAATCTCATCTACCTGTGGCATGGCAGGATGCTCTCCTTTTTAAGAACAAACGTGTGTGGTGATGTCATGGACATACTTTGAGGGCGGTTAAGAAAATAAATAACCCTGTGAAAGTCATCACTCAAGAGACTGTCAAGGGCATCTTAATCACATCACACTGTCTTCCATTTATAAAATCTTCTGAAAGAAATCCTTGTCTCATTCTTAATTCATCAAATAGAAATGCTCCTCCTGAGGATGTGTGGTGCTAATTTCTTTTCGCTTGTTTGTTTGTATTTATGGGACATTTTTGAATTGTGTAACCAACCCAGTAAATGATTAACTCAAACAAAATAAAAGATTCACTTGCTCTATCACTTTCAGATTTTCCCCTGGCGTTTGCCTTCACTGTGTTTCTGTATTATTTCCAGAGTACTCTTGTTTGCTATTTGCTGATTGTACTCTTGCATCATTTATGATAATATTTACCAAAAGCTCTTCATATATGAGAGAACATTTTGCAGTGCAGAGCAAAAAATTAAGTTATTTTAATCCTCCTTCCTATAAAACTAGTTAGTAACTATCTTCTTATATGGAGAGCTCCTATAATTATCTCAATTTTTCAGAGAAAAAAATGAGATGCAAAGAGATTGAGTAACTTCCCTAAGGTCACATAGTTAGTGGGGAAGCAACTCTAAGGCAAATTAAATTATTTCTGGAAGACTACACAAAGGAGAAATTGTTGCACTTGAGCAAGTGATGGGAACGAGTTATCTAAAGTGAACATAATCTCATTAGGTATGTCAATTTGTCACAAGTACTTAGTTAACAGAGATTTTGCTGTGTTTTTTTGTTTTAGGGTTCTTAATTTATGAGATCTTAATTTACCCTTATAAAGTTAGTAGAGGAAATCTACAGAATTTTATTTTTTGGCAAATGTAGCTAATATCCTTCCAGTTTTTA
Organism: Dipodomys spectabilis; assembly: GCF_019054845.1. Taxonomy (NCBI): domain Eukaryota; kingdom Metazoa; phylum Chordata; class Mammalia; order Rodentia; family Heteromyidae; genus Dipodomys; species Dipodomys spectabilis. Next base: position 3,200,123 of record NW_024871276.1, on the reverse strand, counting down.
TTAGCTGATACCAATGATCTGACTAAACAGTATCCATATTCACTAACCAGTGCTATTTTTGTCTACAGAGTCTACCAGTACGAAGAATCAAAACAATACAACAGTAAACTTGTTACTCAGGGTTTGCTATACTTGTTGAATAGGCCAGTATCTGCTATGAAAGTTTAAGAGTAAGTGCCTGCATAGGAAATTTGAGAGGATGAACTCCTGTCTAAAACTTTAACGTTTGCTAATAGCAAGACTTCATGACTTCTAGGATTTTTGAGTGAAATTTCTTGTGAGAGTTCTCATGTTGGATTTATCATGAAGAACTAAGCTGGTCTTACAAAATTATACAGGATCATATTTAATATATGTTAAACATATCTGAATTGTTAAAATTTTACATGAGTTAGGAATATTGGTTTACTTTTGTGAAGTATTTTTAATTTCAGCAATTCAATTTTCCTCCCCCCTTTCCTTCCTCCCTCCCTCCCTCCCTTCTCTCTCTCTCTCTCTCTCTCTCTCTCTCTCTCTCTCTTCCCCCTTGTACTTATTCTGGGGCTTATACTCAGGGCCTGGGCACTGTCCTTGAACATTTTTGCTCTAGCTAACACTTTACCACTTGATCTACAACTTCACTTAAGCTTTTTATTTTCTTTAAGCTTGTTAATTGGAGATGGTGTCTCACACAGGTTGGCTTCCAACTGTGATCCTCAGATCTTAGCCTTTAGAGTGTGTTAGGAATGAGCCACCAGAGCCCTGCTTCAAGTTTTCAATAACAGAAACTGTAGAGAACTTTGGTGTATATCAGAAGGACATTTTGAGAAAGACTATGAAGAATGCTTATTGCATCTCTTGATCTTTATGTGACAGGATTCAAAAGTAAAAAATAAAGATGATCCTTTTTGTATTTGGAAGCAGAATGAAGAAACCATAACTTGGTTATTATTGGAAAGATGGTATTTTAGATTTGCTTCATCTCCCATGCCCCAAAATTAAGAAAAACATTTAGGTAGGACAAAAAAAGATGAAAAATGAGTCTGTGGAACTTTTTGTAAGATTTCCTTTTGTACAACTACTCATAATAAAAATAAAATAGAAGCCAGGAGCTGATGGATCACACCTGTAATTCTAGCTACTCAGGAGCCTGAGATCTGAGAATTGTGATTCAAAGCCAGTTTGGCTAAGCATGTATCTAAGAGCTCCAGTTAACCACCAGGAAACAAGAAGTAAAGCTATGGCTCAAAGTGGTAGAGCACTAGCTTTAACCAAAAAAGAGCTCAGGGATAGAGCCCAGTCCTTGAGTTCAAGCTCCACAAATGACCAAAAAAATAGATTTAAGATGACTCTATCTGTCCGTCTGTCTGTCTGTCTGTCTGTCTATCTATCTATCTATCTATCTATCTATCTATCTATCTATCTATCTATCTATCTATCTACCTATTTATCATTTATTACTACAAACCATGCTTGGATGAGACTTGTAGAGTCCAGAGTAAAAATCACCATGTTTTTCTATGTAAAAAAGGTAAAAACTCAGGGCAGTATTAATAGAAATGAAGAGCAGTAAATAGTGCACTGTTATGTTATGCTAATAGACCCTAAGCCTTTGAGTAACCATTCCTATATTGAGTCTGTACTTAAGCATATATAGAGTGTGTGTGTGTGTGTGTGTGTGTGTGTGTGTGTGTGTGTGTGTGTGTGTCTGTCTGTCTGTCTGTCTGTCTGTCCATCTGTCTGTCTGTCTTGGGATCATCAAAAAATAGGACATAAGATGAAGTTTAACAAGCACAAGTCTGCTGAGGATACTTGATAAAGCCAAGGAGGAAAATTTAAAACAAAAATTCTTCTATTCAAGCTACATAACTATGAAAAAGCAATGTTTTTTGTTTTGTTATTGAATTTTTATGAAGAAACTAATGATGACTTTATGTGGCTGGTCACAAATATTTTGAGTTCATCTAATAAACTTTGAAAGTTGAAGTGAAATTAAGCTTAAAACATCAAATAGCTACAATCTTTTTATTATAAATTCTCCACTAGACTATTTCTGTGATGTATTTTAAGCACATGGAACACACTTGGCTGATAATTCCTTTTTTAAAAAAATTGAGAATTTATACTGATAAATATTCTGCCAGGCCAAATTTTCACTTAAACCAATTCTGCCTCTTGAACAGAGCAGAGATTTCTTTAAAATTTATAGTGGGATGGAAAAATGTTCATTTTTAAATACCAAAGCCTAATTCAAACTTATTTCTCCTATGTTCTTCCTCTTTCTACTTAGTGGCCACCTGCTGAAATAATTCATTTTGTATAAGCCAATGGGTGAATATGGAAGTATTATAATTCAAAATTAGAATTGCATACCTGATGGGTTTTTTCCTTCTAAAATGCAAGTTAGTAACTATGAAGTGATTCTCATCATTATATGATCATTTAAGTATCACTGATTCATTGGAAAACACTGTCCAATGGGACTACATTAAAATAAAAAGTTTCTGCACAGCTAAGGATATAGTTACTAAACTAGAAAGACAGCCAATACATTGGGAGAAGATCTTTACCAGCAACACATTAGACAAAGGCTTAATATCCAATATATACAAAGAGCTCAAGAAACTAACCCTTCCCACACTTAACATACCAATTACTAAATAGGCAAGGGAGCTAAGAAGAGACTCTCAGAAGGAAAAGTAAGAATGGCAAAGAAACACATGAGGAAATGCTCATTTTGCGTGGCCATAAAGGAAATATAAATCAAAGCAACACTGAGATATCATCTTACCCCAGTTAGATTGGCTAACATTTTGAATTCTGACAACAAAAAATGCTAGCAAGGATGTAGGGGAAAAGCAACCTTATTGCACTGCTAGTGGGAATGTACAGTCCATTCTGGAAACAGTCTGGAGGTTCCTCAAAAAACTAAACATAGACCTTCCTTATGTCCCAGCCATATCACTCCTAGGCATTTACCTTGAGACTCATGATCCAGGAGATGATAAAGATACTTGTACATCATGTTCTTGTTGCACTCTTCACAACAGCCAAGACATGGAAACATCCCAGATTCCCCACAACAGAAAATGGACATGGCAAAATTCTAGATACTCACATACAGTGAGACCAAAAGAGAATAGTCATAGGAGAAAATCACAAAGGTGTAATACCTAAGCACCTCTTCATATATATGTAAAATAATATACATACTGAAATTAACTCCAAAGATACGGAAACAAAGGGCTTTTTTCTTAAATTGTCTTTTCATTTTCAGATGAGTGTATTCTCTATCTTTTTAAATAAGTTTTTTATTACGAAAATACTGTACAGAGGGGTTACAGTTACATGGGCAAGGTAATGAGTACATTTCTTTTTTTTCCTTTATTTATTTTCTTTGTGAACATACTGTACAGAGGGGTTACAATTATATGGACAAGATATTGAGTACATTTCTTATCAAGCATTGTTGCCTCCTTCTTTGTTTGTTCCCTACCATCTCTTCCCTCCCACCTCCACAACTCCACTTGTATTCTTTATCTTATACATGGTGTATTCACATGCACATCTGTGCAAAGGTGGGGGAGGGCACAGAATCTGAGGAAAAATGGTGAAAAAGTGCAGCAGTGGAGTGCACTGGGCATTGATGGAAGTACACGATGCAATTTGTGAGTTGAGATGGGAAGGAGGGGATGAGAGAAGGAAGGAACAGGTGACACTCTGGGAAAGGAAATGTACTTATTACCTGACATATGTAAAGGTTCCCCTCTGTCTGTCACCTCTAAAACAACACTAAAGTAAATCCAAACAAAAGGAAAACGCTTGTCCTTTAATATTAAGAGGGCAAATATTTCACACACAGTTTTAGGATTACTGTGAGACTGAAACTGAATAGAAATGAACCATATAATATACTGATGCTTCAGCAACTAATTCAGTTTGCTTAACTCTTCAGGTCTTCTCTTCCATTGTGGCCATTATTATATATTTTCAGATAGGACATTAAATATTGTATATTTGAGATAAGATATTAAATAAGAGAAAGTCTATCAATTTGTATTCCAGAGTAAGAAAAAGAAAGATTTATAACAACCAAAGAGTGATAGGTATTATAAGCAGGCAATAAACTTCTGATCTATATTCCTTTAAAAAATAGTGATTATAGGTTTGAGTCCAGGGTTTCATACTTATGATGAAAGTGCTTTACAACTGAGCTATACTTGCAGCCCCAAACCATTGTTTTAAAGTATTGGGATGTGAGGATGTTTCTTACCATAGCACTAATTAAGATAACCTGACTCGAACACACATCATCACTTAGAAATGCAATTTCCAGTCCTTTTTCTCATCTTTCTGTTACATTAATCCTTTAGTTATTTTACCAAAACGTATCTCTGTTCACAGAGATTCCATTACTCATGAAACTGATTATTGCACAAATAGCAGGGAAGGTCTATAAGGTTACTCTCAGCAATATGGAGTATTTGTTCTGAGGATCCTTGTGGATGTTTAAAATCCCAAAGCTTTAGTCATGGCAGTGACCCAATTCTCAGGTATCTATTTTCTGTATTATTTGCTTTTCTCATTGCTGTGACAAAGTACCGCACACAATAACTTAGAAACAAGAATGGTTTATTTTGGCTCACACTTTCATAGGTTTCAGCTGATTGTAATACAGAGAGTTTGTGAGAAGAGACCTGTTCACGGTATAAGGGCCAGGAAGCAGAAAGAATGCCTATACATCATTCAGGTTTTGAATTTGCATTTCTTTGGGACAAAGCTTGTTATCATAAATGAATTGAATCAATAGTGAAAAAAAGCAATGACTCCATAAGTAACAAGTTATTTTGGTTTGACAATCCTAAATTTTTCTAGTGAGCTTTGAAAATGTAGTGGAATAGTGGATATACAAAAACTCCATATATACTTAAATTGAACTGGAGATATAGATAGATATAGATATAGATATAGATCTATACCTGTCTCACTGTCTCTCTGTCTCTCTGTTTCTCTCTGTCTCTGTCTCTCTCTGTCTTTCTGTCTCTGTCTCTGTCTCTCTGTCTCTGTCTCTCTGTCTCTGTCTCTGTCTCTGTCTCTCTCTCTCTCTCTTCTGCTAGCATTCTACCTCTTTAACTACAGTGCCACTTCCAGTTTTCTGGTGGTTGATAAGAGGTAAGAGTCTCATGGACATTTCTGCCCCAGCAGGCTTTGCACCATGCTCCTCAGATCTCAGCGTCCTGTGTAGCTAGGATTACAGGCTTGAGCCACAAGTGCCCATCTGGGGCTATATATTTTTATCCTTACCTTTAATAAGCTAGAGAGGACAGATCTATATATTTCACATAAAGATACCATAGTGTCTGCCATACACATTAGGTACTCAATAAATAATTGTTAAGACAACAGATATTATTTGTTAGAGTGCTTTTGTTTCCTTGGAGAAAAATACAAAACACACAAGTTCCATAATAGGTCAGTTTGTTGACAAATAAATAATGTCATTTAAAGTCCTGATAGTAAAAATTTTGTGACTAGTTTGCCATAAATTAGATCAATTGACAAGCCCCTCCTCTACTCCCCCTCATGTACACATTCTGAACCCATATTTCTAGTGGACATGAAAAAGTTCTGAATGATTATAACTTCCTCAAATTATCAGCAAGTTAGCCAAGTTAGTGTATTTTAGATCTCCTAAATAAAAAACGTTTTTTTTCAGGCCAGTGTCTCCCAAACATTTAAATTTTAATGCATTACTACTGTGATGCAGTCATCTCACATATCTCTACCATTATTTACAAAGTATTTATCTGATTCCCTCACTTGTTTAACTCAGGTCTATTTTAAATGGGCTTTTGGATCACTGAAATAATTGGAAAATTAAGATAATTTACTGCAATACAAGATAACTATAAAAATTACTGTAACTCCATTCAGTTATTAAAGTCTCAGTAAATACCATTGCCTGATAAATGCTTTGAGGTGGATTATAGCCATCCCTTTTAGTATGAGGAGAAGCAGCAACTTAAAAGCATTTTAACCTCTGTCTCAGATTTTATCCTGGATAATCAGATGAAATTAAAATAAACAGAATTTCTTTGTAATGATGTAACTCATCAGTATTTATGTCATTTAAGGATATGTTTCTTTCTCTTTTGATCACTATGGGCATAATATATACTCTTTAAAGAAATGGTGCTCTGGGTTATAGTGCTCCCTAAACCTGGTGAAGTATATGATCTTTCTTCACTTTTCTTTTTTCTTCTTGTACTTTCTATGGGTATTTATAAGATACATCCAGATCAACTCCTTTACATTATGCTAGTCTATTTCAACCTACTCGACTCACTCAAGCAAGTTTTTCTTGATGTTAGAGTTAATGCATAAAATATGTTGTATTATAATTTAGTACTGAAATACTTTTCTTACGTCGAAGTTAAGGTGAGTTATTCAATTGTAAGTTGATTTTCCTTCATGTACCATTTCTTTGTCTTTTTCTCTTTAAAAAAGTCCATTTCTGAAATCACTACTCAGCTTATTCTTAATTATGAAGGCAAACGTTTAGAACTTGCTATTCATTGCATTGTTTCTTTAATGACCCCACAGATTCTTTCCTTACTCCCTGAGAGTCCCTAGAGCTCTACTGAGATGATGTTGTAAGATTACAAATATCATCTTAGTTTTCATAGCTTATAGACCTTTGAATTGCCACATAATATTTAACTAAGCTTTTACTTGAATTTCTGCAGGAAATGTCCTTCATTGAAGAGCAAGGGCAGAGAACGAAATTCATAACCTTCTCTCAACAAATACAATGAATTGAATTTCAACAAATGAAATTCAAGATTTAGTGATTCCCCTATGTTCCTATTTATATTGTGCTCCTCTTTGTGTCCAATTATCCTTTTGCCATTTTTATCCATTTAGCTTTGCAAGTCTGAAAGCTTGAAGTGGTCTCATTGGTGTAACATCCAAACAGCTACTGAACACTGTTTTAAGTCTAAAATATCAAGTAAGTTTTCATTCTCACTATCAATAACTCAGACTTAGTTATTATTTACTTGCCCAAGCTTAACTGTGTACTATTTTCTCCAGTCTATGACTATTTTAATTCGCAATATTCCATGATTGATCTTCCTGTAACATGACAATCCTAGGTATGGTATTTCTGTACTTCAATGAACTCAGTGTCTTTCAAATATCCTTAAAGTAATTCAAAAATACAAATTATTATGTGGAATGGAATTTCTTTTCTTTTTTCTTTTTTTTTGTCTGTCATGGGGCCTGAACTCTGTGCCTGGGCACTGTCTCTCAGCTCTTCAGCTCAAGGTGAGCACTCTACCACTTGAGCCTCAGCCCCACTTCCGGCTTTTTCTGCTTATGTGGTGCTGAGGAATCAAACTGAGGGCCTCGTGCACGTAAGACAAGCACTCTACGACTGAGCCACCTTCCCAGCTCCATGGAATTTCTTTAATAAATTTGAAGTATGAAATGTTTTTACTACTTAATTTGATTTATAAATTAGAAAATAATTATTAGAATACTTAGAATAATTATTAGAGTAATTGGAATAATTATAAAATAATTATTAAACTGGTATACAAATGAAAGCAGGCAGGACAAAGATAAAAAAATTTATTAACTATTCATTCAACTTCTCCTTGAGCTATAAAATCTAGGACACTTTTTGGTATAGATTATTTTAACTGCATCAAATACATACATAATTTATCCCATTTGTTTGCTTACCGTAGTACTTATGGACATTTATAGAATAATTGTACTCAGTAGTAATTTATATTTCAATTTTTTCCTCCACACTTTCACAATTGGCTCTCCCTTAATCACTAATTCTGCTGTAAGATAAGTGGTTCATCTGTGTTCTGCATTAACTTAATATTCACAGAATAAAATAGCCATTATATTTACCCTTGTATTTCTTCGCTTAGTTCCTACTAAAACATGAACCATTAACATGAGTAGTTGTAAGGACAAAAGTAACTTACCCCTGTTCCATCGACAATTAATTGGTAGAAGCAGAAATACATGTATATAGTGTATAATAGTATATCAGATAAAGCATCCAGCATACTGTAAGTAAGCACAGTGATCCCTTACCAAACACAGGGAAGGTACCCCTAATTTGTAACATGAATTTGGCTAAGGGAGATGTGCTGAGCTTGCTACTTCTCATTAAAAATGACAGTTTAGAGTCAGGTGCTGATAGCTCACACCTGTAATCCTAACTACTCAGGAGGCTGAGATCAAATCCAGACTGGGCAGGAAAGTTCATGAAACACTTATCACCAATAAACCACCAGGAAACCAGAAGTGGCACTGTGGCCCAAGTGGTAGAGCGCCAGCCTTAGACTGAAGAGCTGAGGGACAGCACCCAGACCCAGGGTTCAAGCTCCATGACCAACAACAACAAAAAAATAAAAATAAAATAAAAAGATAGTTTAGCCCTTTGCTTTGTAGGGTTCTCCTCTATTCATCCAGCTCAATATTACGAATACTTTAAGCATATTAATGTGAAGTTACAACTCAACTTCCACCTGTTTTAAGTTCAGGTCACTGATACCCTTAGCCAACTTTGCCCAACACCAACTACAATCGCATTTACATATGTGCATTTTGTGCAGTGCTTTCCTTGAATGATTCTTCCCACCCGATAAATCTTTTTATGCTTACTTAGAATCTGTGGGTCATTGCGGATTCACGCTCTGTCCTCCCTGTGGATGCAGTAGGCAAGATGAGTGATGCTTGATATTTGTGGATGTTGAAGCATGGACAAAGAGGAGACACGTAGGAGTATTACTAACAAGTGAGGTTTTTGAACATAGGCGTAAATTCATCATCAGACACCTTAATCTGTAGTTTGGTATACTTGATATGATTTATTTTTTAAGATTTAAAAAATGATTGCAAGTTATTAAAATCAAGTTGCTGAAACAGAGTGAAATTCCACAAATGGTGATATGTTTTAAGGATGGAATATTATGCGGTCATTTAAGATAATGGGTCGTGTGTTGTGTATAATAGGAAAATAGTGTTATAATAACAAGTATGAAAAAGCAAGAGAGCAAATTAAAACTACTGTACAGGCAAACTATTAAAATCTTAATGGGAAGAAATGGTAGAAATTAAAATACAAATGAGGAGCAATTGTGCATGGTTTATTTCCTTATTGTTTGTTTTACTCAAATTACTTAACCTAGAGTATATTTTAATTTTATGATCATAATGAAATAAAGTGTACCTCATTATTTTAAAACAAAGTTGCTCAATTTCCATAAATTGAATTAATCTCCTTTTATTCATCAATTGCTTTATTAATAGCTATCAACAGATATGAAAAGAACAATGTGGTAGCTACCATTTGAAAATCACTGCACTATTGTAAGGTCTTGGAATACTAATGAGGTTACAGACAGTTTACTTTTAAAGTAAAAGGTGCCTGACTTTCAACTTCTAATCCAAAGATAATATCAACAAGAGAGAAACTAAGTATGTGATCAAGATCACAATTTTTAATGCCCTGCCTCTGAAGATAATACTCTCTTTTTTTCCCCTTTAGCTATCCAGGGTCTAAAATAGTTTTTATATATCTACTATTCAATCTTACAGAGTCTCTTGGAGATAAGAACAAGGCTAAATACACACAGAAGCAAAGACCATGGCTTTTCATCTCTTAAATATGACTAAAGACAAAGAATGTGAAGTTTTTTCAGAGATTAAGGCCAATTCAATGACATCGGACTGATGTATACTTTCGGTCTCTTCATTCATGGTAACAAAATACCTTCAAACTTCCTGCCGTTATAACCACAGGTGATGTCAAGGGTGAAGGAGAATTTTCTAAGAAAAATAGACACCACTTTGATGGGAGTTTTAAGAAAACAGATGAGGAAGCGGTGTCATGATCACCTTTGTTGTTATTAATGTTCCTTAATTTTCTTGAGAAATATTCACAGTTTTCTTGAATATATTCATTTCAGTGGTCATTGTAAGAACCTCCTCCCTGGATTGTCAATCATACTACAAAATAATTTGTCTCAAATAGTGTTATACAGACCTTCTTTCCCTTTGCTACGCAGATATATTTCTGATCCCCCAGTAACAGAAAACACAGCTAGTACCAAACTCAATATATACTGTTCATCTTATATAATCAAATCAGCCTATTTGCAGAGGTATTGCTTGCAGTTTCAATGAAGAGCAATCAAAAATATATCTTAAAAAATCCAAAGAAATTTTCAAAGCAAAAAAATGTATCTCTCGTGTGTATTACACAGCTCAACTAACCCAAAGAAGCTCTCAGACAGTCCTGCATTTCCATTAGCTGTGTTTAAATCATTATGTACTCTGCTGAGCATTTCCATGCCCTTAATCTTGTGAAAATTACACCTACCAAGAAAGCAAGATAAGAGTTATGACAATCCTCCTAAGCCAGAAATGGGCCATAATTTGTTTAATTTATGAGATAGAAAGGAACTTTCATATTTTTTGGAAGCCACCCTGTCTGTAGTGGAAGTTGGGCAGTGTCATGGGGAAAAATAAATTAAGTATTAGAAGTTTGGTATTGAGTTCTGTTCATTCAGAGCCTTTGGAGGTTTTTCTCAGTATTGGTCTCCTCAGAACAATATACTTGCCAACATTCTACAGTGCATACACACCTAAGATAGAGCTCCATTGACAAATTAGGCAGAGTAGGATTTAAACAATAACAATTACAAAATAGAACAATAATAACAACACATAGCAGTTAAAAGGTCAGATGAATGTATACCTCTCCCTTTCTAAAATTTTTAGTTATGGTAGAACTGTCCTGTTTTCTGGTCAAGATGTAAAAGGGAAGTGCAGTACATGGCGTCATGATAAACATTGGGCAACTTAAGGGTTATTTGAAGTATGAAGGCTTAACCATCAATGTGATAACCAAAATGGCTATGAAACAATTCATGGGCAGTGGGTAACATAGCCTGAGTGGACTGCATTCAAGTTCTGCAGAAAACAGAGCTAGCCCGCATGACAGTTCAATGGGCTACATAGAATGATATGCAACTTGATGTTTCTAAAATGCTTGTTCCTAGAATTTTCCTAAATAGAAATAGAAATGTTACAGGACATCAGATGAATACACATACCACCATGGATGCAGGGGTATTACTGTCTCACTTTGGTCACTTTAAGTTTAAAAACATCATAGTAAGACATATATTTTAGAAAGTTTCCAAGGGGACTTCCTTCTATTCCTTTTTAAAAAAGATATGATTCTGCATGAAGCAATGTGGCCTAAACTGTCTTTAAACATGTTTGCTGGTCAGGATAGCTTGTAATTCACAATCCTCCTGCTTTCAACCTCTCAAGTACTTGAATCACAGGCCTGGGTCACTTGTCACTGAGCCCATTAATTTTGTCTCGTCTTATAAAGACAGTTGTCAGCGGCTTGAGTACTCATTCTCAGTCTATGGGACCTTGTGTTAACTTAATTATGAGCACAATAATTTCTTTTTTTTTAGATTTTACTTTTAAAATTTTTTTATTGTGAAAATACTGTACCTAGGGCTACAGTTACCTGAGCAAGGTAATGAGTAAATTTCTTATCAAGCATTGTTGCCTCCTCCTTTGTTTTTCCCCTACCATCCCTTCTTTTCCACCTCCTCAACTACACTCCCCCCAATCCTTACCACCACCACCCCGCCTAAGTTATGAAGTTCGTTTTTCAACATAGCATCTTGCACATCTCATCGTTGCAATGGGTAAACCTGTAACCCTATTTAAACAATTTGTTCTTTCCCTTCCCCTCCCCAAATTATACCAACATCAAATACAGTAAAAACAGGGGTTATACTGTGGGGAGAGGGACATACAAAGCAACAAAAAAACCACATGGTTCCTTATAAACACGTTAGAAACAATAACAAGAAAGAAAAAAACATGTGTGTCCCTATCTTGGGGTCATTATCATTTCTCATCCAAATAAGAATACATCTTGAATGTGAGTTAAGACTGAAAATTGTCTACTTATGAGAAGCAATTTAACTACCAATAGATGGGTGATAAAAGAAAAGTATCTTCTATACAACAACAACAACAATTATTATTATTATTATTATTACACAACATCAGCCAGGCATGGGTGGCTCATGCTTGAAATGCTAGCTATTCAGGAGGCTGAGATCTGAGGATCACTGTTTGAAGCCATCCTCTACAGGAAAGTTTATGAAACACTTATCTCCAATTAACCCAATGGACCTAAGAGTAGAGTGCTAGCCTTAAGGGAAAAAAGCTCAAGGACAACACCTAAGCCCTGAGTTTAAGCCTCAGGACAGGCACAAAACAACAACAACAACAACACACACACACATACACACACAATACATCATGGCCATTCTTCTCCATCCATTTTAGTAGTATGTGTATCATAATTTGATAGCTGATGAGTTACAGATAAAATTATCTCATTATGAAAATCAGTATATTAATTATTCACATATTAATTATTATTTCCTTGTGTAAAGGTTCTGGTATCTCACACACAAATACATACAGATATGCACAATTGAAGACAAACAGACATATATCCACATACAAACACTTCAGTCTAGCCAAACACAGTTTGTGAACTCACTAACAAATCAAGAAACCATAAAGATTATATTCCTTTGTTTCCTCATCCACCCAAACCCATTTTTTGGGGGGGGTCTGGTCGTGGGCCCTGAACTCTGGGCCTGGGCGCTGTCCCTCAGCTCTTCAGCTCAAGGCTAGCACTCTACCACTTGAGCCACAGGGCCACTTCCAGCTTTTTTTTTCTTATGTGGTGCTGAGGAATCGAACCCAGGGCCTCGAGCATGCAAGGCAAGTGCTCTACCACTGAGCCACCTTCCCAGCCCCCAAACCCATTTTTAATTTTGCAAACTTTTAGATGGGCTCCATCTAAAAGAAACCATTGGTTTCCTTGGGATCTCAGGGATCAAGAAAAACATATGGGCAATCATTAAAAGAACAAAATGTATGTGCTAGGGAAAGAGATAAAGAAGATGGGGAAAGATACAGATAGAGGCACTGAGGACAATGTGGTTAATGTAAGAGTAATAAAAAAGATAATATTGGTAAGTATATTTGTCAACTTTCTTCCTCTTTAGTGAGTTTGAGATATACAGGATAAGGGCTTGAAGTATCCTTATGTCACTTGAACTCTTGGAAATACAATTTCAATTCTAGTGCTACTACACTACTGGTCCATATAAGTCACATATATTCAAGTGTAATAAAATTAGAATATATATATTATATACATTTAGACAACTGAGTATGTAAACATCCATTCATGAAACTACTCATCCAGCAGTTTGCCCAGTTGTCCATTTCTTTAATTATTCATAACTATTTATAAAGTTCTTGCTTATGTACAGAGTAATTTCAAGTTGGGTTTTTCCACAAATTGTCATTTACCCATTTTATATGCCAGCAGCTTATAAGGAACTGTTGTTGGTATTGTTTATTCAATATCATTCCTATCAGAACAATATTTGCTTGAATAAAGACTCTTTTATCTGAACAGAAATGGTGGGACACAGGATGATCTAACTCAACAGTGATACTCACTATGTACTATGTTTGGAAAGGAACTATGCAACTTCTTGGGGAGTGGGCTTAGAAAGGAAAAAACAAAAACCTGGGAGAAAATGAGGGAAGATGTGTCACTGATCAAAAAGAAATGCACTCTATACCTGATGTAGGTAACTGTAACTTCTCTGTACATCCCATTTACAATAAACAAGTAAAAAAAAAAAAGCTAGTCTCAAATCAGTATCTTAAATTTGCGTATGACTCTAGATGGAGTAAATTTTATGTTAAGACATTACTCAAAGTGTCTGATTTTAATACACTCAATCAAAGGAAAGTGGCATGATGACATACATCTGTTACTCTAGTTACACATAAAGAATAAATATTAAGATCAAGGTTCAAATTTAGCCTGGGCAAAAACTAAAAGCTTATATAAATAATGAAAGCAAAAAGGGTTAAAGATATGGCTTAAGGGGAAGATCATCTGTCTACACAGCCAGAAACCCTCCAAAATGCCTGAATGGTTAAACTTCAGTACCACACACACACACACACACACACACACACACACACACCATACACACATGATAGGTAAAAAATAATTATTACATCTTTCTTAAAGACTAAAACCTTACTACTATCATGGATGTGGGGAGAATTGTAATATATTACAATTTTTTGCATCATTTTGTATTATGAGCAGGGCCCCACGTTTTTATGATTATCACATGTCTGTATGGGAAGTTCTGTTGTTTTCATAGGATATTGTGAGTTTATTTGGCCATGGGTTAGCAGAAAAGATTGATTACCTGCCACTACCCATGTATTTATGGATATGATGTTAGTAGGTGATATTTTGAGATTTAAATTAACCACAAACAAAAATATATAATCATAGCTCTTTAGATGAAAATGGATTCATGAAAACATGTGGAGGAAATAAGATAAACAAAACAAATTATGTATCCACAAACTATTTTGTTTGTCATATTTGTCAGCCTTCAAACATTTCTAAAAAATTGTGAAATATTGTACTTTGAGATTTTGTTTCTTTAATCTTCCAGAGAGGCACTTCAATCTAAAACAATCTGCCCATCAATCTGGAATTAAATTATAGCAAATTTGACATTAAAAGTGGGAAGAAGGTTTTACTAGAGATATGGAAAGGAGAGAGAAAGGTAAACGCAGATTAAAGTTGGTCATCTGTAAGTTGATTCAGAATGACCATTAGAGATGCTCATATGAAGTAAAATCATTGGTGAAATGAAGTTATAACATGGGAGATCTAGGGATATATTGAGTTATTTGTCTTTTCCTTTATTTGCAAATTCTACTAGCCATATTATTCCTATTTTTAGGTTCAATTAGACAAATGGCAAATTCGGCAGGAACCAAAACAGGAACCAGATTTGCATATAGACAGTTTGAAATTCATATCCACACACTATCTACTAGCCTATACTGCCATCACTAGCTTCTAATACTGGTTGCTGTGAATGAATAAAGGGGACTATCTTTGGGTGACTGCTCAAGTTTCAGTGTCTAGAGGTGGTTTGACTCAAGCACTGCAATTGAGTCTGAAACCCAGCGTTGTGTAACATTGAAGGATGACTGTTGCTGGGCAGTCAGTGCAGGGATGGCAGTTTAGAATCTGTGTGGTGTCTGTCACTGGACAGGCAGCAGCATGGAACAAGGACTGATTTGGTGGCCCCACCAACACTCTTGGAGGAAAACCTGTTTGAGTGGTAGTTGGACTGGCATTATAAAGCAATGAAAATAATGTTTCATTATTTCATATCATACTTAAAACCAAGATTAAATAGAACAAGAAAAATGAGAGCTGACTGAAGATCTCTCTGTAAACAAAATTTGTATGCCATTCTTTAGAATTCATTTTTGAAAGACCTCTATGAAATCAAATGAACCAGACATCAGCTCTTGTGTCAATCTTCTTCATTAAGTGGATGTTTTAAAATCCACCAGTGACAGATGTATTTGGATAAGTTCCAGTGGTTCTAAACATAAATGGTCTTTATGTACAACATTCAACACTGGAAAAGCCTATCACCATTATAAAATTACCATTAACCCAAGGAGAAACTCCAGCTTGATTATAATTAAACTATTTTTATTGTTGTTGTTGTTGGTCATGGAGTGAACTCTGGGCGTGGGCGCTATCCCTCAACTCTTCAGCTCAAGGCCAGCACTCTACCACTTGAGCCACAGCACCACTTCTGGTTTTCTGAGTGGTTGTTTGGAGATAAGAGTCTCACGGCCTTTCCTGCCTGGGCTGGCTTTGAACCTCAATCCTCAGATCTCAACCTCCTGAGTAGCTAGGATTACAGGCGTGAGCCACCACGTCTAGCAACTCATTCCTTTTAAAAACAAAACAAAGAACCATTTAGTGAGAATTTCCAGGTCTGGAAAATACATTATTTCCCCTAAAGCCCTGCTTGTATGTAACTGTTTCTTCTACTTGTGATTAGGTCTGATAGTTATTTAAGAAAGAACTGTGAAATAACTACATTCATTTTCTACAAAATATAAATATGTCTAAATAGATAAGTTCATTCTTATCTGGTCAAAGTTTTCATATGCAATTTCTAAAGTAAGGAGGAATAAATGTGCAACCTTGATTATACACAGTCCTGTGTTGATGTTAGGAAATAGTTTGAGAAGTATATCATCAGGTGATTATCTTGTTCTCTGAATACAATAGAGTAGAATTACATAAATCTAGAAGGTATAATGTACAGAAAACCCAGGCTCTTTGATAAACCTCATCGTATAAGCAGTCTGTTGTTAACCACAATGTTACTATATGACACAAAAATATAGTTAAAATCAAATCTTCATTTTCATTTGAGCATCATAAACCAAGGGAACAATGATTGTATAGGTGATCTAGTGAATAGCAAGGGACTTACATGTAATGTTAATTTCATCTATCTAGCTAGCTAGCTATTCTTTACATGGTACATTTGCCCAGGTGAGTAAAAGAAGTGTGGCCTTTGTTTCCTTGAACCCTAGCATTTTTTGACCTGAGTTGAAGAGCATCATAATATATAATTGATCAGGAGCAAAATGGAAAATGGGAGATATATGTCTGAACCTTTGAAGTGATTGAAAATGGTCAATAAGACACTGGAATGTGAACAAGTGGGGAAGCATAAAATGTAAGACAAAACAAAAAACAAAAACAAAACTTCAATAGACCTGGAAAGCTGGGTTTTGATCAAGAGGTTATTCCAACACCAGAAAGTCCATTAAAGTTGAATCTAGGAATTTAGCCAGCAGAATCTTCAAGTTAATCCAGGAAATTCTCTAGGTCAGGGTGAGTTTTAGGTTAATACCTCCAATTCTTTTTAAAGTAGTTGGATCCCTTTCTTCAAATGAAATTCTAGTCAGAAGCTTTGTACATCAAATAGTTAAAGCTATCCTGGACTTCTTGAATTGGGGTAGGGATACTGCTTTTCTCCTTTATTCCTTTGAAGCCTTTGTGTTGTGGTGTTTGGTCATGGCACTGTGGCTAAAGGGAGGATTATTTAATTACCTTGCCTTAGCAAACAGTTTCTTGTTTGTGCAATTTGAAGTTCCAGGTTTATAAGACAGTTTTTTATCTATTTGCTAAAATGCATGTATTCCATAATTTAGGATCAGAGTAAAAATAACACCTTCTCCTCTTTTCACATACGAAGACTTGGATTTGAATATTTCAACTAGAAAATCTGACACATAAACACATTCTTTAGTTTTCTTGACATCTTAGTCATTCACCTATAACATAGAAAGCTTTTATTCTCAGATAAGGAGCATGAATCTCATGAATTATTAGCTGTGATGAGTATTGTTTTTCCAGTATTGCTTGTTAATCATACTTTGCTTAAGGTTCTTCTTTCCAGAGATACTTGGACTTTGATCTATCTTCAGCTGATACAAGCATACAATGTTTTCTTCATAATCCCTTCCAAGAATAGACAACTGATAACATTTCAGGGTTCATTTTCTAATATCCTTTCCCATCAGGCTACCTCCACCAATTCATCTCATTTATTTATGTACTTCTCCATATCTGTTTCTAAACTTGTTTAGTTTTCCTATGAAAGACTAGCCCATTTCTGTCCAACTTTGTGATAGCCTGTAGGGCTAGTCATATGGGCAGAGTTCTTCTCTTTATTGAGTTGGACATTTTCCCCTAGTTCTATGGCACTTACACACTCTTGTAAAAACCTCTTGAAAGAAGCTGCTGACCTAAATCAGGGTTTGGTTGTTATTATCAAATCAGAATATATTGATAAATAAATGAGAAGAGCCAAGGCCCACTGGCTCATGCTTGTGATCCTAGCTACCCAAGAGGCTGAGATCTCAAGATTGCGGTTTGCAAGCTAATTACAGCAGACAAATATGAGTCATTGATCTTCAATTAGCTAGCAAAAATGCCCCCAAAAAGATTCACTTGGTAGAATGCCATCTTTAAGAGAAAAAGCTCAATGGGATTGCAAGTCCTTGAGTTCAAGCCCCAGTACCAGTAAAAAATAAAATAAAATAAAAATACATAAATAAAATTTTAAAAGGATGAAAAAATAGGAAGGGACAACAATGGCCAGGAATTATATAGTCTTTTCTTAACTGTATGTTGAAGAATAGAAAAATCTAAGAAAAAAATGTACATTTATTTTTAAATATTGGGTGTCAGAAGAAAAGTAATGTAAGGAATGAGATTTAAGATATTTGGATGTCTGAAAGCAGTCCCTGTGGTGTTATTGTGACTTGAATTACTAAAATTTTTCAACAATAAAGCAAAACGTTTTCTTCAAAATGTGAAGCATTATAGAGACAATGACTGAAACTACATTAAAACTTTCTTTCCAGAGCATGCCATTTTGAATTATGCTTCTTTTGTTCCCCATCTCCAATCTCCTAATGGTAGCCATTCCTTTTTCACTTTTTGACATGATGAGCTTTGCCTAAAATTTCTCCAAAGAATGAGATTCACCTGCTATTAAAAATCTTCAAAGTATATTATATCCAACTTTTAAAATGTCATGGTAAAACCCAATTAAAAGGTACAAAACAAGTTAGAAAAGCATTAGCAAAAGAGGTTTAATTGTTTATACTAATTAGCTACATGAAACCAACTTTAATTCGGTCCTATATGACCAGATATGTCATCAATATGTTGACTCAATATTAGGTCAAATACTTCTATATAAGGAATAAATTATATATGTGTATATAATAAATATGCATCATCTTCCAACATGATCTAGTTCAAGAAAAAAATCACAGAAGGTAAATAAACAATAAAAATATATTTCCAAATTATTGTTTGGTGTCCATATGGAAGAACTGAGCAAATTTTTATTATATCTATGGAAGTCCTGGTCTGCATTATCCTCATTTTTTTCTATGCTATATTTTACAGGCAGTCTTACTTACAGGTAGGTCAATAGATTTTTTTTTAATCTATTTGTACATTTCCTCTCTCTACTAGACATTAGGGATATCAAGATTATTGCTCAATGTGACTTTTACATTCAGAGAGTTTACAACCAGAGTCAGTACATTTCAAACTTTTTCACGTAATAAAATAACATGAAGTCCTATTCAAAACCTAATTTGTTAAAGTGGATGCCGGTGGCTCATGCGATAATAAAAGCTGCTCAGGTGGCTGAGATTTGAGCATTGTGGCTGCAACTTAACCCAGGCAGGAATATTCATGAAACTGTCATCTCCAATTAACTAGCAGAAAAAGCCCACAAAACAACAACAAAAAAATCCTAGAAGTGGAGCTGTGGATCAAGTGGTAGCATGTTAGCCTGAGTCTAGAAGCTCAGGAATAAAGCCAAGGACCTGAATCCAAGCCCTAGGACAAGTACCCTCACTGCCTCCTCCCCCACCCCCACCTTTTCCCTCGCGCACATGCACACACACATATAAACAACAACAACAAAAACTGTCAGAATTTTGACTCAGTAAGACTAAGGTAGGGCTCAGTAATCTGCATAACTAATGAGTTCTCAGATGACAATAAATGTTATGAGATTCGATTTTCCTGAAACTTTTTTTTTTTTTGGCTAAGAGTATGATGATCTTGTGAATTTATTGCCTTTACCTTTGTTAGAATTGGATGGAAGTTTTCCACTGCCTGAACTGATATTGTAATATGCTCCAGAGATACTCAGAGACTAATTTCAGAAAAACTGTCATTACTGAATGGACATTCATGTTAAACTCTAGATTACCTCTGAAACCAACAACTAAAGAAGCTAACAAATTAAAATCAATCACAGGTGGTCTATGTTTTTATACAAAAGAGAGGCATTAAAATTCAACTTGGAAACTTAGAGTTGTTTTTGTGTTAAAATCATGTGCTTGTCAAAGTGCTAAGCTACTATGGTAATGCCTTACACAAATATAGTTGAAATAAAACAAGAATTTCCCCATTTTTAGTTCAGAAAAGCAGTGTTTGTGTCAGTCTTTTCAGAAGCCAAAAATGTATTCTGATTATTGATAGAATAATAAAGTAGATGCTTTTCATAAGAATAACAGGTATCTTTGTGTTACAGAAAAGCTTAAAACATCATTCTTCTTCCCCTTCATGATACTGGGGATGGGGAAACAAAGAGAAAAGTCTAAGATAAGGAAACTACCATATTACTGAAGCTAATGAAGAAAATGATTTAACTCTGAAACATAACAGAAGTGAATAAAATGAAAGCCAAACTTAAAAAGTGTATTATTGCAAAGTAATGAAAATTTGTTTCTTCTTTTCTTTCTCTTTCTTTTTCCTTTATTTCCTTCTATTGAATTGTTTTGCTTGTTTATTATTACCTTTAAGCAGTTGTAGAGGGAGCTTCAATATGTCAAATTACAAGTACAATGCATCTTGATCAATGTCACTTCTTTCATTGTTCTCCTTCATCTCTCCCAACCCCATTCATTGCCTCAAGTTACTGGGTTCAATTTTCACATAGGTATATTGCCCACTATGACTGCATTCACTCAACTTTCTTCTCTCCCTTTGTATGCCATTCCCCCCTCCCTCAATTCCCTTTGGTTTTCCCACTCTTTGACAACTTGTTTCAGCTTCCTGGTATTCATTTTGTCAAACTCTAGTCTTTCGAAGGAGCTACACCATTAAACTTTTTTTATCTTTTAAGATGCAAGTTCTTCCTGAACACCTGGGCTAATTCATTCTTCCAGTCTCATCCTGCTAAGTAGCTAGTATACAACTACCTTGGCCACAATACCCAACTTATCCTATTATATATTTTTTACAACCAATAAGTAAGAATTTCAGTTAAAAGATAAGAAAAAAAAACTATCCACTTTGTTTTGACTCATAGAACTGTAAGCCCATGACCTTAAATTCTCTAGGGAGTATGGAATGCTCAGAGCATTATATCCATAAAGGAAAATAAACTTAGAAAAGCTGCAGGTTATGTTTCCAATGTAAACCATTTTTTTCAGGGGTTCCTCGAATCCAAACAAAAGACACTTAGGCCAAATATAGCTGATAATAGTAGTATCTCCAAGCAACAGTTCCATGCATGAAAAACTGAGATAGATGGAAAGTTTATTCTCTAAAACATCTCAGATATGAGGCAATAACCTCAAATAAAGGAGTTGGAAAAGTGGCTCTCACACCAAGTTAGCTGGAAAATGTTAAAGTTGATGCATCATGAGTGTGGCTTCCACCCTACGTTAATTAATACATGCTCTCTTGATATAGAATCCTCGGAATTCTCTGAAGGCTTTCCGGGTGTTTCCAACATGGGGCTGAAATTGAGGGGAAAATTTCACTGAAAATTACTCTTTATACCTAGCTTGAAGTGTATCCTTCTTCATGTATTCTGTCATATACCTGGTTAAAATTAGCTCCCATACATCACTTTCACATTGTTTGAAGAATTACAACTTTTATTCAAACCTGTGCCAGCCCAGTTAAGTATGCCTTCTGGAGTTGACGAGAGTTAGATAAGGAAAAGGATGCTACCTGCTCAATGTCACCTGCGATCATCACTATTTCCAAACCAGACCCTGGCCCCCAGGTATCTTCCGGTTCAATCACTTCACCCATTGTCCCATGGAATTACACTGGAAGATGGAAATGAGGTTGAGCAAAGTAAATGCAACCACCAACCAGAGCTGCTCAAGATGGAGTGTTAAGTTCAAATTGCTCACTGCACCTCTCCTCTGGGAATAAAATGGTTGCAATCAAGGGTACACAGAGATTGCTTTCCCAGGTTGCCCGAAAGCAAGAAATGGCCATTGAAATGTGGTTCAGTAGAAGACAAAACGCTCCAGACACTCAGTTTAATATCCAAGTAAATAAGACCTGATGGAAAATGAAGAGTTTATTACTAATTTTCTTTTCCCTTAATGGAAGTGTCTCAAACTAGAAAGAAACTTACCCAAGCATGTGAGCTCCAAGTATGCAGAAAAGTACAGGATCACATATTCTGTACTCCATGATAGACAGTTATGAATTGGTTGCCTATCTCTCAAGATTTCTCCATGTATATAACTGATCCTTCATATTCATGGACTCTACATATGCAGTTAAAGAAAAATCATAGATCGAAAATATAAGAAAAAGTATTACAGGGGCTGGGAAGGTGGCTCAGAGGTAAAGTGCTTGCCTTGCATGCATGAGGCCCTGGGTTCGATTCCTCAGCACCACACAAGCAGAAAAAGTGGAAAGTGAGGCTGTGGCTCAAGTGGTAGCCTTGAGCTGAAGAGCTCAGGGACTGTGCCCAGACCCAGAGTTCGGGCACCATTACCGACAAAAAAAAAATAAGGAAAAATATAACAAAAGTTTCTTAAAAGCAAAATTTGAATCTGAACACCACATAAGAATTAAGTGACACATAAATCAAGGAAAGCAATCTGTAAGAGCTGAAATCAAGGTCACAGTATTACTGGCATGTACTACATAATTGGGCCTCTGATGGCCATATCTCTATTGAATATGTATAGACTTTTGCTTTCCTTATCATTATTCTCAAGGCAATATGATATAGCAAGCATTTACATAGAATTTAGATTTCATTAGACATTATTGCACTATATATGGAGATGATTCCAACATATACAGGAAAATATGTACAGGTTGTATATAGTCAGCCACGGTATCTATGGTGAATTGGCTCTAAAATGATGTATAATGTGAAAATCTGTGGGTGCCCAGGACTCATATAGAATGACACAGTATCAGCATATACCTACACAAATCCTTCTGTATACACGCAATCATCGGTAGGTTATTTATAATTTTTAACAAAATACAAATACTGTGTAAGTTGTTTATTTGTATTGTTGAGGGAACAAAAAATCTGAGCACATGCTCAGTAAAGTCACAAGCATCATGAGACAAAGTAAATTTTCAATCTTTGCCTGGGTGAACCTATTTTTTTTATTTTATATATATTTATCATAAAAATTGTACAGTTACATGAGTAAGGTAATGAATACATTTATTATTGAGCATTATTATCTCTTCCTTTGTTTTTCCTCTACCATCCCTTCCCTCCCCAACTCTCCAACTCCTCCCCCCCTCAAAGTTATAAAGTTTGTTTTAACATAGTGTCTTGTACATCTCATTCTTACAATGAGTCAACCTGTATCCTTATTTCAGCATTTTGTTATTTCCCTTCCTCCTCCCAAATTAGAAAAATGTGTATACAAGATGCAGGGCACCAGAATCAAATATAGTGAAAACAGGGGTTATACCATGGGGGAAGAATATACAATAGAAACAAAACAATCACATATTATCATATAAATATGTTAAAAACAATAGCAAGAAAGAAAAAAACACTTGTGTCCCTATCTTGGGGTTCATTTCACTTAACATCATCTTATATGGTCATATGTACATAGCTTTTGACCTTTTCTGCTTGAACTAGACATGTGCTAGTTATTGCAAATAAGAGAAACCATGGGACCTATGTTTCTTTGGGCCTGACTTACTTCACTTAATATAATTTTTTCCAAGTCTTTCCATTTCCTAACAAATGAGGTGGTGTCATTCTTTCTGATGGAGGCATAGAATTCCATTGTGTGTGTGTGTGTGTACCACATTTTCTTGATCCACTCACTGAGGGGCATCTAGGTGGGTTCCATATCTTAGCTATGGTAAATAATGCAGGCTGGGCTCTGTGATCCTATTCATTGAGACAAATATTCACACAGGCAAATACACACAGATACACAAATGCACAGAGGTCTATATAAATACAGTATATATCTATAATTCACAATATTATTCATATACGTACTCAAATGGCATTAATATGTAATTAATTATATATTATATTACATTTTATTATAATTAATTATATTATACATATTACATATATGTATATATTACATATATAGCTATATGTAATATATTGCTATATTAATATTTGTTCTTTTATTGAATGTTTTGATAGTTATATCTCAATGTCTATGCACATAATTTAACTTCACTTTTTACAAAGATATTGTTTATTTAATTATATAAGTGGGTCATTCTTTAGTTAATTATATTGCCAGACATTTAAAGAATTTCTAATTCATTGCATTTGAATCAAGTGTGCCTGCTTTATTTTCTTTGGCTAAACCCCATACACCAAGATAGTTGTGATAAAATTAATGCACATGTTAATTATTCCTAATATAGTGCTAGTAAATTACAGTATTTTGAAGGCTAAGACTAGATGCAGATTGCTTCAGTTCAAAAATCTGCCTCAAAAATATTGCTAAATGAGCAAGTCACTTCACAAGCTGGAGTCTCAATTTCTTCTTTTTGGAAAAGAGAAATACTACGATTGCTCATTTGACAGCTTCTATGAGGTCTAAAGAAAAAAGTATAAGTGTGTGTTTGTATGTGTGTACATTTTTGAGCAAATTGTACAATGAGGAGCACTTGTTATATGTCTTCTTTTTTAAATCATTTTATCCAAACATTTTCCAGAAGAATAGCCATTTGAACACTTTGGCCAGGTTATGAATTTGCCATAGATTTAAAAACAAAGAATCTGAAGATGAAAACTAATTACACAATAATCTTTCCTCTGGAATTTTTTTTCAGTGAACTTGATTGTTCAATCTTATTTATAATTGTTAACAACTACTTATCGTTAGTAATTAAGTTACTACTTTCTTGGCTTTATCAAGATTGCATCATATTTTTTCCAGAATATTTAACAAACTGAGCTCAAATATTGACTGCTGCAAGATTTGTATTTATAGATAAAGTTTTATTGGGATACAGCATTGTCTATGTAATTACAGTTTTTCTGTGGTGTTTTCATGCTACAATGTCAAGTGATGAATGGCTTCCATAAAGAATGTATAGTTCACAAAGCTTAAACTATGTACTATCCAACTCTACAAAAAAGAAGAAATATTGATACGTAGGAAGGCATCTAACCCTGGCTACTTGGAAGGAAGAGATCTGGGATCTGGTTCTAGGTGTGGTTCTAGCCATGGCAGAAAAGAAGTTCAGGAGACTCCATCTCAAACGATGTCTGAGCACAGTGGCATATCTCTGTTTTCCACATGCAGTGGCATGTGGCTCTTCTCCCCACCCATACAGTAGGAGGATCTTAGGGCATAAAGTAAGATCTTCTCTTCAAAATAACCAATGGATAAAGGGCTGGAGCTCTGGTTCAAGAGATAGAGTACCTGCCTATCACCCAGCAAGCACGAGGCCCTGAGTTCAATCTCCAGTACTGAAAAAATAAATTATTCACCCTGTTCCACAGGGATCGACCTTCTTGTTCATGATTGTACTTTCACAGCAAATATGAAGACAGTAGCTTAACAACTGGATGCCCTTTACCTGCCACAATCCTCATCCTCAGCACTGAGGTTGGTGTTGTACTAAACATGTCAAGGTAACACTTATTTCACTACAGATTTAAGAAGTACCAGTAAGTGGGAAAAATACCAAGGTTGAATCCTAGTCCTAACGTGTATCCTCAAGGCTCCTTCCTTTCCTTTTGCTCTAAAATTTCTTTCCTTTTAGTCAAGTATAAATGGCCCATTCTCAAGACTGTTCTCTAAATCGAAACCATTCACAAACAGAAAAATGCTACTCCTCTGCTCTACAAGACTTTGCAACATGTACTAAATTGTTATTTCTTCATAGCATAATAAAAGACTCATTAAACTGTTCTCCATAAAAGATAAGACCTCTATTCGATCAGTGGTTCTCTGTTTTGCATCTCTTTATGGGTACACAGCATCCAGCAAATAGTGGTCTTGCATTAAATATTCATTAAATGAGTGAATGAAGAAGGCACCCATTGTTAGTCATGGTCAGGGTCATTTAACTTCCCTGTGTATTAACTTAGCCACCACACATAATGTTCTGCCATCATTTCTCAAGGTTAAGAGCTCTGTCAGTCCAGTTGCTATATTGACCCAGAGTGCTTGTGGATGACCCTGGTTCATTCCCTCCTCACAATAGAGAATATTTTGCTCTAAACATTAGTGAACATTTCCTTGACTAGAATGAGAATTGTTTGCAGATCATTATCCTTCTTCTCTGTAATTCTTTTCATTCATTTACAGTAGAAGAGAAATAGGAAGTCAAAAAATCTGATCACCATATTTCCTCAGCTCATTCTCTTACTATTCAATTAGGACTTGATCTGAAATAAGGAACGGATTAAGTCTTAGAATATCATCCCTCAAAACAAAAACAAAAAATAAAAAACCTTGTTCTTCTGAAGAGGAGAAGCCAAACATACAAGTTGACATTTATTCTTGCAAGTGATGCATTTGAAAGTATGATCTCTCAAGGAGAAAATCAACAAAGAAAGATAGTCCTGCATTACATATCAATCCATTACACGACTAGTCAAGGCTGCATAGCAAGTTGTTCTCTCTGGAGATAATCTTCTTATTGGTGGAATGAAACTTTGCTGATTATAAAACTTTCAATGAAAAACTTTCATGAGTTTATGGTTGAAATGCATTCCTCAGACAAAACTGCATTGTCTTCCTCAAACTCTTAAGAACCTTATTTGGGCAGACCATGAAAGCTGTCTTTTTCTTTCTCTTATTTTTGTCAGTCATGAAGCTTCAACTCAAGGCTTGGTCACTGTCCCTGAGCTTTGATTCACAAGGCTATCACTTTACCACCTGAGCAACAGCACCAATTATGGTTTTGAGTGGTTAATTGGAAATGCGTCTCAGGAGGACTCTTCTACATGGGCTGACTTGAAACTGTGATCCTCAGATATCAGCCTCCTTAGTAGCTAAAATTTAAGGCATGAGCCAAAGATGTCATTTTTTTAAAACATCATCTGAGAGTTGTTCTTTCAGAAATCTTGTTCATGTTCAGCATTTTTAAAAAAACATACAAAAAAAGCATTTTTTAAAAAACATACACTCAGTGTGCGTGGGTAGAAATTATTGATTTATCTCATGTTGTAGTTATCAACCCTTTTCAAAACCAAAACACATCTATAGTTTGCTAACTTAAAGGATGCCTTAAAAGAGACAAAGTTAACAAGAGCTTCCAAGTCACCCAGATTCCTTAGAATTGCTGACAAGAAATAAAATGCTATAAGTATGTTCATGAATGCCTGGACTTGTGGAACAAATTCAAAAGCTATTCAGCTCTTTCTTGATTCGGGCCAGTGTTTAGCTTGTGTACATGCTTTGCTGCCTAGCTTATTATCTACTCCAGGTCATGTGTACTTCTTCCCTAATTGTAGAACAAAGAGATAATGCTTTGAGGTGCTGGAAATCTGTTTTCTGAATTAATATTAATTGAATGGAGGTAATACATTTATAATTATATGCACTAACAGGGTATAATGTGATATTTGGCTATATGTACACACCAGGAGAAATATTATGTCTACCAAAACCTTTCAGTGATTAAATCCATAATCATATTGCCTTCAGAATATTTCATCCAATGCAACACATGCTTGGATACTGGGAAAATATGATTAGACCTTTTGCTTAAGATGTATACATTACAAATAGGCATGTGGAAAACTGTTCAAGACCATTTGATATTAAAGAAATGCCAATTGAATGAAATAACCAGCTTAATTCTGTGATGTACAGTGTGAGGTATTGGGTTAATCCTCAATACCTAGCACTATCTAGTGGGGTTTTTTTCTGGAAAACTGTATGTAGGGATGCAGGAAAAAATGTCCTTGATGATTTTAATTTCTTTATGAACTACATCCTATTGGTATGCTAAATAAGTAGGAAAAAAACCCAAAGCATTCAATCCCAGAAAAGCCCTTTGCCCTACAACTAATATAATGACACTGCTGACCATTTTAAAATTCAGTTACTAGTAGGTGAATTTTTTTTTTGCCAGTCATGGGGCCTGAACTCTGGGCCTGGTCACTGTCCCTCAGCTCTTCAGCTCAAGGATAGTGCTCTACCACTTCAGCCACAGCACCACTTCCAGCATTTTCTGCTTATGTGGTGCTAAGGGGTCAAACCCAGGGCCTCATACATGCAAGGAAAGCACTCTACCATTGAGCCACCTTCCCAGCCCCGCGATTTTTTTTTATAATGATAGTGAGGCTTGAACTCAGGACCTTACACGTTTGCTGAGCTGTTTTGCTCAAGGCTGCCCATCTGCCACTTGAATGGCAGCTCCATTTCTCACTTCTTGCTGGTTAATTGGAGATAAGAGACTCTTTGATTGTCTGCTCAGGTTGGCTTCAATCTATGGTTCTCAAAGCTCAGCCTCCTGAATAGCTAGGATTACACACAGGTGTCACTGGCACCTGACAATATTTCTTCATCTGCAAAATAGTAATGGTAGTATTTACATTCTAGGGTTATTACAGAAGTGCTGTAGCATTCTCCATAAAGTATCTTGCCTGGGATTTGGCATATAATGATTTTTCTATCATTATTATCCATACAGTCATAGAATCATGGCACAATCTTTCCTGATATGGTTGGCTGACTTCCTGTGCTATATCAAAATGAAGAGTCAGTCCATTATCTGGACTGGTAAAGAAAACTTTCATTACTATTTGAAGCAGATCTACTTTATGAGCTTGAAGAAAAGGAAATGCTGTCCCTATTTGCAGATAACCAGAGTATATATTTTAGGCAAAATGAAAAAGGAAAGTATAGTTAAACATCATCATTCCTTGTATTTTTGTGTCACAATGAATTTAGTGCCTTTAGTTGGTAAAAATTAAACAGTGAGGAAACTGAATGGTAGAGAATAGGGCTAAAGTGAGCCATTGCACAAGTGGTATGATAACGAGGCTTAAGGAAAGTTCAAGGAACAGCCCTTAGGGCAAAGGCAGAACATTGCTTTAACGTGCACATATAGGATGGATCAAGAAGGGAGGAAAGTGGAGTCCTGACAGATTTGGACTTACACTCTTACCCTGGTATAAAGTTGAGTGTGTGTGTGTGTGTGTGTGTGTGTGTATGTGTGTGTGTGTGTTGTTGTTGTTGTTGTTATTTAATGGAAGTACAGACCAGTAACCATTGGTGCTTATCAATGAAGGAGTTAGGTATCAAAAGTGAAGAGAGAAGAGAGGTTGGGAAAGAGCCTTGAGAATATAGATTCTCCTGAATTCTCCTCAGTTCTTCAGCTCAAGGTGAGCTCTTTACCACTTACTCCATAGCACCACTTCCAGTTTTCTGGTGGTTTATTGGAGATAAGAGTTTCACGGACTTTCCTGCCTGGGCTGGCTTTGAACTGGGACTTTCTGCTCTGAGCCTCCTGAGGAGCTAGGATTATAGGCATGAGCCACCAGTGCCCAGATTTAGCTAAACATTTTGATGAAGAAACTCAGTGTGCTGAGTCTCTGTGTACTCTTTTCAAGAAAGAAGGAAATTTTATATTATAAAAAAGTTATATTCAAGTTATCCTTGAAAAGAATTTCTATTAAAGTCAGAAATTATTCCTATGTAACAGCAGATACATTACTTTAGGATTAATTATAATTTTATTTGTGATTTTTCTCTCCTGAAAAAATATCCTTCCCTGTCCTGGTGGTCATAATCAGACCTTAATTCAAATTCTATTCCCAAATCAAAAATCAATCACAGCTTGCCCTTTTACCTCATGTCCTTCAGTTCAAAAATTTTCTAGTACATTTCAAATAATTTTTCACAAATCTGGATATTCGTTCAACTTTCAATTCCAGTAGCAAGCTTCTTTATTCACAAAAGAAGCCGGTTTATTGGAAAGTTACGCGATATTGGGTTTTCATCACAATAATTTTTTTTGAAAACTAGTTTTGTACTCTAAATTTTATTTAAATATCTCCTATCATTTCTTAGACATGTAATCTTTTTAGTTTTAGGACACTAAAAGTAGTAATTGAAATTATTTGATTCCTTTCCCCTCACTAATAAAGCATTTCTGAAAAAGACCAAGAAAAGATCTTTGTAAGAACAAAAGAAAATAGTATTCAGGATAACACTTCTTTTATGGGAAATCTTTCCTGATGTCTCTTTTATCCCCTGCAAAACACACAAAGCAGCCTTTTCCTCCCTGCCATTACAAAATACATGTACACACTATTTAAAACAAAGTGCTTCATTGTGTTCTGAGTTTCTAAAAGAAACGTTTGCCGATGTAACAAGATTGTTTTGCAGATTAAATCACAGAGGAGCTGGGCCCTCCTGTTGAGAAAGACTTGAGCTAGTTGTTTAGTTTATTTTAGTTTATCACTAGCAAAACTGCCAACTAAAATCAGCTTTATGATGGCAGATTGTCTAGAAGGTAGAACAAATACAACAGGTGTTCTTCTTTTTTTAGGTGAAATGTGCAAAACTGAGGATATTACAGACAAAAACTAATTGGTAATAATTGGTCACATTGAAATAGCGGTTTCTACAAGCAAAAGGAAGATGCATATTGTATAGAACAAGCATACACTCACACTCTTGTGAGAAACTCATGCTGGCACACCAACCTTTACCTGGATAAGGGAAATTAGTCAATTTGTGGAGGTCTTATTGACATGAAATGGTAGAATTCCACATTCAAACCCAGGTCCTGCCTCCACGTTCTTTCTATATTCTGCAAACATAAAATCATCATGCAATGTTGTCAAAAGATTGTCCTCAAAAGGAAGTCTAATAATGAACTTAAAATCTAGTAAAATCAGTCAACCCAATGTCTAGGGAGATTTTAAACAAACTCAAATATTTTTTTTTTAAATTGCATTTTTCTAACAGCTGAAATTTATTTAAAAATGCACCCTTTGCTGAGAATAGACAAAAAACAGTTATTTTGTGCTATTTGTATGAGAGCTACCTTATAGAAAATTCAGGACAAAATACATGAATTATCTCATTGGATTCTCACAAAATTCCTAGAATGTTTCTAGTAGCATGTGAGGGGTAGCTTCTACTCTGATGAACAAATATTATTACACTTTTCCATTAATATCCATGAACTCATGTCATCTGTGAATGTCCCTGTTTGCCAAGTCCACAATTCTCCCATGAGTTCAGCTTTCTATAATTATTATATTATTATACACATCCTGAAGATCCATAGACAGCAAAAGCAACTTGAATTTGATTGCTCCCAGGTTACTTCATCAAATCTTACAGAAACACCTATGCACTGCTTGTACCTAGGCAAATAACAGTTACCAAGATACATACTGAGTTGTTATCCTAAGTTCCAAAGAAAGAACTTCTGTTCAGAAAGGTGAGCTGCCTTCTCCAAAAACACAGAAATAGCAAATGCCAGAACTCAGATTTAAACCAAGGCTTATCTCAAATCACAGCCCACAACAATCTGTTATCTTCTACTTTTCTTCCTTCCAGCCTATAAAATCCTCATTTCAACCAGTGTTTTCTGCAAAGTCCTTGATAGTCTGCCGGCCTACAGAGATGAAAGGAATTCAACTCCTAGATCAGTGGGAGGCATTAGTAATATCTTCAACCACCGCAGGAGAAAGTACAAGCTTATGAAGCTTGTTCTAGTTAGCACACACACAAAAACGCTATTAAAGTCATCTATAAAATGTGCACACAGTAATTTGCCTCTAAAATGCACCCATTTGTGCCACGAAATATGTTCAAACATAAGAAGGGATATTTCAAGGAATTTACATAATTCAAACATTCCGACATCATCCTCACAGATGCCCACTGTGGCATTGAAGCTTATAAATAGAGAATACTTTGCAAAAATGGTGATTTGGCCAAAGTCAAAAGATACCTGTAGAATAGACAATCTTTGGAGGGAACCACATCTGGTAGTCTTTCTTCTGGGGAAGGGGGAATTCTGATCCGACTGTGTCCACACAATTAGTCAGCAAATACGATGAGGTAATAAGGTACCCATATGTGACAAGTATCTTGCAGAATTATAGTGAGGACTCATTCCAATCCATGAAGAATGGGATTTCATGATTCCCTTTTGCATGTTCCTTCAAATGAATTTTTCACCCACACCATCACCTCACCCTTTAGGTAAATTAAGCATCTTGTGTTTTCCCACGCATGTAATTTTTAGTAACTCTGTGTCTTTTCCATGTTTCTTCACTTGCCTGCAATATTCTTCCCTTCTGTTCTGTCTTTATCTCCATGAGAGAATTATTAAATTATACTTAAACTGCCTGCTGCTCTGGTGGGGGTGTGGGCTTGTGCCAATCAGATGAGCTGCAAGCACTTGTGGAGACAACAACTGTCCTCTGCTTTATCTCTCTTAATTTTGGTATTCTCACCTTGTTGCAGGTGGCTCTAACATAGTTGCCCCATAAATGCACGCTGAAGCTGAGGTATGCCTTAGGGGGAGAGTGCTTACCTGACATGCTAGAGGCTCTGGCTTCAAAAAGCATATATATATACACACATATCTAATTCATATATAACTATATGTATATATAAATGTATGCATATTATACTTATATATTATATTACATTATATATATTTATTCCATATATATACATGTATATGGAACAAATTTACAAGTAACTGATTGAAAGCCCAAAGAGCAGAAGCATTCCATTACTCCACTGTGAACAACCTAAAAGATTGCAAACAATATTGAATCCAGGTAAATTTGGGAGTAAATGTAGAATTAAATTCTAGGAAACAATGATATGTATGTTAGGAAGAATTTGTCCTTAACTAGCTCATCATTATCATAAAATTAATTTCTGATACTATCACCTTGTGACAGCTTTTATTTTCCTCTCACTACTATGCATTTTTGGTTAAGGTTCAATTATTTAAACATTTAATCTCAGCCGCACAGGGGCCAGAGATTGGGATGATTAACTGGTTGTTTGAAGAACTCAGCAAAAAATTAGCAAGACTCCCGTTGGAACCCACAAGCTGTGTGTGGTAATGCATATATGTAATGCAGTTATACCAGAAACACAGTCATAGGCTAGCTGTTGTAAAAAGTTGTCATTCTATCTGAAAAATATACTAAAGTAAAAAGGGCTCAAGCTGTAAACTCTTCACCTAACAAACACAAGTCCCCAAGTTTAAACGTCAGTACTTCACCAAACTAATATAAAATCCTGCATGCTATCATACTTTCTTTCCTTGTTCATTGTAGTAGACAAGAATTGTGAGTCTACATATGTTCCTGTTTAGCCACTGAAAGTGGTATATGTCAGTTTGTTTGGGAAAAAAGAAAATGCCTTTGAGTGTGTGGTTATGTTAATGGTCTTAAGATGGAGATATAGCCACAACCTCCTAAACCATAAATGTCATTTGAAATATTCCTATTAAAGAGAGCAAAGACACACACCTGCATTTCCATGTTCATTGCCACACTATTTACACGAGCCAAGGTATGGAAAAAAGCCCAGATGCCTCACAATAGATAAATGGATCTAAAAAATGTGGTACCTATACACAACAAAACTTTACACAGCTTTTAGAAAGAATAAAATAATGTCATTTGCAGGGAATTGGATGGAGCTAGAACAAATCACGTTAAGTAAGGCAAGCCAAACTCAGAGAGAGACAAATGGCACATGTTATGTCTGATATGTGGAAGTTAGATCTAAAATGCACTGGGATATGACAAACTATACAGGATTGTAGATACTCAAATACAGTAAGAATATCCTAAGAGGATACTCTTAGGAGAGAAACACATGAAACCTACTTCTTCATATTTCTATAAAGTAATATATATACTGAAGTGAACTGCAAGGTATAGAAACAAAAGACTTTTTAGTTTTTAGATTTTTAATGATTCTATCTTCTTTACCTTATGAATAGTGTATTCACATGTACATCTTTGGGAGAGTGGATAAGAAGAGCATAGAATGCCAAGGAAAAGGGGTGAAAAAGAGAAGTGGAGCTCACCAGACATTGATGAAAGTGAATTATACAACTCATGGGGTAGAGATGGGAGGGAGGGACTGGAAGAGAGGGAAAGAACAGAAGACACTGCACAAAAGGAAATGTACTTATTACCTGACTCATGTCATTGTAATTCCTTTATCCATCACCTCTATAATAACAATGAAGAATACTAATTCAGGAAGAGAGAGAGAAAAAGAGAGAAAGCATGCAAGGATTCACCACACTCAGGAGAAAAGCAGATGACAGGAACATAGATGTGGGAGTTGGAGTGCTGTGGACCTCTTATAGAATTCTACGCATCCATTAGAAAGAATGATATTGTACCACGTGTAAAGAAATGGAAAAACGGGCTGGGAAGGTGGCTCAGTGGGAGAGTGCTTGCCTTGCGTGCATGAGGTGTTGGGTTCAAATCCTCAGCACTACATAAGCAGAAAAGCTGGAAGTGGTGCTGTGGCTCAAGTGGTAGAGCACTAGCCTTGAGTTGCAGAGCTCAGGGACAGCGCCCAGGCCCAGAGTTCAGGCCCCACGACCAACACAAAGGAAGGAAGGAAGGAAGGAAGGAAGGAAGGAAGGAAGGAAGGAAGGAAGGAAGGAAGGAAGGAAGGAAGGAAGGAAGGAAGAAAGGAAGGAAAAAAAATGGAAAGACTTGGAAAATGTAATATTAAATGAAGTAAGCCCTACCCATAGAAATACAGGTCACATGGCTCACCTTATTTGTGGGAGTCAGAATGTACCTACAAATCATAAGTAAACACACTGGGTGGCATATATTCATATATACATATATATGTGTATATATATGTATATATGTATATAGAGAGAGTCTCTATGGAGAGCTCGAATTGTATAATAATTTAAAAATACCAAGTTCATGTCCAACAAAAGAAGTACCAGGAAATGGGTACTTGTGAGAGGAGAGGTTAAGGCCAAGGAGAGAGGAGTAGAAGAATGAAGGGCTGAAGCAGGGAGAATTCATGATATATACCACAGAATTGAGAACTATAAGGAAAGGCTAGGTTGAAGGGAGTGAAGGTATTGAAGGGATGACACAGATCAAGATGAAATATAGATAGATAGATAGATAAACTGCTTTGTTAAATGAAAAAATCAATACATAAACTAAAAATTAAGAAAAGTGAGAGGGGGGGTCAGTTGGGAGGGGAAGGTAAGCATGATGAGAGGGGAGATGAGATGCATTGTATTAATAAACTGCTTTGATGAATGCCAACTGGATTGTACAGCTACTTAAAGATATTAAAAAGAAAAGGAAGGAAGGAAGGAAGGAAGGAAAGAAGGAAGGAAGGAAGGAAGGAAGGAGGGAAGGAAGGAAGGAAGGAGGGAAGGAAGGAAGGAGGGAAGGAAGGAAGGAGGGAAGGAAGGAGGGAAGGAAGGAAGGAAGGAAGGAAGGAAGGAAGGAAGGAGGGAAGGAAGGAGGGAAGGAATACCAGAAGCCAGCAGATGGTAGAAAAAGTTGCATTTGTAACAGCTTCCACCGGAAACTAAAATTTCCACGACGTAACCATTACATTGCTTTCAAAGCTCACTCTTAATTCAGGTGAAGCATGCTTATTGTATACCAGTCACCTGTATGTAGATTTTTCAGTGTCCTTTCATTCTTTACCAGTTATTTGTTTTCTTTCTTTACTGCCTTTGGATCTTGTACTTTATTTCATTTTGGCCTCTATCATGTGACATTATAATTTGTTTTCAGTCTACCATTCCTTAAGGGGAAGGTTCAATTTTTATTCATATTTCTTTCCTGGGGACATTGCATAATGTCTGCTTGAGGGTGCGTGCTCAGAAAATATTTTGTGAATTAAATTAAATTGAGTCACAAAGGTTCAATAAAGTCTTTCAAAAGAATAAAAGTTCTGCCTATGATTCCGTAAAAGGTAACTTGAAAATACATACTGTTTTCTGACTGCAAGATGCCAGTGTTAATGACTGACCTATTTGTCAACACTGAACATTTGCCTAATGTAGAATGAATAGATACAATAGACAAGAAAGAAGGGGACCTGGATCATCCTAAAACTTGTTGTTATACAACTGCACACTTGATTCCCATTGATCTTTGGAACAAAATTCCCTGTTGAAAGGACATTCCCTAGTTCCAAGAGAAGAAAACCAACACAAAACTTTCATTTTAAAAGATTCTCTAGAATTTTCTATTAGAAGACAATTAGTAGGGCGATTCTCTACTAGAAGCTCAATTGATACAGTTGGTCCAAGTTGAGATTAGATATTCAGGTTGAGATTAGAGCAGTTCCTATGTGCATTTGTAGTTTAACACAAGGAGAAATGAGAAAAGTGACAATTATTATTTTATTTACTTGTATTAAGAACAGTATTATTAAGCTCAAATGGTAATTTCCAATGGAGCAACTCAGGTGCAATTAACTCATCTTGGTCCTCAGTTCCAAAACAGTAAAAGCCCTGGAGTTATTTGCTACAACATGGCCAACCAAACGTTGGATAAATCCCTGTCAATATCTTGTAGTTGTACCATAAAGAATGAGTTCTGGGCAGGCATGGCCTCCAAGTCTCTAGCCTCTGTTGCCCAAGAGCAGGAATATTGTAGGAAATGGAGAATCAAGCCTTCTAGCTTTATGATACCCTGCTCCTGAAATGGATATAGTTTATGGATATTGCATGTTGATATTGGGATCCAGGTATCTTAAAATTGTATTGCAGAGTAAGCACACTACTTCTAACTAAGTTCAATTGGTGTGGAAGTACAACAGTGGTATGAATATAAGGGATGCCTGACTCAATTGTGAAACATGTAAACCTTCTTCTCAAGCCTAAAGAGAATTCCTGGCTCTTTCCCTCAAGTGAGAACAATTATATGGATCATACCCCATTCTCTTATGAATAAGACAGACCACCAGAGATTGGATTTCTCTTTATTCTCTAATTGGCTAATATCTTAAATTAGGCTCTGCTTATGGGGATTTCTGCCAAAGGCCACAGATCTTTATATATACATACATATATATATATATATATATATATATATAATTTGTAAATATACTGTTCAGAGGGGTTACAGTTACATGAGTAAGGTAATGAATCCTTTCCTATAGAGCATTGTTACCCCTCCTTTATTTTTCCCCTACCGTCCCTTCCCTCCCCACCTCCCCAACACCTCCCTCCCCCACCCCAAAGTGGTAAGGTTCATTTTCAACATAGTGAGACACAGCTTTTTATCTTTCTTGCTATTGTTTTTAATATACTTATAATGTGCCAAGTGGTTTTTTTTGTTTTATGTTATTCCCCAATGGTATAACCCCTGTTTTCACTGTATTTGATTCTGGTGCCCTGCATCTTTTATATACATTGTTCTAATTTGGGGAGGGGAAGGGAAGTAACAAGATGCTGAAATAAGGATACAGGTGGGCCCATTGTACCAATGAGAAGCACAGATCTTTTTTTATTGTGAAAATACTGTACAGAGGGGTTACAATTACATGGGCAAGATAATGAGTACATTTCTTATCAAGCATTGTAGACTCCTCCTTTGTTTCCCTTTCCAATCCCTTCCCATCCTCCCCCCTGCTCCCCCAAACATCCCCCCCCCACCAAAGTTGTAAAGTTCGTTTTCAACATAACGACTTGTACATCTCATTGTTGCAATGGGTCTACCTGTATCCCTATTTAAACGATTTGTTTTTCCCCTTCCCCTCCACAAATCATACCAACATCAAATACAATGAGAGCAGGGGTTATACTGTGGGGGAGGGACATACAAAGCAACAAAGAAATAATCTTATAAATGTGTTAGAAACAATCACATGAAAGAAAAAAAAAACATTTGAATACATATCTTAGGATTCATTTTCCTAACATCAACTTATCTGACCTTTTCTGCTTGACTCAGACATATACTAGATATTGCAAATAAGGGAAACCATGGGACCTATGTTTCTTTGGGCCTGGCTTACTTCACTTAATATAATTTTTTCCAAGCCTTTCCATTTCCTAACAAATGGGGCAATGTCATTCTTTCTGATGGAGGCATAGAATTCCATTGTTTTTATATACCATTGTGTATATATATCCATTCATCTACTGAGGGGCATCTGGGTTGGTTCCATATCTTAGCTATAGTAAATAATGCTGCAATAAACATAGTTGTGCTGGTAGCTTTAGTGTGGTCTTGTTTGTAAACATTTGGGTAAATGCCCAAAAGTGGGATTTCTGGTTCATAGGGGAGTTCTATGTGGAGTCTTTTGAGGAACCTCCATACTGCTTTCCAAAGTGGTTGAACAAGTTTACACTCCCACCAACAATGAAGTAAGGTTCCCTTCTGTCCACATCCCCTCCAGCATCTGTTGTTATTAGAGTTCTTGATTTTAGCCATTCTAACTGGGGTGAGGTGGTATCTCAATTTTGTTTTGATTTGCATTTCTTTTATGGCTAGGGAGGTTGAACATTTCTTCATGTGTCTATTGGCCAGCCTTCTTTCCTCTTCAGAGAAGTTTCTCTTTGTCTTTAGCCCACTTATTTATTGGGAAGTTGTTTCTTTGAAGATTTGTTGTTGGGGGATTTAATTTTTTGAGTTCCAGGTATATTTTAGATATGAGACTCTTGTCTGTTATATGGCTAGTGAAGATCTTCTCCCAATCCATGGGTTTTCTATTGATCTTGTTAGCTATGTCCTTTGCCATGCAGAATCTCTACAATTTCATGCAATCCCATTTGTCCAACTTTTCTTTGATTTGTTGTGTTTCTGTGTTTCTATTAAGAAAATTTCGGCCTGTGCCAACAAGACCTAGGGTTTCTCCTATTCCATCCTGTAATGTTTTCAGAGTGTCTGCTTTTACTCTGATCCATTTGGAGTTGATTCTGGTGCAGGGTTATATATAAGGATCTAGCTTTAGTTTTCTACAAGTAGTTAACCAATTTTGCCAGCACCATTTACTGAGGCTGTCTTTCTTCCATTCTATTTTTTAGCTCCCTTATTGAAGATTAGATGACTTTAGGTCTGTAGGTTCATTTCTGGGTTTTCAATTCTATTCCATTGGTCCTGAGGTCTGTTCTTGTGCCAGTACCAAGCTGTTTTGATTACTATGGAGATGCACAGATCTTCAAGATACAATGTACCTGCAACTAATCTTCCTCTATAAGAAATTATCATTCTGCCTATGCATCCATCTATCAATCTATGAATCTATCTATCTACCTATCTGTTACTGATTTTTCTTTTTTTTTCTCCCACCCCTTCATGAGTTGAAACAATTGTGAAAGCTTTTAATGGGTTTTTCAAATTAAATATGATCTTAATTCCTCATGCAGATGCTCCCACCTTATACACATCCATGTGCAGAACAGAGAATCCTAAGTCTAGAATTGAATTTATAAAGACATATTTCGGATAGTGACTCAAAAACTCATAGAAGCAAGGCTCTGAGTCAGAGGAAGGATTTTTAACATTTTGAGGACAGATTAGGTTTTTTTGTTTTGTTATTCAAACTTGTGTAGGATTTAATGATCTGAATCAACACCTTGTGAAAATCCCACAGACTCATCTACGCAAAGTAAAAATAAACAGATTTGTTAGGAAAAAACACACTCATAGAATGAATAGGAACACATATTTGTATTACCAGTTTCACTGTAATCAGATAAAAGAAGTTCTGAACTTAAACTGAGACAGGAAGCTTTACCTAAGGCTACTCTTAAAACTGATGAAGACTTGCCAATGTTACTGCCTTAAATGTAATATAGATTTATCTCCAGTATTCTAAGACGTCAAATATATGTTTTATTAGAAGCAAACAAAAAATGGCTTAATCACTTTAAATACTCACAAGATGGCACTACAGTTAGCAACTTTATCATCACAATTTTCTCCCTTCTACAGACAGGTTAAAAATAATTCTGACCTGACATTAGCTCAGTTTCTCATTATTTTATGCTATGGGCCTATCATTTTGCAAACACTATGAACCATGCATTTTCTAGTTTCTGGTAATATTTCAGCAGAAAAAAAGGACAAAAGTGTCTTTTCTCTATGGAGTTTATATGAAAACAAGTGTAGAGATAAGTACTAAATATGAAATTGAAGGAGTGATCAGGATATATGTGTGTGTATATGTGTGTGTATACACACATATATGAGTATGAAGATAGCATAATGAAATGTACCAAGCAGTGTTTTTAAAACAGAGAGATGGAAATGGAAAAGAGAAATACAAAGGAGAGAGTGACTGTTTAAAATATATTAACATATACTATATGCATAAACAGTATTTTTTTTTAATTTTTATTTATTTTTTATTGTGAAAATACTGTACAGAGGGGTTACAATTAGATGGGCAAGATAGTGAGTACATTTTTTATCAAGCATTGTAGCCTCCTCCTTTGTTAACAGTATTATTACAATAAAAGCTCATTAAAAGGTGGACCCGTTGCAACAATGAGAAGTACAAGTTGTTATGTCGAAAACGAACTTTACAACTTTGGTGGGGGGAGGAGTATTGGGTGGGGGGGGGGCGGGGGAGGATGGGAAGGGATGGGAAGTGGAAACAAAGGAGGAGGCTACAATGCTTGATAGGAAAATGTATTCATTATCTTGCCCATGTAATTGTAACAACTCTGTACAGTATTTTCACAATAAAAAATAAATAAAAATTTAAAAAAGAATGTAAAAAAACTCACTAATCATATGCAAACTAATTCAAAAAAATAAAGGATACATAAATCAGAGAGGGAAAGAAAGGAAAGGAGGAAGGAAGGAAGGAAGGAAGGAAGGAAGGAAGGAAGGAAGGAAGGAAGGAAGGAAGGAAGGAAGGAAGGAAGGAAGGAAGGAAGGCAGGAAGGAAAGAAGAGAAAGAAATGGATTAAATGACACAGGAAAGTGGCTTGCAAGAGGGAGTTACTCTTCTGCTGCTCTTCTGTCATATGAAGAACAAATGTTCTTTCATCTGGAGAATACAACATTCAAAGCACAATCTTGGAATTGGAGAGAAGTCCTCACCATACCCTGAATCTGCTGACAACATCATCAGGACTTGCCAGCCTCTTTCAGAATTGGAAGCAAAAAGTTTTAGCACAAAATGGACTGATACAATACTCAGAAAACCATATATTACAATGTAAAATAGTATGTTCATGTGAGAGAAAGAAAGTGTTTCAAAATATTATTTGGTCAACAAATATAGAAAGTTGTACATCCTATATTCCCAGTTATATATGTATTGGTGTGTATGTATTAATGTACTAAAGAATGAAAACACACCAGAGTAAAGAAAAATCACCATGTTGTCCCAGAAAATATTCTTTGTTTATTTTGTTTTCATAAATAATGGCACACTCCATAAAACATTAGTAGTACTTTGGAGAAGACTTCACACTTAAGATTGAAGGTTGTCCTAAGTGCTCTCTGTTAAACCTAAATACTTCATAAAAGGAGGTAGAAGGCATATAGCAGAATTAACTATTTCTTTCCTCTTCATATTTCCATAAGCATCTCAATGAAAATCCTAGATATTAGATATACCTTTTAGGTAAAACACATGATGTGTGCATTGGTAGTCACCTAAGGGGAAAAAGAGGTCTAACTATAAATGTTGACTTATTGAAATTCTGTCAAGTACGGATTTGCATTGGGTTGCTAGTGAAGCCAAAACTGTTGATTTACAGTGAATTTAATAGAGGTCATCTTAATTGCATGGAAAGGGGGCTGGGGAGGTGGCTCAGTGGTAGAGCGCTTGCCTTGCATGCCTGAGGCCCTGGGTTCGATTCCTCAGCACCACATAAGAAAAAAGCCGAAGTGGCGCTGTGGCTCAGGTAGTAGAGTGCTAGCCTTGAGCTGAAGAGCTGAGGGACAGCGCCCAGGCCCAGAGTTCAGGCCCCACAACTGGACCCCCCCAAAAAAATAATAAAAATAAAAAAATAGAAAATTAATTGCATGGAAGGTACAATAAACTATACGATTCAAATTTTGGTAGAAGGAGTAGATAATTTAAATTAAGACAATAAATATGTCTAACACTTAATAGGGCTACCTAGGTGTCATAGAGGTCACAAATAACAATAACTGTCGAAAAAACATGATTGTAATATATATATATATAATATGTATATATATCATAATATATATTGAAGAGAAGAGCTTTCACTCCTTACAATTATTCATATGGGGTAAAAGTCATTTGGGGTAATAATATTGATTTCTTATAGTTATATTTATCTTTTATGCATCTCACAAGGTAGAGCCCATTCCTGATGACAAGACTAGTAACAAACTGAATATTTATTATTTTCATCAATGTTCCTCCCTGCTTTTATAAGTTGATATCCAACACTGATGCGTCGATAAATCTATCTAATCCAAGGTTTCCTTAGAATGTCTGTTTGGTTCCCAGACCATATATGCTGTGTTGCCAAATCTTGCCTTTATCATAAAGGTAACCTACTATTAAATTCCCAAAGGCTTTAGTTTTCTTATCCCATTATATTATGTTATTTAATTATAATTATATTATAATCATATCTTACATATTATATTAACCACATATCATATTTCACCCTTATAACCTAAATATTAGGTAAACATTAATAACATTAATGATTTAAGAACCCAAAGCAAGTAGAGTTTCAACAATTTATGTCACACAGCTTTTAAATTCCTAGCTTACTTTCCAGTCATTGTCTTTTTCTTCACCTGGAATTTCTGTGGAACGTAAGTAATCTAGCATCTTTCCTTTCTCAATGTGATTTAGTTCCAAACTGTAGGATAATGAGTGTCTGATAAGTCTGATAGTATAAAATAATTTACAGAGAGTTCCACAAACTCCTTGGGCTGATGGTAGTTAGTTACATTAGAGTAATGATATTTGAGATTTAAATCTTCATTTGTTTGTTTTTAAATGCACAATATTAGACGTGATATAAAAAGGAGATGTTGAATATAAGTTTTCTCACTACCAAGCCTAGTGTGTGAAGAATACTTCACATATCTGTTTGATCTTCAAAGCCTTATGGTACAACTAGAAAGACATATAAATAGACAGACATATGGACAGATGTGCAGATATCTAGAGTTCCCTAGTGCCCAGAGCAACTGACATTACTGTTAATCAGCAAGAGCAAATTGATGCAGACTTACTTATTTTTCAGGCCAATGTTGCTGCTTAATTTAACATAAATTCCTTGGCCACAGAACCATAATCGTCATAAAACATTATGCTCCAATACTCAGCTCAGAGAACAAGGAAATGTAATAGGTGAGTTAGTATGCTTCAATGAAATAAAAATCAAATTTATAGTCCTGAAATATCCACTTTCTCAGAAGTGCCTGTAATTTGCAACATCTTCTACAAATGCTCTGTTTCCTAAGACTCATCTTTTTTTTTTTGGTCATGGGGCCTGAACTCTGGGCCTGGGTGCCATCCCTGAGTTCTTCAGATCAAGGCTAGTGCTCTACCACTTGAGCCACAGCACCACTTCCAGCTTTTTCTGTTAATGTCATGCTGGGAAATTGAACTCAGGGCCTCATGCATGCAAGAGTCAAACCCACGGCCTCATGCATGCAAGGCAAGCACTCTACCACTGAGCCATCTTCCCAGCCCCTCACCTTCTTTTTGAACAAATATGGTCCACATCATGTCCAATGTATGAGGTATGGTAAACTAGCATGTATAGAATACTTAACATGTTAACTATTTTGGCATGGAGGTATAGGGGGTGTTGTAGTTGGGTTTGAACTCAGGACCTTACATTTTCTTGGCTTGCTTTGCAGGTTCTCTATCACTTGGACCATACTCCCAGCCCATTTTTTGCTAGTTATTTTGGAGATGGAATCTCATAAACTTGTCTGCCCAAGATGGCATCAAATCACAATCCTCTGGTTCTCAATATCCTGAAAAACTAGAAATAGAGTTAGGAACACACAATGCTCAATTTAATTAGTTTCTAGAGACTTTTGAACACTCTGTGCTGATTGGTGGAAAGAAACATACACATAGATACAGACAGCTAAAGAAGATACATGTAGAACACATCAGCAGCAATATTACTACCAACCCTTAAGAAAATTTGTGAATAACTCAACATAGAATGTTACCAGCTTTAACAAAAAACCCTCTCATCACTACAGCTCGAGCTAGAAGGTTAATTCTTCTGCTAATTCCTCTGCATAGGAAGTAACAGTTGACAGCCCTCTCTGTTTTAGACAATGACTATGATG
Source organism: Dipodomys spectabilis (assembly GCF_019054845.1). NCBI lineage: Eukaryota > Metazoa > Chordata > Mammalia > Rodentia > Heteromyidae > Dipodomys > Dipodomys spectabilis. Next base: position 3,156,081 of record NW_024871276.1, on the reverse strand, counting down.
ATGGACCAGAGCATCTCATTTATTTGAAGAGAGAACACAAGCAGTCTCCAATATCAACAGATAAGCACATATCATCATCAAGCATTCTATCAGAAAATGGAAAATATTTACTCTACCAGGAGACTCATACCAATTCTCCCTGGGGTGTGGTGATTCCAAAACTTGTCCATACTGGCAGAAACAAATCCACCTGTGAGCAACCACTTCACTTAATCAACTCCACAACAGGAATCATTTTTTATCACACCTTCCTCTAATTAAGAGTTATATTAAAACTAATATGAGGATATAGACACTCTGGCCAAAAATGAAGAATAATGTCACTCAATGAAGCAAGCAGGAAGCTGCCTATTACCTGTCCATCTTTCATCTCCACATTTGCCAATATTTAAAAAAAATGAGGTACACATTCCCCTATCACGATTCCCTTTGGCAAAAATTTTGCATAATGAATAGTAGAATTGAAATAAACACTAATTAATGTACTGAATGGCATACGAAGAGGTAATTCAAGTAATCTGACTGGCTAATCCACAAATTGTTACTCAGTTCTGTCTGTCTCTACCAGATATTTGCCACCTGCAATAAAAATGAAACAAGAGGTTTATAGTTAGGACAGTGGCCCCAGAGGTTTATAGTTAGGACAGTGGCCCCAGTAGACATAAACATAAGGCCACTGCAGTTCTATGATTAATTGTTTTTGGATAACATGATTCATTTGAGCTGTAACTAGCATTTCTTCATGATCTATATGTCAGCTTCTGATTCCAGGCTTCTTCATACATGAATACAATCTAACATTAAAAAAATTATAATATGGCTTAAGCACAAAGAGTTTAAAAGCTTATGCTGGGTGTTGATGCTGACATTCGTACTCCTAACTACTCAGAAGGCTGAGATTGAGAATCATGTTTTGAAGCCAGCCCAGGCAAGAGTGGAGCTAGCTCAAGCAGAAAAAGCTAGGGGACATTGCCTAGGCCTGGAGTTCAATCTCCAGGACTAGTACACACACACACACACACACACACACACACACGCATGCACGCGCACACACACACACATACATAAAATTGACTATCACATCTAATGACTAGTGAAGTAGAGAATTGACTCAAGATGTCTGCTTCTAAAATCCAAGCTCTCCATCATTAAGTTAATTGCCTATTTCTACTTTGTGCTCATGTCTTAATATATGCTTTAGACACTGTTGATTGGTCACAAGAAGGAAATTGTCATCTTAGACATTCTCCAAGATCAATTATATGATGACTGTATGTAAGGAAACCATCAAGAAGTAAATAACTAATGTAACCTGAAGGTAGGCTATGCCCTTGTCATTACCTGTTATGTCATCCAGAAATACGTGAATCCACATTTCAAGTGTTTGGCAGATTGAAGGAATATTCAATTACAGATCTAGCTATTTTACTTTAGAATTGAAGTGACTGAGAAAACGCACTAAGGTTCATTTTCAATTAATGATTGTGTGGTGAAATAGTTCATACAAAGCCATCATTGAAAATGCCCTCCAGTATTTCTCCAAATCAAGGGAATCTCACATTAGTTTGAAAAACCAAAGGCTACCCTGGTAACTTAAATTCCTTCTTTCATTCTTGCAAGTCTTTATCACTATTGAGGTAAATCTGAGGCCAAAGCAATGTTTATATATAATATTGCCCTAATTCCAGACATTTTGCAAGCATTATTTCCTTTCTTCATATAAATGTTGTAAAACATTATTATTCTCTTTATTGTAAAAAAATCAAAGTGAGTTTAATATAGATAGATAGTAGATAAAATAGAGAGAGATAAAGATGAGACAGAGACAGGAATAGACAGAGAGAACTAACTTGCTAGTTTTATGTAAAATATGACAAACAAGATTGCCTTCAAAGTGCTTCAATTTTCCTTAAAAGAGTTCTGAGATTTTCTTTTAAATTACTAGTTTTGACCACGTCAAGAATAGGAGAATTCTAAGAGAATATACAATGCTCAGTGCATTCCTTACATACTTTCTCATTTAGTCTTTCTTTCTAGCACAGGTAAAAAGCAATTAAAAAGGAAGTCTCAAATTGAAATTGAAACATAGTCTAGAAAACTGCTGCTCAAAATTTCTTCTCTTGAAGGAATCATACCCACTGATGACATCAGTTTGCTAGAGTTTATTCAGGTGTACTTGTAATCCGTAGGAGGTTACTGGCACCCTAGAATACTAGGACTTTGTCGCACACTACAATTATACTTTCAGAACTTATCATACTTACGTTTATGTGATAACTCTACCCTTATGCTGCACGTGCATATATATGTGTAGGTATATGTGCATATGTATATATGCATATATATTAAAGGAATAGTTTATAAGAAAATTCAGGATAAACTGTCCAATTAGAATATTGGGCTTGAGAACATTTTATGTTCCACCATTTGGTTTGGCATTTATGTATCAGGATAAAAATAAAATCTGGCCGGGTGCTGGTGGCTCACACCTGTAATCCTAGCTACTCAGGAGGCTGAGATCTGAGGATCGCGGTTCAAAGCCAGCCCGGGCAGGAGAGACTGTGAGACTCCTATCTCCAATAAACCACCAGAAAACCGGAAGTGGCGCTGTAGCTCAAGTGGTAGAGCGCTCGCCTTGAGCTGAAGAGCTGAGGGACAGCACCCAGGCCCAGAGTTCAAGCCCCATGGCCGACCAAAAAAAAAAAAAAAAAAAAAACCAAAAATAAAATCTGCTGGTGTGATGTTTTTTTAATTAGAAAATTGCATTTATCTTGAATGATACTTAGGTTATAACAACAAATAGATCCAGAAAATTGTCTTCAAGGAGATCAAAGGTAGCAATTGAAAAGTATTGTTTTATTATTTTATGTGACAAAAAACTAGCAAATAGTGCACACTTCAGTGCCATCCTTTCCATTCTATTTTGAAGTGAACACGGGAAAAACCATGATTATATATTTAACACAAAATAAGTTTCTAAATAACACTTGAGAAGTTTATTTCTTCATTGCTACATATGATTAAATGGATAGACCTGAAGAAAATTATGTGATAGGAATTAATTCTGTCCCATGAAAAATAGGCACATTTACCTTGGAGTGGTTTTATTTCAGAAACAAATGTGAGAAAAGTTCATCTTACCTGGAGAGCACAATAGTATGCAAAGCATTAAATACTACATAGAAAGTAACTCATTAATTCAAGGTAAGGTCATCTGTTGTCTTCAGTTTCACATGTAACCCTGTGGTGGATCTTTTTAGCTGCACGACCTACCCATGTGACAAATTTTACATTGTAAAAATTCCAAATAAAATTGCAAAATATTAGTTTTTTTATTAAGACTTAAGCCTACAGGTTTATGTAACTAAAATTAGCTGCTGAGTTAAGTGGGTGCATCTGTTCTTGATTGCCACAGGCAGACTGAAAGGGCAGGAGGTGATGACATCTCTATTCAAATTTGCATCACCTTCAAAACTATGAAAGAACACCACTCCAGCTGCCATGGAAAAATATGACAACAACCTACTTCATTAAAGATGCCTCTTCCTGCCTAAAACCTATCTATGCCACCACACAGATGATAAAATGAAGATGACAAGTTAGCACAAAGAGAAGAAAGATGGACCAACTGTAATGATTCTGAAGAGTAACTCAAATTAGCCTCATGTTAAAGGGAACCTGGTTCAAAGTTTTATTTACTGTCTTGCAACACAACGTTAAAAAATATTCAGGGTACTAAATTTAAAAAATACCTGCTGGTGGCTCATGCCTATAATCCCAGTTACTCAGCAGAATGAGATCTGAGGATTATGTATGAAAGCCAGCCTGGACAGGAAAGTTAGAGAGATTCTTTTGATTAACCACCCCCCAAAAGCCAGAAGTGGAGCTGTGGCTCAAATGGTAGAGCTCAGGAATAGTGTTCAGGCCTTGAATTCAAGCTCCAGCACCAGCACAGAAAACTTAAAAACAAACAAACACAAAGCACAATTATATGCAATCATTTGAAAACTGGGCCATCAAATCCATTTGCCCAGCCTGATTAGAAAAATCCTTATCATATTTTAAATTATTTAATTCTAAAAGCTCATTAAATATTGTCTCGTAATTCGTTTTTCTTATCTTTATATTTTATGAATTTTTATGCTTCTGAGGAAAGCACTGATTTTTCCCAGACTGGCTACAATCTCAAAGCCTCTCACAGAAACTTCTTGTCCATCTCCTTCTTCCAAATGTCATAGTTCCAAAGAAGTAACAAGGCACAGTGCCAAGCACATCCACCCTGTGTACCTGGGCCAACAACATCAGCTTCATCCCGTTAAATGATCATAAGCTCCCCAATTTGGTTTGCCTAGCTCTTATCCTACAGCTCTCTTTTTTTTGTTTCTTTTTTCAGTCGTGGGAATTGAACTCTGGGCCTGAGCGCTGCTTTTCAGCTCAAGGCGAGCGCTCTACCACTTGAGCCACAGTGCCACTTCCGTTTTTTTCTGGTGGTTTATTGGAGATAAGAGTTTCAAGTAATTTCCTGCCAGGCTGGCTTTGAAATGAAATTCTCAGATCTCAGCCTCCTAAGGAGCTAGGATTACAGGCGTCAGCTACCAGAGCCCAACTCAGCTCTCATTTTTGATTCACAGATTACTCTGTCCTTTAGTTTCACTAAAATTTATCTCCCCCAGTCCAAAAGCAAACTTCAAGCACATAGGGACTGATTCTGCTCTCTAAAATTTATTTGAAGTTCCATTCCTTGTACCTAAGGATGAATGGGACACCAGCATCCAAATTAGGTTGAACAATGACTGATTTGAACAGTTAATATTTAAAGATATATTTGAACAGCTGATACTTATGTGTCCCAGTTCAAAAAAATATCTTTAGTAAATACAAGTAATAAAATTTGCCCCTCAGTGGATAAATGGTTCAAGAAAATGTGATGTATATACATATATATATATACATATGTATATATATATATATATATATATATGTTTTGCTCATCCATTAGAAAGAATGATATTGAATCATTTTAAAAGAAATAGAAGTACCTGGCAAAAGTTATAATAAGTGAAGAAAATCAGGTCAAAGGAGACCAAGATGGCATGCTTTACTTCTTATGTAGAAATTAGAATCATTTTATAAATATCTAAGTAAATACTTTGAGTGATATGCAAGTATACAGAACTGTGTTAACTGAAATATGGTAGATTAAGGAGAGAATTCAGTGTACTTCCTTAGAAAGCCTAAATTAGAGTTCAATGAAATAAAGACCAGGAAGCATGTTGGAATACAGTCAAACGGAAGGGGTAGACAAATGAAAAGAAGACAGGGAGAATGCAATTAAAAACAAAATCAATGTATATCATACAAAATTAAGAAAAGTAAAGAAATGGATGGGTTGAAAGGAATGGGTGAGAATATTGAAAGATGTGATCAAGACACATTGTATTCATAAACTGCTTTGATGAATGGCAACTCCTTTGTACAACTATTGAAAAATAATAAAACATACAATGAAAATCATTAATTATATAATAGAAAAGTTGATGGTATAAGGATATGGTTTATAGCAGTTTTTGTTCATTTTCTCCATTTCTTCTTCCTTCTTTCTCCCTCCCTCCCTCTCTCCCTCCCTCCCTCCCTCCCTCCCTCCCTCCCTTCCTTCCTTCCTTCCTTCCTTCCTTCCTTCCTTCCTTCCTTCCTTCCTTCCTTCCTTCCTTCCTTCCTTCCTTCCTTCCTTCCTTTCTTCCTACCTGTTTTTCCTTTTTTCCTTTCTTTTCATTCTTTACTTCTTTCTTCTTATTTATAAAAACCCTGAAACTGAAATTCTGATGTGGGTCAAAAATGCTTTCCTTATTTGGTTATTAACAGAAGCTGATAAAAATTTAGGATCAAGCCCCAGTAAATTTTACAAGATACCAATTATTATCTGTTATGCCTGAAATATAAGTGGCTACCACAACTTCTATAGACTTGTCTCCATAATACACTCCTGGACACTCCTTTAAATTGTAAGTGATCCTATGGGGGGAAAAAATGGGCAAGGTAGATCCTGCTTTCTGAAATTTTGAAAATACAAAGTATGTAAACATATTCAATGTTTCTCCTTTACTATCAACTGAGTTACTTGGGCTGCTTCTCAGCTCTTTGTGCACTACATAACTAATTTGTAATGTTAAAGATGGGAACTGAAGCCCTTCTAACAACCCCTTTGTTGAAGGAGGAAGCAAGGTAAGTTTGACATGAAACTGACCTCAAATTCTGATGGGCATTTACCTATGCGGCCTCTTCACTCATCCCCTGTTCCATGCTCATGCTGCTGATCATGAAATCATTGCAATCTTTAAAATGGGCCCTGCACTATGATAGAGGTTTAGAAAATAGGTCATCTTCTAACTCAAAGTTTTTTATTTATTTCAATAGGAAGTTTGCACTCATTCTTTAAAACACACATTGAAAATCACTCTGGAGCAAGAAATGTTTTCTTTTCCAAGGCAAATTAGTATCTTCATAAAGAATGTAAAGGATTGGGTGGGGGGTGGGAGGTGGAAGGGGAGGCTGGGAAGGGATGGGAAGGAGAAACAAAGGAGGAGGCTACAATGCTTGATAAGAAATGTACTCATTATCTTGCCCATGTAATTGTAACCTCTCTGTACAGTATTTTCACAATAAAAAATTATTTAAAAAAAGAATGTAGAATACACTATCTTCTATCTTCCATTGTAACCTTGTACTTACGCTGATCTTGCCTAACTCAGTGTTAGCTCTAAAACAAGGATTTTCATCATAATCAACATATCATCTTACTTCAATTCACAGTTTAAGGTTGAAATGTTCGTATTTTCATTTTTAATTTTTCCTACTTACATGAAATGAGAAAAATTAATATAAATAAAATAGTATAATTTCCTTAGATAATCTTTGGTAAATATTTAAACCATATACATACATATATATATATATATATGTATATATATATATATATATATATAGTTTGAGATAAATATATTTTAGATAAATGTTTCCATAAGCTTGATCAACTTTTGTCTTCCCAAATGTACACAATTTTTTAAATCAAGATAACTGGCCATTAATTTGTCAACTGTACCATTCCTGGGCATCATGTCAACATAACTTATTCCACAGCAGATGAAAACTACATCAAGTCACCTATTTTGCAATGCTTGTAGTAGACCTAAGGAAAAAGTTGCAAATGAGCAGCAAATAAACTTATTATTGCAGAAACATCATAATTGAACTCAATTGTGGACTAACCTTATCAAGTTATGTATGAATGAGCTAGGCAATACAAACAATCTTATCACTTAAGGTCCTTTCAAAATAATTAAATAGGAAGAATAGAGTATTTACAGTTAAAATGCCTGGACTTTATTTCTGGTTACTTATTCCACTGATACAATAAGACAAAAATGTAAATACCTAGTCTTGTAGAAGCCACAGAGATTAGAATATATTATTCAATTTTCTATCCCTGGAGAATATGAATTATACAGTCAAATTAATTTATGTTATAAGTAGTCCAGTCTTTGGTGTAAGGAAACAACTGCATAAAAATTCTGGTCACTGTGATTCAGTTTTCAATAATCAAGTCATTTTTGGATAATTTTTCATATGCCCTGTTTTTCCACAATTATGTGACATTGCATTTTCCTATTAGCACTCATTTTCTTTGTTACACCTGGTCATCTTTGTCATGTGCCTAATTGAGATTTGAGTGCACATTCCCAGGATGAACTTATCTGCAGGTATGGATAAAATTATTTACATGCAAAAGCATACCGATTCATACTTTTGACTAGGAGTTTTTCTTGAGCCATAGCCTTCCTATTTATTGTTGTTATTGTTGTGCATTTCTGAAGAAATATCTACAAACAAACTTGGATTTGGGAATGACTTCTCAGTCCATGCTGCATTGGAAAAACGGAACTAATTCTAGAGACTACATCCATCCTTTAATAAGGTACATCCTGCTGAGTTTAAGAAGTCAAACAATCCAGAAGCCTAAGAACGTTATTAATGTCACTACTCTCTCACTGGCTTCTGAATTACCAGTCAGTGTTGTCAGTTCTAGCATTCAAGTAAGTGGTGAATCTCCTCATTTTCTCTATGCCCATAATGGTGTTTGTACTCCACCTTTACTCTTTCTGATATTTGAGAGTGTAGGGAATGGTTCCTACCACTTAGATTGCTACAGTGGCTGCAAAACTGCAATCTAAGCATCTGATTCATTTTGTTTATTTCTACCCACTTTTATCCTTGTAGTCCAAGTGACACTCAAAAAAATGTTATATCACACATACACTTGCTCTTGGAGTACACACTTTTGCAGGGATACATAATTCCCTAAATCAGTGGCCTGAACAAATAACATAGAATTTCACATGCAAACTATAATTCTAACATGGTTCTACTATGAGCTTGGCATATTAAGAGCACACAATGATCTGAACTGACAGAATTTTAGTGATGATTTTTCTGAGTCATTACAGAAGTACATAGGGATATAAGCACTGGCTTAGGTAAGGGTTTTTCCTAAGAGGCAGAGAAAAGAGGATTGCACTTGATAATTCCTGGAAAAAATGCTAGCAAGCCTATCTTAAAAGCAATATTAAAAGAAAAAGACCTAGAATTGGGCCCTCTTACACACAACGTGTGTGAGCTTCTGGGTTCAATTTCAGATACCAGAAACCAAAATGGGAAAAACACCTCAGAGCAATTGATAACAAATTAATCCATAAGTAGAGTTTGTGCTATTTTTGATTGTGATAAATGGCATGACTATTGGGCAATAAAATAATGGGGGATGCAGGAGGCATGAGTCTAAGAGTGCAGTCTTAAGTAGAATATCCAAGGAGAGACCACAGATGATTAATCTAGGACCAGAAAGTGAAGCGAGGGAGAGCCACCATAACCTAGGCCTATGTCTCTTCAGATCAGCTCTGCCTGATATAGCTGGCCCACAGAAAGAGGAGAGATTGTGAGTACTAAAGCAAGAGCAGTCACAGGATGTAGCTGAGTTGATAGGAAATGGTGGGCAGGTGTCAAGGGGAAGTGCTTCTTGGGGTTTTTGCCTTTGCTTTGACTAATCTAAAATAAGATGAAAATATGCTGCATTGGAAAAGGAATGGAGATATTGCTACTTAAGATTCTTGAACATTGCTCAGTGGTATTTGTTTCTGCATTTCAAGAAAGATTGTAATATAATTACTGTGAAGGTCTTTGTACTTTCAAAGGGGTGTGAGGGAATGTGACACAGGGTAGCACACCAATCACGATACATTGTACATACATGTTGACATATAAAATTAAAGCTCCCCTGTATAACTCATTCATGCTAAAAATACAAGCCGAACACAATACAACCAATGCCTTCTCTTCTCATCTGTCTGTGTAGGTCCTCCTTTCATGCTCCCGTCCTCACAGGATGAAAATATTGATACTCAAGTGAATAAGACTATAAATCAGGGCCTTAATTTAGATGAGTCAATTCATGAATGATATGAAATGTTGATTCCTCTGCAATCAGAAGTAGGTTACATGCCAAGCCCTCAAACTCAAATGAGAAATTCTAGCCTAAGCACAACAATTTCTATTTATATAGTTACATCTCTACAGAAGTATTCTAAAGTGCGTTAGCAATTATATATAGGCAATCACATCGCCCACCACTAAAACATAGTCATGTCTAGGGGGAAAATGAAGTAACTGTTTAATAACAAACAGTACTACGTAACAGGAACTGGAGAAAAACACTAACAAATGTCATAGGCAACTATAAGGGGTGAGAAGCAAGTCAACTTAAAAAGCCAGGAGTTCGTTCATGAAGTTGGAAATAACAGAACTTCCTGTTTGTTTGTTGTTTTTTAAGGTTAAATATGATTTGTGTGCATTTATTCAAATTCAATACATTTTCAACACATTCATCCATTTTAGGACACTAAAATGAGTTCTACAGTTCAGTTATTCTGAATAACACTTTAGTAAGCATGTGGGAATGGAGACAGCTCTTCCACTTAACAGTTGCCATACCTTTGGTATAAACCTAGATATAGGATTTCTGGGTTGCAGGACAGATCCATTTTTAAGTTTATAAGAAACTTAGATGGCATTGTACCATGTCAAATGAGATCGATAAAAAAGACAAATACTGTCAGCCCTTAATGAGTTATGAAATAAAAAATAATATAGTCACATTGAAATAGACAGTCATATAGTGATTAGCAGAAGCTGAGGCTAGGAAGTGGACATGGGAAAAAAGAGAAAGTGCTTAACTAATTCCTTAATAGTTACAAAGTTGGAGAGTCAAGAAGAATATATTCACACTACAATGCATGCAATTTTTATATTCCAATGTCATACCACACTCCATATGCATGCATAATTATTTTTTTCAGAATAGCCAATGTGAAAAAAATATAAAATTTCTACAAATTTTGAGATTGAAAGTATCATATAATGCAACAATTTGACTACTACTACAGACTCAACAGAAATGAAATCAGTATGTAAGAGATTTCAGAATTTTATATTGATTAAACCACTAAATAAGACTAACCAATATATGCAATCAACCTAAATGTCCTTTGATGGATGAATGGATGAAGAAAATGTGGTTATTTATATTGAACACTACTGAGCAAAAAAATGAAAGAACTCTAACATTAATGTAAATATAAGCCGAAAAGGCCATATTAATAAAATAAGCCTAATTATAGATGGGCAAACACCAAATTATCTCACTCATGTGTGGAATCTGAAATGTTTAAAAAACACAACTGATATCATAGAAATAGAGTCAATTCAGAGTTGGGAAGAGACTAGGTAGAAAGGTACAGCCAAGTACAAGGAGTTTTTGCAGTGTATTGTTGCACAGAGGTGATTATAGTTCATAATATTGTATCATGTATTCTGAAATAGCTAAAGGAGATTTAAATGTTCTTACAACAAAAGGGATATATATATATATATATATATATATGAATATGAAGATGGAGAAACATAATATCTTGATTTGTTCCTTATACAATGATGTATACATGTAAGAAAGCCTCTTGTTATAACATACTCATCAACACATATATTATTACAGGTCAGTTAAAAATTTGAAAAAACAATCCTGGAAGTCCCTGAGCTATTTTATTTTATTTTATTACAGTTTAAAATACTCTTGAGTTTTTACCTACATTGACTTAGAGTCCTAGTTTGAGGTCAAATCTGCAAACTGAGTTAATTTGAGCACATTAATTAAAATTTTCTAATGATAATTTTTGGGTTAATAGTAAATAGTATCTATTTCTTGACACTACATAAGTAAATATCTGAAGAATTTAGATACATATTATGTCTAATAAAAACTGATTCCTTCCCTTTTTCTGACATCACATTAGAAATAGGAGAGGAGAAAACTGCATAAGACTTCTCCATTAGGTTTTGTAATACCTGACACTGGATCCTCAGCATTCCTGCTGAAGTTCTTTAAGCTTTTCAAAGACAGTTCAAGACACCTACCACTTTCTTTTACTCCACCAATCCCAAAGCATGGTCTCCTTAATTTTTCTCCAGAAACATGCTGCAAAGGAGAAACACCTCTACTCCCTTCTTGTTTACAAATTGCTTAAAGCTAAGCAACATAAGTTGTAAGTTTTTCAATAGCTCCTGTCTCTCTTTTGACTGTCTCTCAGTCAAAAAATGTAATTATGCTCCAATACTACATGCTGCGATTTTGTAAAATAGCTACATAGTCTAACAAGGAATAACAAATAGTGAACATTAGAATGATGCTCCAAAAATTGGTCTACCAGTCCCATTGTAGCAATGAGATGTACAAGACACTATGTTGAAAACGAACTTTACAACTTGGTGGGGAGGAGGAGTTGGGGAAATGGGGAGGGAAGGGATGGTAAGGAAAAAACAAAGGAGGGGGTAACAATGCTCCATAGGAAATGTACTCATTATCTTATGCATGTAACTGTAACCCCTCCGTAAAGTATCTTTACAATAAAAATAGATATTAAAAAAAAGAATTTGTCTATCTGTGATTAACCCTATCTCCATCTACTACTGACTATAAGAGCTTGGACAAAATTTGGGAGATTTGTGTGCAATTTTGCTCATTCTTTATCTATAAATAATAATGACAATCACATATACAAATACTTGGAAAATCAAGTTAGATAATGTTTGGGAAAGTATCAGGTTAACATTAGTATAATGATCCATTCTAAATGAAGAGACCTAGAAGGAAGAAAGTAAACATAGCAAAACACTAAGAGGATGATTCAATGATGAAGACTGAAATGACAGAACCAGTTTTTTTAATTTATCAGCCGCTTAGTTTTGTGCAAATTATCACATTTTGGGACTTCAGGATTTACATATAAATCTACATATCTTTGCTGTTATGGTTCTATACGAATTTGAAAGAGGTAACTTTGGTGAGACACAAAAACTACCCCACCTTTGTCAGCATGATTTATTAAATAAAAATGTTATTGCCTGATCTCAGGCTATACAGATTTACAGAAATTGGAACCAAGAGTTTATTTTGTCCATTGTCTATAAACTGAGTAACTGAATTATTCCCCCTCATCTATTCAGGGTTCTCTAGAATATTGATTATGTATTAGGCACAGACATGTCATCAGAATACCACAAGACAAATAAGTATCCCACTTCACAAAGTCTGTGTTTTATAGGAAGATAGAAACAATCGATTAAAAATTGTAATTGTTGGGGAGTGTGGTAAGTTCTGTGAAGTTACCACATGGTTATTCTGGTATTGTAGAGGAATATTGGTTACTCATGGGTTATTCTGGTATTGGAGAGGAATATTGGTTAGGATAAGGCTTAACGATGAGAAATAACCAGGTTGTATGAAGAGAGAGAAAAAGACAAAGAAAAACCTCTGGATCTGAGGATTCAAACGAGTATCATTGTGATAGGAAAATGAAGAAAGTATGGCTGAGCTTGGAGAGCTGGGTGAAGAAGCAGATTAGGTGATGTTTGCTACCATAGTGAGGAGCTGGATCGTGGCCTTTAAAAAAGGCTTAAATGGGCAAATGACCTGGGTTCCTTCACCATAAAGGAACTCTGGAGTTGTGCTGTTAGGAATGTGGCACGAAGAATACAGGAAAATACCCTTAGGTCATCTGAATACACGTGGACATGACAAATTATACAGGACTTTCGATATTCACACAATGAGACCAAAGAGGACGTTAGGAGAGGATCGCAAAGGCTCAGCTGGTATGCGCATATGATCGTATAGCATGATGCTCACTGAAATGAACTCCAAGAGTTTTGGGGTTATTTTGTTTTTTCTGTTTGTTTATTTTCCCTCTTTGTCATTGATGTTGTTTTCTGTACCTTTTGTCTTGTATGTAAGTTTATCTGTCTTAGGGAGGGTAAGAAGCAGAAGTTACTAGACACTAGATTGAAAATGAAGTGTACAACGTTTTGTGGAGGGGGTTTGGGAGGGAAAACCTGTTCAAAGTGAAATGTTCTCATTACCTGACAGATGTCACTGTAACTCCTCTGTCCATCTTTCCATAAACTATAAAAAAAATAGGTCATTTAATTAGCATGAAGGACTGTGCCAAGTTGATGGCAGAGGGAAGAAGAGGAGAGACACAAGGTATATTTTGAAATGAGAAGTAATCATAGGAGAAAGGACGAAAGAAGTGGTGTTAGAAGAACGTTGCAATCCGATTTTAGGAAATGCACTCAAGGGATAATGTTTTCTTTTTTTCACCCACAATCTATTTCAATTCTCCCTTGCTCGCTCCTGCTCACTTCTTGACTTCACCAAGCAGCTTCCTGTCTCCACGCTGTCAACCCCCTCTCTCCGAGTCAGTCTTGTACAGATCTGTTCTCCTCAATCACTGAAATGCCTCAGGAAAATGTGCCTAGAGTTGTCCTTAATCAGCTTCGTGTCTGTTGCCCTATAGCTAAACTGCAGATAACAGAAAAGCGGGGATTTGTCTAATCATCACCCACACACATGCATTATGTACTCCAGGAAAATATTGACATTCACAATCATCTGTGTGGAAGGCTAAAATGCAATTGACACTTCAAAGACACTGGCTGGACTATTTATTTTTCTGCATAAGTGGAGAGGTTTATCGGTTTATTTTGTTACCTGGTCCACTTGGTCTCCACCTGAGCATGAAGTGTAAAAGAAGACAGATGAGATGAAGGGCCAGAGAGGTGGAAGAGAAACATTCTTGTAATGTGGAAACAGCTTCATCTGTGCAAAGTCCTGCAAGTCTTGGAATTAAGGCAAACTGCTCAAGTGAGCAGACAATAAGCCTATCCTTTTAGAACTATAGACAAGGTAGATATCCCCAATTATTTACTGGGAGAATTCAGTAGATAGAGAAGCCCTTTGGGACAGGGATTTGTGCACCTCCTTTGTCATGATAACAATGTAAAAGCAAGTACTCAAGTATTTAAGTTGTAGGAAAGAATGAAAGTAAGGAATGAATGAATGTTCTCCTCGACTGCATTTCTCATGGATCAAAGAACCGTGACCGTAGATTTCCTAGACCACACCAGTGTAAATGCATTCTCCACTAGTCTTTAAAATGATGGATGCTCCAGCTGAGTGCATTTATGTTCATCTGCACTTGCCTAGACAAAAATATATCAGCAAACCATAGGCTCAATGTTTAAAATATAAAATGACGTGACACCAGTTTGGCCATCGTTTATTTTCAAACATGCTGCATCTGCGAAACGTTGGGTAATGATGATAAAAAACCCTCTCAGAATAATTACAGCCCAATCATTTAGCACCCAGTCCCTTCTGAAGGTTACTGTCACTTGTTCGGCTTCTTAGAAATTAACGTAGTTTGCCACAGCAAAGAAAGCACTGCTGCAGTAACTTACTGTTGTATATCCCAATAATGAGACTGGGGATGATGAAGTATGATCGCATTAGCTGGCCTTGGTTCATCTGTATTAATATCTAATCATTTTGATCTTTCTTAACCCTTCCCTGGCCTATGGTTCTCCATCTGTTTCCTCCATACAAACAGTGTTTTTAGTCTGCAAACGGTAGAAATTTATCTTAATGGTATGTGAGGCATTTCAAGAGTATATTGGTTTGCATGGAGTCCCATATATTTTTATTTTAAAATAAGTGTTGACAGTTAAGCCGCCGATCCTTAATCTCATAATTTTCCTTCTGGAATTCTCTAAAGTGCATTGGGGATAAAATAATCTACATTGGGTTCAAAAGGCACATGGGGAACTCCTTTTATTTACACCATGAAAGAAAAGAAAATTTTCCTGCTCTTGCATTGACCTAACATTTGATAAATTAAAACTATGTAAGAATATTTTAACCTAATTAAGGAGAGTCTTTTCCATGGCAAAATTTGCCTAAATCCATTTGTCTTTGACACTATTGGTTATTTATGAGTGGGTTAGAAATATCAAAAGACCATGCCTATTAATATTGAAACATCCAGGATTTTCAGTGACCCTTTCAAATTGGCAATAAGACAGACAGGTAGAATACCCTGAAAAGTTATTAGGTATTGCTAAGCAATGATGGTTCTATAGATGATCTTAACAGATTGGGTTTTTAAATTGTAACCTACGGTTTAATACTCATGGTGAGCTGGGTTCCTGTGGCTCACACCTGTAATCCTAACTACTCGGGTGGCTGAGATACAATGATTGCAATTCTAAGCAAGCCTGGTCAGAAAAGTCCCCATGAAACTCCTATCTCCAATTGACCACCAAAAAAAAACAAAAGTGGAACTGTGGCTCAAAGCGGTAGAGTACTAGCCTTGAAAAAGTTCAGGGACAGGGTGGAGGCTCTGAGTTCAAGCCCCATGACCAACAAAAAACAAAAACAAAACAAAACGTCTAGGATAATGTTAGCAGATGAGCAGAATAGCTTAGTAGCTGTGTACATATGACCATACAATATGATGCTAAGTGCAATGAACTCCAAGACATGGACATGGAGGTTTTCCTTCGTTGTTGTTGTTCTCAATGTACTATGTAATTTCTTTTTTTTTCTTTTTCTTTTTTTTTGAATTTATTTTTTGGGTCCAGTTGTGGGGCCTGAATTCTGGGCCTGGGTGCTGTCCCTCAGCTCTTCAGCTCAAGGCTAGCACTCTACCAATTGAGCACAGCACCACTTCCGGCTTTTTTCTTTTTGCTTATGTGGTGTTGAGGAATCGAACCCAGGGCCTCATGCATGCAAGGCAAGCGCTCTACCACTGATCCACCTTCCCAGCCCCTCTTTTTTTTTTTCTTTTGTGTTTTCCCCTTATGTCCCCTATTGTTACTGTATTTGATTTTGGTGTCCTGGGTATTATATATACGTTTATCTAAATTAGGGAAGGAAAGGGGAAAAATGAAATGGTGAGACAAAGGACAAAGGAGGAACCAAGGCAACAATGATACTCACAAGACAACATGTTGGAAATGATCTATATAAATTGGGGGGAGGGGATAGGGGAGGGAAAGTGGGAGAAAATGAGGGAAATTCAACAAGAAATGTACTTAGTACCTTACTTATGTAACTGGAACCTCTCTATACATCACCTTGACAATAAAATTAAAATAATTAAAAAAAAACTCATGGAGACTGGTGCAGTTTCCAAACTGGAGAGCTCTGGAATGTAGATGGGACAGGAAGAACCCTAGACATCTTCCACCCGCTTCCTGCACCAAACAAAGCAGTTCCACTTTGTCTCGTTTATTTGTGAATGCATAAGCAACATTTAAAAATAAGTTTCTGCAGCTTAAAGTTGTATAACCATTTTCCCTCTGGGATGCAAATCCTAACTTTGAAGTGGAACACAAAGATTCTAAGTTGTTGTGGTTCCTCCTTGATACCTTACTTGGAAAATTAAATTTCAGTTCAGTATCCCAAGAAAGAAGCTAACTCTGAGAGGCATTCTCAAGTTTACAAGATTAAGGAAAATCTGTATGACTTGGGTTTTGGTTATTCCCTTGCATGCCAGTTAATTGCACTGGATTTCACAGTAACTTCATTCAACTTTTTGCTTCAACATGAGCTTCATGGAAAAGTCTTCCATGACTACACTTCTAAAATAGTCCCTACCTCGTACTCCTCAGCCATTTTCCTGAACTGATTTACCTGCAGAACAGCTATGAGCCTATTCAGTGTATTTGTTTAGTTCCACGCTGTCTTCTCATGCTTACATGTATCAAAGGAAACAAATATTTGTCTTATTTTTAACTGTGCTATCAGCAGATTTGGAATACTATCTGGCACATAGCCAAAACATACACACACACCAAAAAAAAAAGACCCACACACATAAAGACAAACATATGTTAACAAAATAAACAAATTAGCACTTTTTACTCCAATTAAAAAAGAAGAGAAAAAACAGAACTGTAAATATTGTTCAGGAATCTTTGTAGTCATAACTAACTGGATATTACTTCACTAATCAGATTGCATCTCTAAATCGTAGCATGGACATACGTCAGAGAGCGCTTAATATTTAAAAGATACATATACATAGACCTTGATCTTTGTTTCTTGGTCTTCAAGTCTTTGTGTAATATTGAGTATATATAAAAACTATAAGCCAATTTCTAGTCCATACAATAAAGCAAAGTAATCTAGTGCATGATTATCTTAATCGGGTCTTTTATAATATTAATCTTGATGGGAGATGTCTGTCTTTTCTGAATTTGAAGAAGTCAGTAGCCAGGCTGACAAAGCCCCTGTTAAGGAACCTCTGGGCTGAGGGTTGTATAAGACCCTGTGGGGCTCTGAAAAAAATCTGATGCCCATAGTCCAAAAGACATCATGAAAATTACATGATGCCAACAACTATGTTGCTATGGTGACCATGAAGACTTATGCCAATAGCTTCCATAGTAATGATTATTTTTTTCCAAGTATAGTCAACCAAACTCTACAGGCCACAGTTGAGCAACTAAAAGTGTGAAAACTGCAAACTAGAAAAAGAATCATAGTTGGTCACAATTACCCAGCTTTGGGCAGGAGGTCTCATTTTTCAGCAGTTCTACAAAGGATAAATAGGCATGTAAATTAGTACTAATTGAACAGACAGATAAATGGAGGGGGGCGATGGAGAGTTGGATGAATAGGTGGGTGAAGATGTATTTAGTTATATAGTTATTAACATTTTTGAAGGTGTTTTTTGGGGGGCTTTCAGGTTTTTTATTTTTTTAATTTTTTTCTCAAAAGAATGTTAAAAAAAATCATTCAATGCCAGAATTTCATCAGCCATTATCAGCTAATAACTTTTAGTCTTTCCTGTTTCCAATTTCTTCAGGTATAAAAGTAAATGTCTGATATAAAGATCCGGAGGGAGGATGGGAAGGGACGCGATGGGGAAACAATGCTTGATAAGAAATGTACTCATTATCTTGCCCATGTAATTGTAACCCCTCTGTACAGTATTTCACAATAAAAAAATTATTTGAAGAAAAAAAAAAGATAGTTATTTCTTTTGTGCCAAGTAGACCAAGATAGAAAAGAAAATTAAACTTTAACATCTTGCCGGGCGCCAGTGGCTCACGCCTGTAATCCTAGCTACTCAGCAGGCTGAGATCTCAGTATCACAGTTCAGAGCCAGCCTGGGCAGGAAAGTCCGTGAGACTCTTTTTTTTTTGGGGGGGGGGGAGGGGGGGAGGGTCCGGTCATGGGCCCGAACTCTGGGTCTGGGTGCTGTCCCTCAGCTCTTCAGCTCAAGGCTAGCACCCTACCACTTGAGCTACAGCGCCACTTCTGGCTTTTTATTTTCTGCTTATGTGGTGCTGAGGAATCGAACTCAGGGCCACTGAGCCACCTTCCCAGCCCATCCTTGAGATTCTTCAATAAACCACTAGAAAACAGGAAGTGCCACTGTGGCTCAAGTGGTAGAACGCTCACCTTGAGCTGAAGCACTAAGGGACAGCGCCCAGGCCCAGAGTTCAAGTTTAAAAATCTTAAACTTAGATGTTATTTTTCAGCTTGATTTTTTTTCTGTGGTTTTTCTTGACTTAACCCTTAAGAAAAGGAGTTGGGACTCCTCATCAAAAACAATGGAATTTTCTGCATTGGAGGTAACAGTTTTCTAGGAAAGCAAACAAATTACAGCTAAAGTTTCCTTCCAGCAGTATATTTGTAATAAAGTAAGGATTTTTTGTTCTTGTTGTTGGTGTTTGGCAAAGGATTCATCCTTAGATCTCTATATACACCAGCATTCTTCATGGATACAACATAAAACAACACTATTTTTAAAAATAAGCTCTTTAGCTGATAAAGCCCTGATTCTGATCTTTCTATTTCCAAGAGATTCCTGGGATGGTAGATTCTGATGCCTATCCTGACATAATATTTTATTGGTTCTATAACCTGGTTGGAACCATGATAGATAGATAGATAGATGGATAGATAGACAGACAGATAGATAGATAGATAGATAGATAGATAGAATTTTAAAAACTGCTGAAAGTAACAAAAAAGGAAAATTTATTTCCTTGTTCTCCTCTTGTATTCTCTTCTCTAGAGACTTTTCCGGTGTGAAATTCACATAGGATGGTAGCTATTTAAAGGAAATCTGTAGGAGCTCAACATAATTTTCCTGAGCAAAAGATGACTTACTTTATTTGTTTCTTCAGGATTTTTGCTGAACAATACATATCTTTCTGTATCACATGCCCTAGGAAGGGCTGAATTCTAATCTGATGGTCACGGTTTTCTAGCTTCTTCCAAAATCTCTCAAAATTCATTTGTTTAAGCCACTTAAGCCAAAGGAATCAGCCGTTTTAGATAGCTGTTTATAGGAATCTGATAGTACTATCCATATCACAGAGTGGTGGACACATGCTTCAATTGAGCTTCCCAACATGCCATCTGGCATCTAGAATATGAAACAAATGAAAACTGGTAATAGTAGCAACAAACATCATCCTTCTACCACCACCCCCCACTGTGCACACACACACATTACTACCTTACTTTGCAGTTAAAACCACTGCCGGAATCTTGAACTCAAGATCATTCTATCATTTTCTTCTAACCTAGAAAGATAGATGTCAATGTTTTCTACATAAAAATGTTTAGGGGGATTCAAAAAACTCACTATTTTCCACTACACAATCATTTAATTACAAGCATCTGTAGCAAAAATAAAATAGCAAGAGAGTAGCAAGCAATCTTGGTGATAAAAAAAAAAAATTAGAACTCAGTAGTTGTAACTGTGGTCTTAATTATCTCGTACATGAACTAGTTTTGTAGTCTACATATATAAATTACTAGTGTCCTGTGTACAAGGAAGTATTTAATTTTAATAAATTCACTAGAAAAGTGAGAGGTTCATGACTGTGGATCTTTGATCTTGCGAGGCATGGCAAAAAAGCATTATGAAGATTTCTATTTTATCTTTTGTGTATTTTATAAATTAATGAGCATTATCATTGGTTGAAACAAGATGGCACAGTAATTTGACCCATTGGAAATCTCTCAAGATTGCTTAATGGTTAAATTTTAGCTTCAAAAACCTATGATCTTCCCATGTTCTCAGTATGCTCAAATTTTGGTGACTGTTTACTATTGAGAATATGAATGTATATTTCTAGTCACTGCAATGCTCAAAAGCAAGAAGGAAGTATCAGTCCTCCTAATTGTATTTTTATCACGGTGGGAAATGTGTCCATGCCTACTTGGCCAGAACTAGGTAAATTAAACCCAGTTTGATTAATCAACATCAAAGGCTTTGGAGTTTTTAAGAGCTGGTCATTCTAACCATTATCTGTTCATAAGGATAAAGATGTCCAGGGAAAGCGAAGGACAACTGAACACATTTGACATGATCTCTTTCTTTTTCTGAAATAATTTGTGGCAAATTGGTAAAATGGAGCATTTCTGTGTGTGAAATTTTATACTAGCATATAGAAATGGACATCACCTTGTAGGCTAGTGTAAGGAGTTCGAATTTTATTCCAGAAAGAGTAAAGGTGACCTTTTGGTTTGACTCAAAACTATGTTGAAAAATTTCCCTTAGAGTATTTCACTATCCACGCAGTGAATTTATCTCCCTTCTCATATCAATTCTTTGCTGATAAGTCTTCAGCCACACTGTTCTTCCTATAAAGAAGTAGGCATAAAACTCTCTATGAGAAGTCTAAATGCAGAAATTTCATTGAAGCTGGACATTTTTCTTCAGAGTTCTATAAACCTTTTGACCAACTCCTTCTCAGAATTCAGATTTTACCCACAAAGTCATAATCAGGTTTCCCTGAGAACCTCTCTGCCTTTCTCCCTCTCTAGTCTGCTTTTTTCCTGTTTATTTGTGCATGTTTTAGTCCCTACAACAAGAGGTGCAATTAGTATGTACTCTAATTTCTGAAGGAAAGAATGTATAAATGAATTATTCTGAAGTATATTGGAAATCTGAAATTACCCTAGGATTGAAAACACATTATTATTTTTTAACATGCTCAAGCTTTCTATAGGTATTACAATCCCATGATATGGTTCTTTCGTTATTGAATCTGACTACTTTTATCTGACTCTGCATTTTTTTTTATTACCTTTCCATGTTCAGACAGTCTTTTGTTCCATCACAAATAGGAAACTTGTTTTGCAAACTTCAGTTTTCTATCTTACTTTTCTTTTTTTTTTTTTTCTGGAAGGAGATTTAGCCTATCTATTCCTGAAAAAGAAATCAACAAAAAGTTTATATCTCCATTTTCAACTATATATTAGTTTGTTTTTATGTAGTTGATCAAATGAGTTCCTATCCAATAAGTGGTATATGAATAAATCAACCCCAAGATGGAGACAAAGTGGTTTTATCTTTCTTGCTGTTGTTTTAAATGTATTTATAATTTAACATGTGATTTTTTTTGTTTCTTTTGTATGTTTTTCCCTCATGGTATAACTCTTGTTTTCACTGTATTTGATTCCAGTGCCCTGCATCATGTGTATATATTTTTCTAATTTGGAGAGGGGAAGGGAAATAACAAAATGCTGAAATATGGATATAGGTTGACCCATTATAACAATGAGATGTAGAAGACGTTATGTTGAAAATGAACTTTACAGCTTGGGGCAGGGGGAGGGAGGAGTTGGGAAGATGGGGAAGGGAGAGATGGTAGGGGAAAAACAAAGGAGGAGGTAACAATGCTCTATTGGAAATGTAATCATTACGTTACTCATGTAACTGTAGCCCCTCTGTACAGTATCTTTACAATAAAAAATATATACAAAATACAATATGTAATCAAAGATAGGCTGTTTTATGGTCTATTTGCTGGACAAATTGTTAGTCTAGAGATAGATACTAGAACTAAACAGGGCCAACCATAAAATAAAATAAAACAAAATATATGTTGATCAACGTCACCCCTTTGAACATGTTCACTCCACCTCCCCATCCACCCTTTCATTCACTTTGGTTAATTTTCACTCATCCCTCTCCATCCATTCCTTCTCTCACTTTTCCTAATTTTATAGGACATACAATTGAATTCTTTACTGGAAATAAAGCTATCCCCGAGACAAGAACAAGTAAACAACTCGGTTTTCTTCACCCTCACATAATTCAAATTGCTAAGTTGCTATTCTATGTGACCAAAACATTGCCTTTGTAAACTGTATTCCCTTACAACAAATTCGCAAATTTTTAGTGATTAACATTTCAATTTGGAACTTTTTATTTGTAATGGCCGTGCTAAATTAACTAGAAAAGCCTAGAAGGAAGCATCTTGCTACAGATCTCAGCTGGGAAGGGAATCCACGGAAAGATAAGCTGCAGGTCTGGAAGAGGGGATGAAGAAACATCAATGTGTGCCAATATTGCCTTATATGGAATTTATCTAGGGGTGCCAATGTGTTGTAGCCCTGTTGCCGTTTTTATTGTAAGTGCAAAGCGTTTTGCAGTTTGCATGCTAATTCCAGGTGTCCTAGGAGACAGGAACTAAAGAAGTTTGTGGAAGATACAAGATTTAAAAGAATCCTGTTTCTCTGCAAAACCTGACCCCATTAAGTCACGTGTCCCCTCGTTCCAAATCTACCTCCTGCTAGTCTCTTTTGGTGGGGTGAAAAGTTTAAATGGTTGTAAATACCAGGAAGACAAAGAAAAAAGCTCCAAAGATTTGACATATGCAGAGTAAGAACCGCTATTTAAAGAATTTGAACAGTAGTTGAAATTAACCAAGAAGATGTCGCTTGTCTGAAGTCACTCAAGGAGTTCATGTTACCAATTTCAATCTCAACATGACACCTAGTGGCGGCTTCAGGCTTAACCCTTCAAGTTCTGACAGAAATAACAGGTCTGCGAGAGTCAGAAAATTCTCAGTCCTATTAACTCCAATCTTACCTCTGTGGGAGGAAAATTCATTAACCTCATGGGGGAAAAATCATCAATCATTCGAAAAGGCTCTTTTATAAGGAAGTGCTAAACCAAAAATTTGATGATAGAAGAGATTGTTTCCCCCTTGATGTGAGAATTCTCTTCCTGAGAGCTTATGAGGAATATTTCCCATCCTACCAAACATCTGCCTGTTTACAAATTCAAAGATCTAAAGCCCTTCTTTTGTATTCTAAATAATAATTTTATCACTTGAATAAGTGAAAACTATCTTGGGAGATTATGCATTGATTTTCTTTTAAAGATGTTAGAACTGACTTAAATAGTTAATTACTCAAAAGTGCATAGGAAAAGAAGCCATGTTGATTTCATTTGCTTTTGTTCATATTTTTGTTTAGTTTAGCTGTAGATGTATATATGTATGTTGTTGTTGTTGTTTTAAATTGGTTTTATTCTAGTACTGAAGATTATTTCCCCATACACGTACACACACACACACACACACACACACACACACACACACACACACTTTAGCAAACACATTTTAGGCCAAAGTGGGAAATCCAGTTTAGCTATGAATTTTTAGCTTTCATGAGAGGGAGTTTTCTTGCCCAGTTTTTAGAACTCCATTTTTATACCCTCTTGGGAAGTGGTTGGTGCTGTCTTTGTATACTAGATCATCCCTGAACATATATTGTCCAATACTTCATTCTCTTCCTCTGTCCTCTCTGATCAATGAATAGTCATTAGAAATGGGCTTGTAGTAACATCTAATATCCTATATTTGCAAATAAGATAAGTTGCTACCACTAATACTGACTAAACTTTTTTCCCTTTAATAAATAGAGGAGAACTACAGGAAATCATTTAGATTTGTAACCATTTCTGTATTTCCAGTCATATACAATTAGTAGTAGTTCATTGATTAACTAGGAAATGAATTCATCAGCCTCCACTAAAATTTCACAATGAGCCTGAAGGAATTTTTATATTATCAGTGTAATTATTCCCTTTTATTATCTCCAACTTGCTCAGTGTCCTCTATATTACCAGACACAGTAACAAAGTCATTTTGTATGCCTTACCCTTAGATTCCTCAAATGAGCCCTAAAATAGTATGGTTTTTTTCTCTTTTAATTCCCATTTTAGATAAAAAGGCAACTGAGGTCCAGGGATTAGCTGTGATACCCAGCATGTGAATGTCAGACCCGAAACTGTAATATGTTCAGCTACAAGAGGTTTTGCATCAGCTTCTTTTTAAAGTGTTTAAGAACTTGAAGTGGAAACTCCCACATGTGCACATTTTATAGCACTAAATAATGATTGACAGAGTCACTCAGAGACTCACAATATACACATATCTATGCATACTGCTAGCAATATATCAAAGAAAATTTTGTTTTAATGTTTTATCATAATTAGTAGCACTTCTTGCTTTAAAGACATACCTCTCTTATGATCCTATTTGCCTTGTTAACCATGAAAGACTTTTTTTCTAAGATTCCTTAAACCCAGTCCACATCCAGGTTTTGCCACCTATTTATCCTGTTTTCTTAAGGATGGTGTTTAGATGGACATGTAGATAGAGAAAAGAGATAATCCATTCTATTGTACTTGAATTCTGAGAATCAAATCTATTTGAAGTCTTCATGCCAAAAAAAAATATCTAGAAGGTGCTGAATATAAATCATTTAGTTTTGAGAACCTCATCAGAAACTGAGGAAAGTTAGTTGCTTTGGTAACATAGACTCAAACATTGGACAGCTTTAGATGTAAAATTATAATTACAAGCCTGTAAAATCTCTTAGAAGTACATAAAACCTACTTTTCTAAGTTATCGATTATACAGGATTAATGTTAAAAATAAAGCTACAAACTTTATTTTGATGCATGAAAGGATTTTTGAATTCCCGAGGCCAGACCTAGGGATCAAAAGGTGACAGAGCTTCTACCGCAAAGGAAGTAGGTGGTATCTGGAAAAGAAATGAAGAATAAGAAGCTGGATTGCCTAGTCATGGTCTTAGCACTGTAACTGCATAGGTCCCCTACGGTGGCACAACTGACCTTTCTTGGCCTCCACTTCTCCATCTGCTACATGTGAGCAGTAAATCAACTAACATGTGGACAATCCTTAAAATGGTACCAGGAAAGAAGTAAGCAATCAAAGTTGAGTACTAGTGATGACATGGTGGGAATACACATGTGTGTGTGCCACACACACACACACACACACACACACACGCATGCACACACACACACATGATATTCATAGCCAGAAATACTTGCCCTTCAAGATTTTCTGTAGGAAGATGTCACCTCAGCAATCATTGACAGGTGACATTGGTGAGAAGTAGGAGACATTTACTAGACACATCATCCTCAATTGTCAGATCAGAATGAGACCTCGATTTTCGTCTTTCATTGTTCCAGATGATAAGATAGCAAAACTAAAATAGGGCCTCCTCAGACAATGTTTTCGAGTGTCCAGCTGGCGAAGACAGGAAAAGCAATTTCAGCAAGACAAGAGCCTTCAAGAACAGATTTGGAGCGAAAGTACTATCCAGGCCCTCTCCAAATAGAAGTGCCAGGGCACTGTCAGCCAAGAATTAAGATCATCCACACATCTATTTTATTGTCTGTGAAAGAAAATGATGTAATCTTGAAGGTAGAAATAACTGTCACATTCCCAACCTGGATAACTAAGGTAAGGCAACCAGTGTTCTACCGAATTGGAATTGATATCTTGCTTTGAGCACTTAATTTCATAGCCAGCTGACCTGTGAAAGTCCATGTACAATCACCTGATGTAAAGTCAGGTGAACCAGTATATGTTCCTACTCTAAAGCAATCTTGCTTATTGCTTTAATGCATTGTCTCTCTTACTGATGGTCAGAAGGCAGAATCTGTTGTGATTTGTTCATGTTATACCCCGTAGAATCTGATATGTGGCAAGTACTCAATGAAGACCTTCAGAAGGAAGAAAGGAAGTGAAGGAAAATGACCACCAGCATAAAAGTGGTGTTTGTTGTATGTTTGCACTGTTAGAGTAAAACAGAAGCACAAAGTCTCTACATTGGGACAGAGATGTGAAGCTAGCTTATCTCAAAGATGTTGGAAAACCAATGAACATATCAGAAAGGAAAGTCCTGTGATCAAACCTATGTTTTACTGAGACCACTGCATGGAAAAAAAGAACTGTTATGTGAATAAGAAGGAACTCTAGGAGACCAATGAGAAGCTATTTCAAACTTCAAGGTGAAAGATGAAAGTGGCCGAAACGTACACAGAGACAATGGAAAGATCATCTTGTTTAATGTGTTGCCCAATACATAAAGGGTATTTGTATTTTCCTTATTTTGAAGATGATTTAATGAAGGTTTTAATGATAGATGCTTCTTCTAACAGCGTGGGACACAAACCAGGCTAATGTGTCTCAAAAGCCAACTTTCCCTACAGTAGATTCTCCAGCCAGTGCCTCAGTGGAGTAGGCAAAGACAATTTTAGATGTGCTTCAGGAATTCTTATCTCACAGCGACCCATGCTATGACTTTTGTTGTGGATCCAAATTGCTATTTCCTGTGCGTTAGAAAATCTCATTTTCATGACAACTCTATGAAGTAGATGCTATTATTGGCCTCATTTTACAGATGAGTAATCTGAATCTTGGCAAAATTAAACTCAGAAATGTCAAAGGCAGAATTTTAAACTGGGCAGGTTAGCTCTGAAGCCATGCAGTTTACCTACCATTAAGCGGTTTAAGAATAAACGGTGTTAGCTGGCCAGAGTTTCTACAGTGATGAGGCATATTATAAACACATCCAGGGAAACAGCTACCATTAACCCCCTTCAAATTTCCAATTAAGGTAAGAATTTACACAAAACAGAAAAGCTTTCTATGTCAATTCCATCAAACTGCTAAAGATTAGACAGGCAGGGCTTCCCACACACTTCAGAGGAAAACAAGGGAACACTGCTAAAAGAAAAAGAACAAAAGATTTACCTTTTTAACAGTTTTCAAGTCTCTGACTCAACATGTCCACCACACAGCCATTCTTCTAATACGAATGTAAAGAACTATTCGAAACTTAGAAAAAACTATTTTTTGTAACTGTCTCTGACTCAAAAATTGGGTTAGCTCTCTTTTGAAAATTTGCAGTAAATTGGGTTTCTGGAGTCCTAAAACTAAGCAGTAATGGTTTAATATTACAGCAGAACAAGAGTGACCAAAAAAGCCTCCTTCATTTTCTGCCAAGGTCCATAAGCAACATCTTAAAGCTCAACAATCACCTTGAGTAGCTGGAACGGCTCATGGCTTCCTCTGTCCCAGTGTCTCTTTCCTACTCATCCCTTGACCTTAAACACTCACCTCAGACTTTCTCTGCAGTTGACATTAGCCCTTGGTAATAAGGCGCCATGACTTTCATATGTAACATTTAGCTAATTTTAACTTTTTCAGGACATAGTTTTGAATCTTGTATCTCAAAGCTTGAGATTCTCAGTAAATCCAAGAGAAATAAGTGAAAATTGACAGCGCTGGTTCTTCTGATTTCTTCAACTATTCCTAATCGCACTGATGGACTATTTGAGACTTCTCATGTATAATCTCAATTACTCTTCAAAATAAAGACAAACAGTATTGCTTTCAACTTTTGTCTTCTTAGGATTGTTGAGGTTTGGTCCACAGAATCATCATTCAATATCTGACTCTAGAACTTCATATTTTCTTCATTTGAATGAAGATACTCATTTGTCTAAATGTATATGATATGAGCTTATATGGCTTACCATCAATATGGTTTCTGTCGTGCAGAATAATGTATGGATTGATTATAATGTATAATATATATTCCTGCAGGACCCATTCCTCATTTTCTTGTCTCTAATAAGATTCTATGTTATTATTATCATTGATAATGATGGGGGAGGCGGGGAGAGGATGGGAAGGGATGGGAAGGGGAAACAAAGGAGGAGGCTACATTGCTTGATAAGAAATGTACTCATTATCTTGCTCATGTAATTGTAACCCCTCTGTACAGTATTTTTACAATAATAAAAAGGTATAACTTAACTCTGAAGGGTACTTGGTCTTTGCCTGTAAGATTCCACTGAAACTATTCTGGGATAGGGCCTGAGTCTTTTCTATGTCCTTTCTTCCTGGTGATTGAGATTCAGGGAGAAGGAATGAAGAATTCTGAGTCAATCAATCAACATAATTCCATTTGCTATAGACTGAATGGTGTATACCATACAAATTCATCAAATTCATGTGTTTTGGGTATTATTCCCAATGTGAATATATTTGGAGAAAGAGCCATTGCCAAGGCTATTAAGGTTAAATAAGGTCAAAAGAGTGCTGTTTTAATCCCAAAGGACACTGTATGTATAAGAAAAGGAAGAGACTCTCTCTCTCTGTCTCTCTCTCTCTCATTTTCTATTATGCACAAAGGAAAAGCCATATTAAAATCTAGCTATTGGCAGCCAACTATAAACCAAGGAAAGAAACCTTACTTAAAACTTACCCTGCTGTAATTGCAGTCTTCAGAGCTGTGAGTAAATAAATTTCTGCTTAAGCCTCCCATTCTGCAGTGTTTTTGTTTTGGCAGCCAAAGATGCCTGAAATCTAAAACTGATTTTGGTGCTATGAAGTGGGATGCTGCTGAATAAACACCTACAGAAATGAAGAAGTCTTGGATATGGGCTATGGGTAGAGATGATCAGAGCTCCGTGGTGCATGCCAGTTAAGGTAAGAGTACCTTGTCATATCATAGGTAGAAATAGGGCATTAATGGGAAGAGAAATCATCTGAGAGGATACGTATATCATTATGACACAGACTATTGGCAGAAATATTGCCATTAAAGGTGAAGAAGTCTCAAGCAGAGATAAGGAAAATCCTACTAGAGATTGGAAGGAAGGCTGTATTTCTTAGGATGAGGCAAATAATATACCTAATTGTTTTGAGGAAGATAGAAACTTGTAAAAGATAGAGTTGATTATTAAACTGAGGTTCCATATAAGGTTCTGAAGACATATTCTTATTTCTATTTCAGGATTATAGCAAAACAGAGAGGGGGAAGATAAATTGAAGGGACTGTTAATCTCAAACCAAACAAACAAGCAAATAAACAATGGAATTTAGATTTGGAAATCTACATCATGGAGAAAACAAAAAGCATATTCTGGACTGAACATCAAAGATGTGGTAGACAATCCATAATTCACTCCTTGAAGAGATCATGCACAGGGTTTAACCAGCCCTTTTAACTGAAGCCAGGAATAGAAATAAAATTGTTCTAGCAGAAATACTGCCAGCTGGAACTGAAGGAGGTGAAGGCAGAAACAATGGCACACTAGGAAGGAAAGCTACCAGACTTCAGGAATACAGGGTGGGACAGTAAGCTGTCTTACTGGGAAAGTGAGTTCACTTTCAAGAAAGAAAAGAAGAAAGACCCTAGAGGCAGAACTCAGAGCTCACAGTCTACTGCTTTCAGTAGGAGTCCAGAGAGAAAGCCTAGTTTCTCAGTTTTAGAAAAGGGAGCTGCCTCCTGGAATTTATCTAAAGCCAGCCATAGAGTAGCAACTTAGGAGGTAGGTTCCCGAACCAGAGTCATGGCAGTACAGCACCTAATCAGGGTCAAGGAGGTGAGGTATCATACTGAGATGAGGGCTAAGCATCCTTCTGCACTATGGAGGGGTGGATGCATCCTAGGACTGGGAATCATGCTAACACCACCGTTGGCCTGGAGTGCACAAATGTTAGCCAAAAAGGATTATATTGATTTGCTTGGAAAATACTGCCTCTCAGATTGTACTCTTCAGATGTTCCTATTTTATTCATGCCTATCCAAGTATTGCAGTTTGAAATTATATAACTTTTCTGCCTCCATAGATTATCTCTAGAGAGGAATTTTGTCTCAGTATGTATCATAGTTCAAGTGTTATCAATCTCTGATTTAGTTAAGATTTTTGACCTTGAAGTTAATTACAAAATAGGCTTTCAGAGCTTTGAAACTGTTGGGGGGATGTATTTTGGATGCACAGCAGAATGAATTTAAGAGGTTCAGGGAATAGAACATGATGGACTCAAGTGTGCCTTCTCCAGCCCTGTTTTTTTCACTAGTTATTTTTAGGAAAGAGTATTGCTTTTTGCACAGGTGCATGCCTGAGAGAACAGTGAACTTTTCAGATTTCTGCTCACTGAAATCATGAGAGGGGAGGGTACACGCCATCATGGCCAACATCCCATTCCTGGGGATAGAGCATCACAGATTGGTTTGCCAGGGCCAGCCCGAGACTGTGATCAGCAAAATCTCCCCTTTTCATGTAGCAAGGATTACAGCCGTGGGACATTTTGATGGCTATCTTTAGGATTGGTTTTGCTTCTGTGCCAGGTTTATGCCTATTTATTTGAGCTTCTTGTAGTTGTAGGGATGGCAGAACTTGGCCACTTTGCCCAGCTTTTCTCCACTGAGATGAAGTTTTATAGACTTCTCTGCCAGCTATGATGTAGAACAGCAATCCTCCCAATCTCAAATCTGCCTTGGAGTTTAGAATGTCAGGATCACACCAAGGTGCCCAGCTATAGGTTGAAAAGAAGAGAGTTTCATGAACTTTCTGCCAAGGACTGGCTTTGAACCATGATCCTCTCATTCTCAAGGTATCAAGGAGCTAGGTTCAAGCCACAACACCAGGTTAGATCAACTAAACTGAGGTATGAACAAGGTGTGATAAAGTTTGGGACTGGATTTGCAAGAGGTTTGTAAATGGTCCTATCATTAGAAATAATCATAGGTAAGAAAGTCATAATCTGCTGGGTGCCACTGGCTCACACCTGGAATCCTAGCTACTCAGGAAGCTGAGATCAGAGGATCACAGTTTGAAGCCAGCCTGGGCAGGAACATCCAGGAGACTTTTATCTCCAATTAACCACAGAAAACACCAGAAGTGGCGCTGTGGCTCACATGGTAGAGCACTAGCTTTAAGCAAAAGGAGCCCAGGGACAGCACCCAGGCCCAGTGTGGGGAAAAAAAGTCATAATCTACCTTTTCATAACATTTTTTTCTAATTGGTACTATTTTTGGTCTTGCACATTTCACACATACAGTGAGTTGTAACTTTAACCTTTAAAAAAATAGACATTTTAAGTAGTTGTACAAAGTGGTAACCTTAGCATTTTAAAAAATGTGGACATGATGTGTAAAGTTGACTATGGTGGTAAGAAATAATTTGGGCCAAATTTGGTGGTTCAAGCTTGTAATGCAGATAAATCAGGAGGCAGAGAAACAGAGAATTGTGTTCAGATGGCATACTAGGTAGAAAGTTGACAAGACTTCATCTCAGCAAATAAGTTAGGTGTAATAGTTCATACTTGAGGTGTAAGCTACCCAGAAGACATAGGTAGGAGGATCAACATCTGATACTGGAACCCAGCAAGGAAGTGGTAGTGCACCTGCCCAGGAAATTTAAACCCCAGCACTGTCCAAACAATGCAAAAGGAAATAAATGAATGAAGGGCAAGAAGAGCTGAATACTTCCAGTGTTCCGATGATCTTTAGAATATCTGTCACTAAGTAAAATTGTAGGCTGTAAAAGGAAGAGATTCAGGGAAGGAACAAACTTAATCAAGTTGCACTCTATTCATAACCTAACTTCAGGAATTGAAATCCCATTGTACATCTGCTTAATAAAATATAAATACATACATTTTTGAAAGTCTGTTGCATGGGACTCAAAAGTCTTCTTCTACAAAGCAATAGGATGTGTCTTGGGACTTTTATTTTCTTTCTCTGTTCAATTATTTCTGGAGAATTAAAGCTGATAACAGTTTAAAATTTTCTGAGCTTGTACTCGAATATATACTTCATGAATGTGACTCTGCTTTCTTTTTTACTTTTTCAGTTCTCCATCTTGCTTTTCCACTTGGGTACGTGGAAAGATAAGCCTGAACCTCAATGTCTATGTATCATAAACTTTGTAGCACAAACTTTTATAATAGATTATTATTAGATGTGGGCCAGATATGACACACAATAACAGATTTGAAATTCCAAATACAGCATGTTCATATTGCTTATTTGAGTCTCAAAGTTATACAAGATTAAATCATAACAGACATAGCAAGTTAGGGAGTTAATAGATCCAAGCATGTTACAACAATAAAGTGAGGGATAAATATATGCACTTCCCTGAACACACTCTGCAACCATCACATTTCTTTTCTCTTCAGATTACTCAAGTGCTATGTCGACAGCCTTAATGAAGCCAGACATAGCCGGAATTACATTCTTTTAAAACTGTAACAATCACACTTCAACTTGCATTAAGTCCTTTCCCTTCTAACTGGTTGCAGAAGTGAACTCTGAAAGCACATTTTGTCCTCTGATTGTTGTTTCCATTTGTTCATTCTGCTATAAAGTTGATGTGGTCTCATTATAATATCCTTAAATGTACTAAATTTTCCATTAGTTAAAAAGACACATGAAGCTTTTAGAGTGATTTGTTTTCATGTTCACTACTCCTGGCTGTCAGACTTTGTGTTCTAAAGTTCTGTGAATTACCATCGTGCCATGTTTGGCGAGTTGACACTTCAAAATCTGTTTTCAAAGAGAAATAAGGAGTATCAACACATTTCTCCAGATGGAGACCACATGAAGGACATTGTGACATTGTCACTCACCACTGGTCTAGTCCTACAGTGAGTTATAATGACAGCAGTGACCCAGGTGCGAAGCTAGCCACCTCTATAGTTACCAAGCTTCTAGATGATTCCTGGAGTAACATTCAAGTGCTTGTTTGATGACTGAATACATGTGTGATCATGACCACAAATAACTTAAGACTAAAAATCTTACAATACTAAGAATTAGAGGTTATGCTTGAAATAAAATGCTGAAGTAAATTGTGGTTTTCTTAGAGAAGATATTCTGAAGTCATTAAAAGTAGGAATGTCCATCAATCAAGTTATTAAAACTACTTCTTAGTAACTATTAATTGTATGAGAGGGCTTCATTGCAATATTTCCATGCACACATACAAGGGGCCTAGATCGGACTCATTCCTCCAACCATCTCTCCCATCACCAATGTCTCTCCTTAAATAAAATCTCAAGAGGTTTCCAAGAGCAGTTCAATGTAATAAATAATTTACTCATAATTTCCTCCTGTCTTTTCTTTGTACTTTGTGTATTATTAACATGTGATTCATATACCAAAATATTATCATTTCTAATTATGCAATTATTGGTTCTTAATATCACAGAGTTGTATAATAATCATTGCTATCTGATTTTGAACATTGAATCACTTCCAAAGGAAAATAAAAACAAGGGGAGGTGTTAGCAATGTTTGACAAGCAATGTAGTCATTACCTTACATATGAAACTGTAACCCCTCTGTATATCATCTTTATAATAAAATTAAATTAAACAAAAAAGAGGAATTCCATTCCCACCTCCCCACCTCAGTCTTCCTTGGCTCCATCCCTGAAATGATTCTGTATTTTATTCTTATATATTTGCTTATTTTTACATCTTTATATGTAATAGGTGGTATTGTGTGCTGGTCACTTGACTAAGCATGATTATCGCACATTCTATCCATGTCTCAGACTTCATTCCTTTTAAATTTCTAGATAAATCTCAGTTATATGACTATACACTATCATGTTTATCCATTCACCAGACATTAGAGCTGTTTTCATCTTCAACTATCCTAAACGATACTACTATAAATACTATTATGCACATTCTTTACATGGAATTATGTTCTCAATTCTTGGATTGTATACTGAGAGGGAGAGACACTAACTTGTATGATACCCTTATGATTATCAGTTTGATTAGCTGTCAAATTGATTTAGAAAGTGTCTGTATCATTTCATAGTCCCCCCCTGTATGTAATTAAAAACCGAAAACAATAAAACCTTATTCAACAAAATCACCTGACAAAATAGACAACCTAATTTTTGACACACTGTAACTATGGAGGATATAATTCTTTTTTAGGGCCTTTATAAAGAGAAAATGTGGATGTGTGGCTCAATTGGTAGACTGTCAACCTTGAGTAAAAAAGCCAACTGATAGCTTGAGTCCCTGAATTCAATCTCTAGTACTGGCACACACAAAACAACTAATTTGTATGTATGTGCCTGCTGAGCGGTAGTGGCTCAAGTCAGTAATCCTGTCTAAGGCTAGGGTGGCTAAGATTTGAAGATCATAGTTCAAAGTCAGTTCTTGCAGAGACATTCATGAAATTCTTATCTTCAATTGGCCAGAAAAATAACCAGATGGGGAGGCATAGCTCAAGTTTGGAGAGCACTATCCTTGAAACTTCCCTGAGTTCAAGTCCTAGTACCGGCACACGGTAAAACAAACATATCTGTGGAGCAATAGCATTGGTCTTCTATTGAAGTAAGATTTACTCAATGAGCTTTCTATTTTGGAAAAGGGTAATTTACCCCACTACCATTATAAATCATAAAAAATAATCTTAGATTATACAGAGAGAATAGCTTATTTTTTTGGTCAAGGAGATAAAAGGACATTGATATAAACAACATTGAAATCAGCAAATGCCCCAAATTGGACAGTTAAACATAGATTTTAGGATATAAAAGATGTTTTAAAAGACATTTCTTTAGAAGCAAAAAGAGGAAGGTAAAATTTTGCAATGTATTTTGGTCCATAGTAGTAGCTGCAGCAGCCCAGTGTGTGAAAATCAAGCTGTTCTTTTCTGCTTCATGCATTAGCAGCAATAATGGCAAAGCCGAAGCTTTCTTACTTGCTGACAGTCCTGTTGAAGATGCAGGAGGCAAAATAGCATTTCTCTTCTAGGCGATGTTAATTATGGAGTGCTGACAGGAGTTCAAAAATAAATCCAAATCCTTCAAGTCAATGCCCCACATCAATATAATCTGGGAAACCAAACCCACTGACATGTAGGAGGAAGAGTAGGTTTCACTCTATCTCTTCTTTTTCAGTAAGAAAATGCATGCTGGATTTATGAACCAGTCAGAATAATAGGTTACATCAGATAGTATTTTAAAGAGCTGCCTATTTATCTCGCTATTTAAATTAATGTTACTCATTTTAATTTTTTTTTTGATGTGGAAAGAATACTTGGCCTTGTGTTCCTTCATCACATGATGTGATCGAAGTTGTAAAAGAGTGAATGACAAGGTAAAAAGAAGAATAGGAATTTTCCTCCATGATTCTGCCCCTTTCCCTAAAGCTTCAAGATATCTATATTTTTTCAAACAAAAATCTCTGAACGTAATCAAGCAATTAATATCTATCTATCTATCTATCTATCTATCTATCTATCTATCTATCTATCTATCTATCTATCTACAGTGAGCTAGGCTTTTGTTTCTTAATTTGGCCACATGAAGAACAGAATTTAAATTTGACTACTGGTTCTTTTTTAATAAACGTACTGTACAGAGGGGTTATAATGTAAAGTAATGAGTCCATTTCCTATGGAGCATTGTTACCCTCTCCTTTGTTTTTCCCCTACCATCCCTTCCCTCACCACCTCCCAATTCTCCCTCCCCCACCCCTGAATTGTAAAGTTTGTTTTCAACATGGTATCTTGTGCATCTCATTGTTACAATGGGTCAACTTGTTTCCTTAATTCAGCATTTCTTTATTTCCCTTCCCCTTCCAAAATTAGCAAAATGTGCATATATATGTATGTATATGTGTATATATATACATATGTATATATATACACATATACATACAAGATGCAGGGCATCAGAAACAAATACAGTGACCACAAGGGTTATAGCATGGGGGAAGAACATACAAAAGAAACAAAAAAAATCACATAGCACATTAAAAACAACAGCAACAAAGATTAAACCTCTTGTGTCCCTATCTTGCAGTTCATTTCCTTAGCATCATCTTATTTGGTCATATGTACATAGCTTTTGAACTTTTCTGCTTGTCTGGTAAGATTATCCTAGACATACACTAGTTATTGCAAATAAAGGAAACCATGGGACCTATGTTTCTTTGGGTCTGGCTTACTTTACTTAATATAATTTTACCAAGTCTTTCCATTTCCTAACAAATGGGGCAATGTAATTCTTTCTGATGGAGGCATATTATTCTGTTTTTTGTGTATCTATCTATCTATATATATATTACATTTTCTTGATCCATTCATCTACTGAGGGGCATCTGAGTAGGTTCCATATCTTTTTTTTTTTTTTTTAGGGTCTGGTCGTGGGGCCTGAACCCTGGGCCTGGGTGCTGTCCCTCAGCTCTTCAGCTCAAGGCTAGCGCTCTACCACTTGAGCCACAGTGCCACTTCCGGCTTTTTTCTTTTTGCTTATGTGGTGCTGAGGAATCGAACCCAGGGCCTCATGCATGCAAGGCGAGCGCTCTACCACTGAGCCACCTTCCCAGCCCTCCATATCTTAACTATAGATAATAATGCTGTGATAAACATAGTTGTGCTGGTAGCTTTAGTATAGCCTTGTTTGTATGATTTTTAGGTAAATGCCCAAAAGTGGGATTGCTGGGTCATCGGGGAGCTCTATGTGTGTAGTCTTTTGAGGAACCTCCATACTGCTTTCCAGAACCACAACATATTAAAGAAAGATTGGATGAATAGGATTACATGAAACTGCAGAGCTTCTGCATGGCAAAGGATATAGCTATCAAGATCAATAGAAAGCCCACTGATTGGGAGAAGATCTTCACAAGCCAAACAAAAGACAAGGGCCTCATATCTAAAATATACTTAGAACTCAAAAAATGTAATTACCCCACAACAAATCCTCAATGAAACAACAGCCCGAATAATAAATGGCTAAAGACTTTCTCTGAAGAGGAAATAAGAATGGTTAACAGACACAAGAAGAAATGTTCAACTTCTCTAGCTATAAAAGAAATGCAAATCAAAACAACATTGAAATTCCACCTCACCCCAGTTAGATTGGCTATGATCAGGAAATCTAATTACCACAGATGCTGGAGAGGATGTGGCCAAAGAAAATCCTATTGCATTGTTGGTGGAAGTGTGAACATGTTCAACCACTCTGCAAACTGGTTCTTTAGGCAATAAAATGTTGAGCTTCTTCTAAAAGCTAAAATCAGAAATGCATAAGATCCTTGTACACAAGTCCTAGAAACATGTCCAAAGGAATTCAACACATTCTATATTTATTGCAGTACTATTGACAAATCAAGGAGTTACCTTCAGTGTTCAACAAACAAAAAATATTGTGAGACAATGTACTTATTCATAGTACAAAGAATGAAATTGTGACATTTTTAAGAAATTGGATGGAACTGGAGATTATTATGTTAAGTAAGATAAGACTAGCCAGAAAGACAAAAAGCATATTTTCCCTCATATGGAAGCTAGATTCAATAAAAAAAATAATACATGATTATAACAGGGAGATGGACCATTGGGAAGGTGATGACAAAAGAAAAAATTATATATGATGTACACACACACATATATGAACATAGGATAATGAAACTTGATAAAACTTCTAAAACAGAAGGTAGGAGGTGAAAAAGAGAGCAATAGAATACAGTGAATTAGATCAAAGTATATTATATATATTCAGGGAAATGTTCCAGTGAAATAAATCATTTTATATAATTAATATATGCTAATATAACTCATTTAAAAGCATCCAAAAGGGAAACATAAACTTAGTTAATGATACCAACCTAATGTATTTAGACTTCTTCAGTGTTCTTGTTATGGTTTAGCAATACAACAATGCCAAGAAGATTCGGCAAGCACCTATTAATCTCTTCTAACATTGCTTTTGCAGAAGTCCTACATCAATATTATTTGCCTCATATGAAAAGAAACTAAGAATAATGAGGGTAAAGCAACTTGTTCAAAGTCAAAAAACAAAGGAAATATTTATGTTCAGAATCCAATTTTGACTGAACACAAAGCTGTACTATAAAAATGTTAGTTTGAGAAACATATTTAAGCTTTAAATGTAAGTATAGAATCAAAGACTTGTACTATCATTTAGTTATAAGAGTACTTATGGCAGGGTTTTTAAGAACTGGAAG
Source organism: Dipodomys spectabilis (assembly GCF_019054845.1). Taxonomy (NCBI): domain Eukaryota; kingdom Metazoa; phylum Chordata; class Mammalia; order Rodentia; family Heteromyidae; genus Dipodomys; species Dipodomys spectabilis. Next base: position 3,117,696 of record NW_024871276.1, on the reverse strand, counting down.
GAAACTACTGATTAAAAATAAGAGCTTGGTTAAAGTATTTGTTTTATATCAACATCTCAGAATACTCTGCAATATGTAATATATGTATCCACCCATATACATACACACAATGTGTGTGTTATCTTTATGGCAAATGAAATAGCAGCATTCTGGCAAATGAAATAGCAACATTCATTTAGCTATTATTTCTCTAGTGATATGTATGCACATATCCTAGCCATATTCTCATTTCTAGTACAAGTAGGTCTACTCCCCTCAGTGCTCCCAGATTTTAACACAGCAGAACATAATATCCACATCATTATTTATTTATTTATTCCTCATGAACTACAATTTTACCGGGATCAAACGACTAATTTTGTTGACGTTTATAATCCCATCCATACCTATTTCAATGCAGTTAGGTGCTATTCCATAATGAACCTCTGAAAGAGTAAATGAGCAAATATCTGAACATTTAGCAGGATGTTTTGTCTCTCCCATTTAAAAATGAATAAAATAAACAGCATATGGTGGTGCATGCTTTAATCCAAGTTCTATAGAAGAATCACTCTCTGAGGTTGCCCCGGAGGGGAAAAAAGCCTAAGACTCATGTTAACAAATAGCATAAGCAAACAAGGTCTAGAAGTTTGGCTTAGCAGTGGTGTCCTTGCCTAGCAAGGTGTCGAGTTCAAACCCTAGTATTGCAAGAAAAACAAAAGACAAAAAAAAGGTAAGATTTCTATGGTTAAGTAGGGAAAACTGTTATAATTATTCACAGAGAGGAAGTAAATTTCAAGGTTCTAGTTATTTTGATCTTGGCCTTGCTTTATTGAACACAGAAGGGTTTGTGGCACCCTCCCAAATGCACTTCTTACACACTGTACAGTGGTAATGGTCTGAGCTAATACACAGGTATTGATGTGAAATCTAAATATATATAAATGATATATAAATGACATATAAATGATCTTCATCAAATCTATCTTCAAAAGTTCTGAAGATTCTCAATTCATGTCTACTTTATGTACATAGCCTTTTAGCTTTATACTCAGAAAGTCAATAAGTATACAAAGTTTATGCTATTATAGCTCCTTCAGCATTGTATTAAGACCCAAACTATCTTACCCCTTCACCTTTTGGGGGGCGATCGATCTTGGGGCTTGAACTCAGGGCCTAGGCCCTGTCCCTGAGTTTCTTTGCTCAAGGCTAGTGCTCTGCCACATTGAGCCACAGTCTCACTTTTGGTTTTATGGTGGTTCATTGGAGATAAGAGTACCATACTTTCCTGCCTGGGCTGGCTTTGAACCAGTATCCTCAGATCACAGCCTCCTGAGTAGCTGGGATTACAGGTGTGAGCCACTAGTGCCCAGGTCTGTTTTAGCCTTAAAATGCATGTTATATTTATTAAATCTGTTTTTGTTCCTGTTTTTATTTCAAAACTGGGATTAGCTGTTTATCAGGGCCAATTAAAATGGACTTAATGATTTTTTTCTTTATTCTTTGCTGCATATGTTATACATTAAATCACAGACACAAGTACTTTAAAATGTATTTTTTAATCCTCTGGGAAATAAGAAAGAGACTTCCTGCCTGCCTTTCAATGAGGAGGAAAACCCTTTAACCCTTGGCTTCTGCACAGTCCGGATTTTCACATTACCTTTTTTAAAAAGTCAGAGAGTGGGTAAATGGGGAAAAAATTCAAGTGGAGAAGGACTGGGAAAAGAGCAGAAACACCAGATCAAGTGGATAGAAATTAAAGTCAGAAGATTGCTGTCAAGTAAGACTCAGGTAATACCCTTGCAATCTAGTTGGGCATTGTTGTGTGTTTCTACATGAAGGGGTAGCTCTGTTGAGAGTCACTTTTCACAGCCTCAAGGAATGCTTGATTTGTTCTCATACTCTTTTGCACTTGCAAGAGCTTCTCACACACTGTGATATAACCCTCTGCCTGTAGCACCAGGTTCTTAATTGTGCTGAGGAGAACATCTTGTGTTTACCTGATTCTCCTCCGAATAAACTACTGAACGGTATAACCCCTGTTTTCACTGTATTTGATGTTGGTGCCCTGCATCTTCTAATTACATTTTTCTAATTTGGGGAGGGGAAGGGAAATAACAAAATGCTGAAATAAGGATACAGGCTGACCCACTGTAACAATGAGATATACAAGACACTATGTTGAAAATGAACTTTACAACTTCGAGGGTGGGGAGGAAGAGTTGGGGAGATGGGGAGAGAAGGAATGGTAGGGGAAAAACAAAGGAGGAGGTAACAACACTAAACAGGAAATGTAAAAATTACCTTACTCATATAACTGTAACCCCTCTGTACAGTATTTTTAAAAACATTTTAAAAAAAACTACTGAACTGGCTTGCATGAAGAGGCTGAGCCAGTAAGGTTTCAAAGATGTTCCCTTCTTTATGCTAATGCCAGGCAAGGGCTAGTCTATTAAAAAAAATATTGCAAAATATCCAGGACATTCTCAGTATTTGAGAACACATCAAAGGCAGTAAGAACAAACATGCCCCATAGGAGAACCTAAGCTGCTGTGTGTTGTTTGTTTGTTTTTGGTTTTGGTTTTCTTTTTTTTCTGTCAGTTATGGGGCAAGAACTCTAAACCATGGAGCTGTCCCTGAGCTCTTCAGCTCAAGCACTATAGCACTTGAGCCAAAGCACCACTTCTGTTTTTCTGGTGATGAGTTTAAGATAAGAGTCTCACTGTATCTCAATGTTGTTTTGATTTGCATTTCTTTTATGGCTAGGGAGGTTGAGCATTTCTTCATGTGTCTATTGGCCATCCTTCTTTCCTCTTCAGAGAAGTTTCTCTTTAAGTCTTTAGCCCACTTGTTTATTGGGCAGTTGTTTCTTTGAAGATTTGTTGTTGGTGGATTTAATTTTTTTAGTTCAAGGTGTATTTTAGATATGAGACCCTTGTCTGTTGTATAGCTAGTGAAGATCTTCTCCCAATCCTGTGGGCTTTCTGTTGATCTTGCTAGCTATGTCCTTTGCCATGCAGAAGCTCTGCAATTTCATGCAATACCATTTGTCCAACCTTTCTTTGATTTGTTGTGTTTCTGGGCAAGTCAAAACAACATTGAGATACTACCTCACCCCAGTTAGAATGGCTAAAATCAAGAACTCTAATAACAACAGATGCTGAGGGGATGTGGACAGAAGGGAACCTTACTGTATTGTTGGTGGGAATGTAAACTTGTTCAACTACTTTGGAAAGCAGTATGGAGGTTCCTCAAAAGACTCCACATAGAGCTCCCCTATGAACCAGCAATCCCACTTTTGGGCATTTACCCAGATGTTTACAAACAAGACCACACTAAAGCTACCAGCACGACTATGTTTATTGCAGCATTATTTACTATTGCTAAGATGTGGAACCAATCCAGATGCCCCTCAGTAGATGAATGGATCAAGAAAACGTGGTATATATACACAATGGAATTCTATGCCTCCAAAAGAAAGAATGACATTGCCCCATTTTGTTAGGAAATGGAAAGGCTTGGAAAAAATTATATGAAGTGAAGTAAGCCAGGCCCAAAGAAACATAGGTCCCATGGTTTCCCTTATTTGCAATAACTAGTATATGTCTGAGTCAAGCAGAAAAGGTCAGATAAGGTGATGTTAGGAAAACGAACCCTAAGATATGTATTCAAATGTTTTTTTTTCTTTCTTGCGATTGTTTCTAACACATTTATAAGATTATTTCTTTGTTGCTTTGTATGTCCCTCCCCCACAGTATAACCCCTGCTTTCACTGTATTTGATGTCAGTATAATTTGTGGAGGGGAAGGGGAAAAACAAATCATTTAAATAGGTATACAGGTGGACCCATTGCAACAATGAGATGTACAAGTCATTATGTCGAAAACAAATTTTACAGCTTTTGGTGGGGGGGGGGGGAGCGGGGGAAGGATGGGAAGGGATAGGAAGGGGAAACAAAGGAGGAGGCTACAATGCTTAATAAGAAATGTACTCATTATCTTGGTCATGTAATTGTAACCCCTCTGTACAGTATTTTCACAATCAAAAAAATAAAAAAAAAAGAGTCTCACAGATTTTCCTGCCCGGGCTGGCTTTGAACAGTGATCCTCAGATCTCAGCCTCCTGAGTACTTAGGTTTATAGGCGTGAGCCAATGGCACTCAGCTTTTTTTTTTTTAAGCTGACCTTCATATTCTATCAGAGATAACTAGGAAGTCATACTCTTTTTTTCAGTTAAAATAATGCAGAATCCTGCTTTTATTCCACCTGCAATTCTCTTGTACCTTAAATTCAGGCAAAATAAAATTCTTTTTTTGTAAGTTTTTTATTGTAAAAATAGTGTACAGATGGGTTCCAGTTACATGAGTAAGGCAATGAGTACATTTCCTATGAAGCACTGTTACCTCCTCCTTTGTTTTTTCCTCTACCATCCCTTCCTTCCCCACCTTCCCAACTCCTCCCTCCCTCCCTCCCTCCCTCCCACAAGACTCTTTTTAAGATCACTAAATAGAGAAAAACAACTCAGGGTTCAACTCAGGATTCATACCATTTCTGATGTAAATTGATTCCTGTGTGATGGAATTCAGGATGCATAAGGACATAAAAATAAGTGTGATAAGAAGGTTTATGAGTGAGTGCTTCTTTGTGCCAGGTAAGGGGGTCATTCTATGAATTTCACATGAACACCTTGCTGAAGACAATGCGCATGTGAGGTCAATACTATTAGTATTCTTTTTATGTCAGTGAGGAAAATGAAGTGACAGATGAAGTAGTTTTTCAAGATTTCTTCTTCTCTTATTAATATATACTTCTTATTGTAAAGATACTGTACAAAGGAGTCATAGTTACATGAGTAAGGCAATGAGTACATTTCCTATTGAGCATCATTACCCTCTTGCTTTTCCCCTACCATTCTGTAATAAGTAAAAGGTCCATGCTCATAAGATTAACAAATACCTCCATTCAAGGTAGATTTACAAATCCATGTTAGTAGTTATTTCTCTAGTCTGTGCAACATTCTCTTTAGCTTTTTCAAAAATATTTGGAGTTATATGGTGATAATCCATAACCCATGACTATATGTTTATACAGGCAAAGTAGTGGTTGTTTCCTAATAAAAGGGCATGATTTTAAGTGCTTAATCTTTCCCCTACATACTCTTCTACATACTTCAGAGTACTTATATCCAAAAACTCTAAATATTTTCAATTTGGAAACACAATTCTTTTCTGTTGGTAATATTTCCATGTCATTATACTTACATAATTTAATAAAGTAACATCTCAATATACATACTAAATATCTTGATATCTCAAGAAAATTCAGATAGTTTACTAAATTTTATACCAAAGAAGCCATTCATTATACATTCAAAAAATCATTGAGGGCTGGGAAAGTGGCTCAGTGGTAGAGTTCTTGCCTTGCATGCATGAGGCCCTGGGTTCAATTCCTCAGCACCACATAAGCAAAAAGAAAAAAAAGCCAGAAGTAGCACTGTAGCTCAAGTGGTAGAGCGCTCGCCTTGAGCTGAAGAGCTGAGGGACAGCACCCAGGCCCAGAGTTCAGGCCTCACGACCGGACTCAAAAAAATCATTGAGCAACTATTGATCCCAAAAGGGTCTATGTACTGTGAATTTGTTATAATTACAACAACATATCACATCTTTGTCCTTCTGAGCTTCTATTTACTGGTAAAAAAATTCCTACTGAGCCTGGCAATGGGTGATGTCTAGAATCCTACCTACTCAGGAGGCTAAGGACTGAGGATCAAATAGCACAGAAAGAATCACAATGGTGAGCTTTGCGGACTAGCAATAGGCAAATAGTCAACCAGGAACACGTACACAAATAAACAACAGGAAAAATATGCACTAGAAACAATGATGTTACTTCAATTGTATGTATCATTTTCTTTCAGATTATTACTTCAAATTGCTTATTACTGAGTCCTCTATCATCTACTATAGCAGATATGAAGACACTCTGCCACTTATTTGCTAGGTGACAAGCTATTTTTAGTCTCCTGATCTGGCACTTTCTGGAACTCAGTCATTTCTAGAACTTAGGCTGAGTGCCACTGACTAAGTGACCTAATTCAGGCATCATGATATGAAATGTTAAGGAGATGGATCGAAGCTCAAGGCCCAGATTTCCCAGCACCTCATCTCTGGAAAAACAAGTCTAGGCCTTTAAGTCTTAGTCTATGAGTGATAGGACAAATTGTATCAATTTTGAGGCCACAGATCTGGAATGGAAGCCATAATTCTCTGATATCACAAAAGTATAATGACAAAGTTTGGACCAGACAGATTATAATCCCCACAGATCAGTTCTCAGATCTCTCTCATTCTACACACACACACACACACACACACACACACACACACACACACACACACCCCAAAACAACCCCCACTGGTCCCAGCTGGTATGTGTATTCACAGCACTCACTCATGATTACACAATATTTGATGATCTTGGACACATGATTAATTCTTTGTAAGCCTTAGTATCCTCTTCATCAAATAGGGATAATGACAGTAAACACTTCATTTGGTTTCTGTGAGGATTAAATGAGATAATCTATGTCAAGTGTTTATCACAGAACCCACACACAGTGCACATTAAAAATTCTAGCTGTTATGACACTTTAGGATTTAATTCCAGAGGATTATTTTTAGTACATATAAGGAAGACTTTTTGATACCATTTTTCAAAGGGAGCTAAAAAATAAACCTGGGGGCTTTCATAAGAAACATGGAGAGCCTTTATTCTAGGGCTGTAATTCCACTGTCAATATGTTAAAGTTTCTTTGATGAATAAATGAGTGTGTATATCAGATCAGAGAAGAGAGGAATCATGTAGAAGAGAACAAGACCTCTGTGAGGAAGCCAACTACTAATCTGTGTTTAGGTGTGTTTGTACCTTGTAGAAAAGGAGCAGAATCAAGCAGAGGGATGAAAAATTGCCTTAACAATTGCATTACGTTCTACAGGAATATTTACTCAATACATACAATATGCCATTTTTAGAGGTTTCATGTTGAATTACAGTATGCAAAGTAGCATCGTGGGAAAATGACACAAACATATCAATACTCAGCTGAAGAGCCTGTCTGACTTACCTTCTACGTGTTATATCCGAAAGGACATAGCCACTTGCAAACCTTTGTGGATGATGTTTAAAGCAACCATTTCTAGTAAAAGTTTAGTTATTTCCACATAAGTCAAAAGACTGAAACTAAAGAAAAGGTTTATTTTTCCATTCATACAAGGCCAGTAGGCAGAACAGAAAGCCAAGACTATGATAGTTCTTAATTATAACAAAAGAACTATTGGTTTGTTATCTAGTCTTTAAATTCACCTGGAGTCCAGTCCTGGCCTAGCTAGATATCTGCACACTGGCTGGGAATTTAGTAGAATGGCTCCATGTACCTTCTTATCTTAGTACATCCTTTCAGCGAAACGCATTTTCATAGTCCCAGTGTGTAAACTCCCTAGTATTTTGCTTGTCCTGGATTGACTGATGTGCTTATGAGGCAATCTTAAAATAGACAAAAGGAGATGTAATGCTCAAAAGGATTACCTCAGTAAAATCAGGAGAAGCACACACCATATTCTTTCTGGTCCTCTTGGAAATATTGGTTCATGAAGCCTTGTACCCTTCCCAATCCCCCTACCTTGAGAAAATGAATAACTATTTTATAAGAAAAAGGTACTCTGGGAAGGTAAGAGTTAAGTTTCATTTTTTTGTGGAATTTATTGGCTCTGTAAACTATAATTTCTTCTGACCCTAGTGGCAGTTTTGGAAGGGTGATGTTATGATCACATAGCATATTTTAGCCTTAAGAACATAACGGGTTTATCAGAACAGCTTTCCTGATAATAAAGTTAATATTTAAATGCTTAAAGAATTTAAAAGTTCTTTATTCATACATTAATCACTTCAAAGTTTGGGAGAGACCTGTGAGTCAATATTTTCCTCTAACTTAAATTACTTATTTTAGACATCATTTAAATTCAGTTGATCTGGAGGGGGGTTTATATTTAATCTAGAATGTCAGCATTCTTAACTACCCATGACCATAATAGCTGTCTAGCTGGACTCTGTGTGGACTGACAGAGATCTGTACCTGAATTATTGGAGATAATCAAATCTCTTATTCCTCCCCCCACTCCCATCTCCCTCTCTCTGTGTGAAAGCAAGTATACTTCATACAAATTTATTTCAAGAGTTTAAGGGAGATTGAGTTTTCATTTTAGGATCATTTAATATGATTTCAGTTATCTTAAGCAGAGTAAAAACAGGAAGAATTATATCAAGTGACCCACAATAAAATTGGAAATTTTCTCATGGCCTATGCCCTTGACACATCATTCATTTAGACAGTCCTGTTCAGAACCAGAGCTTGAGGACTACGGAGAGAAATCACAGAAGAATATTTAATAAATCACAGTGAATGTCAAAGCTCAACCCAGAACACTCACCTCGGGATGACATTGTTCACCATGTGCCATTTAAAATGCAATTCCCTTTGAATGAACCCAGAAAAATTCTGTCACTAGACATGGTTGCTTTTTTACTACTAGCAGTGGTTTAATGATTTTATGTCACCTCTGTAATAGAAACAGGACATTCAACTGTGACTACAGCTTGTATGTGTCTATTTTTGGAAAGCCGATTTTGAAGAGGACATGGAAATGTGGAGTCCAGTTCCTGTTTATTTCCCCAAAGCCTTGGCCAGCCTTCACACATCATTCTCCTCTATGTGAAAGTCCTTTCATGACTTTCTAAAATAATTGTGGTATGTGGAGCTTCAAATAATGCTTGTCCATATGCAAATATTCTTGATTAGGAAAGAGAATTTGGACTTGAATCCATTGTTTCTATCAGAAGAAACATCGCAGGAAACAGCTCGGTGCCTGAGTTCCCCTTCTTGATAGGGTCAGAAGAGACAAACAATGACAATCAAGATAACAAAAAATACACATTCCTTTAAGTGGCAGACACTACTTCTTACCTTTCACAGACAAGAGACATAGAGGCCCTCAGTATCTTATCCTCACAATGTAGACACTTAATCATTGTCAGGACTCAGAATCCAATTTCCTTCTAATCTCTGAGCAAGTGAATTTCTCTTACTGAAGACCAACTTTTCCCTCTGTTTTCTTGTTTTTAAACCTCTCTTGTCCTTTTCTAGACCATGATCGTTCAGTGTCTACCTTTAATCCTATCTGTCCTTGACTCTCCTCTCCCTTGTTACTGACCTATATTTTCAGTCTACATACTAAACATTCTTACCTTTGTTAACCACCCCACAAACACATCACTCTCTACCACAACTCACTAACTTATTTATCTCCACAATAACTACTTAAACTAGTTCATGTCTAGCTTCTCTTATTTTCAAAACTCCTAGCTACTCTTTTGTTTCGTTTTCGTATCTCTCATTCTTTCTCTTCTCTAAGCTATGCCCCAAAACTTCTGCTTTCAACTTCCTTTTAAACAACATTTTATTTGATTGTAGAGGTGAAGTACAAGGGTTTCAGTTACATAAGCAAGGAAAGGAGTATATTGCTTGTTAAACACCTATCACAATGCCCTCGCCTTAAGCTATAAAGTTCATTTCCAACATAGTATCTTGTGAGTATCGCTGTTGCATTGGTTCACACTTTGTGCCTTGTCTCACCATTTTGTTGTTCCCCTTTTCTCCCTCAAATCAGAAAAAAAATGTATATATAAGACACAGGTACCAAAATCAAAAACAGTAACAGGGAATTTTTTTTTAAAAAAGGAAAAGAAATCACTCGGTACATTAAAAACAAATTAAAAAAAAAAGAAAACAAAAAATCATTTCTATACCTTAGAGTTCATTTTGATTAGCATCATTTAATATGGTCATATGTACATAACTATTGAGCTATTGTGATCAACTGCTAGGACTATTCTAGAAATATACTAATTATTACAAATGAGGGAAACCATGGAGCATATGTTTCTTTGGTTTGGCTTACTTCACTCAATCACAAACAAGGCCACACTAAAGCTACCAGCACAACTATGATCGTTGTAGCATTATTTACTAAGATATGGAACCAACCCAGATGCCCCTAAGTAGATGAATGAATCCAGAAAAGGTGGTATATACATACAATGGAATTTTATGCTTCTATCAGAAAGAATGATGTCACCCCATTTGTAAGGAAATGGAAAGACTTGAGAAAAAAATCATATTTTCTGTTTTCAACTTTCTATCCAAACTGCTCAATTAAAATTCATATATTGCCTCCTAATACTTAGATCTAGTGACCAGTGTCAGCAATTCAAGTATATTACTGACATGTGAAACAAATGATCATTTATACTTACTTTTTAAAGCTGCTGTTAGCTGCTTCTTGATTTCTATCATTTACCTATATTGATTACTCATTTTCTCCAAACAACTTATGATATGCACTTTATATTACTAAACAATTGCTGGGAATCTTTTACCTCCAGCTTCTGAATGAGGAATAGGAAATGCCCTGCTTTTCAAAAATTTCTGTCTATATTATTCTGTTATATTAATACAAATCCTTGGGGAGGTGTTGACACTGTTCAAAAAGAAATGTACTCATCAACTGACTAATGTAACTGTGTCCCTCTATCACCTTTATAAGAAATATTAGTATATTGTACATATATTAAAAAGTGAAACCTAGGGGCTGGGAAGGTGGCTCTATGGTAGAGTGCTTGGCTCACATGCATGAGGCCCTGTGTTCAATTCCTCAGCACAACAAAAACAGAAAAGACTGAAAGTAGCACTATGGCTCAAGTGGTAGAGCTCTAGCCTTGAGCTGAAGAGCTCAGGGACAGCGCCAAGGCCTAGAGTTCAACCCCCCCCCCCACAACCGACAACAACAACAAAAAAGGGAAACTTAAAGAAATTGAACAAATATATTTAAGTATATAGTAGACAAAATAGAGCCTGGATGCAGTATTGTCTAATATCATTGTGTATTTGGTTTGAGAAGTACTAAGGATTGAATGTAGGGATTCATATTTTCTAGGTATGCTCTCTACCAATTGAACAAAGTCTTCCATTCCTTTAGTTCATTTTTTAATATAAAGCCTTGTCTTTTTGCTTAGGATAGAGTCTGGCCAATCATTCCATTCCTTCGTTCTCACATGAAGCTGATGTGCCACCACATAAGGCTTGTTTTTTTGTTTGTTTTTGTTTTTTGCCAGTTGTGGGGCTTGAATTCTGGGCCTTGGCACTGCCCTTGAGTTTCTTTTGCTCAAGGTGATCACTCTACGACTTGAGCTGCAATGCAACTTCTGGCTTTTTTTGAGTAGTTTATTGGAGATAGTAGTCTCATGGAGTTTCATGCCCAGCCTGGCTTCAAACAGTGATTCTCGGATCTCAGCCACGTGAGTAGCTAAGATTACAGCTGTGAGCCACCAGCAGCTGACAAGGCTTGTTTTGAGATAGGATTTTTTTAAAATTTTTTCTCCCACCTGGGCTGGCTTTGAACTAGAATTATGATTCTTCTATCTTCACTTTGAAAGAGCTAGGATAACAAACGTATACTATGCCTGGAACCAGTGCACTTTTTTAACCTGTCAATATAAAGAATTTTCAAAACCTACATAAGTATATCAAAGAGTTACAAATAACAAAACTTACCTACCCAAAGGTTTAAAAATATTTACATTTGTTTAGAAAACCTCAACATGCTTGTTTTTCCAAACAAGCATATTATGCTACAATGAGATAAGGTACCCATTCATTTTGTGCTTCTTCCTAATATTAATACCTCTCTCCCCCAGAGAAAGAGGTTATTCCCTTGTTCATGTTTTGTTTTTTAATTTTACTTTATTGTAAAGATCCTGTATAGAGGGGTTACAGTTATGTGAATAAGGTAATGAGTACATTTCTTGTCAAGCATTGTTCATCTTGATTATATTCCATTTTTTATCTTACTATTGTACTGATAGTCTTGTTTGTCTTGTTCTTAGTCTTGGTACTATGTATTTGTTTTCACTTTTTCTTTGGAATTTTGCTAATAAAATTTTAATATATGCTCTTAACTACTTATAGTCAATATGTCTAATCTCTCCTCAGATTAAATAGGACTTTAGAATATATTCACACTCACCTTCTCCCTCCCATGTAGAAAAATAGTTTGTCTTGTTTTTGCCTTATAAAATAACTAGTCTTAAACCACCAAGAAATTGGAAACAGCAATTGTGTATAGCCCAAGGTTACTTAAATTTTCCAACATGATTTATAATAATATTTTGTCATCACTCCTACTTTTGGAGAAGCAGTATCCAATTTTCTCTGACTTATTTTCATTCTCTAATGTTTATTTTTCCCTGCTAGAAAAAGTTGATAAATTATGAATTCTCCATCTTTTTGCAGACATGTTTTTTTTCTATTTAGGTCTACCCTTAAATTAAAACTAAAAAATTGGTAAAAAGTGGAATTCTAAGTTGCCAATTACATTTTTGGGGGATAGGTTGTGGGGCTTGAACTCAGGGCTTGGGCGCTGTCCCTGCACTCTTCAGCTCAAGGTGAATGGTCTGCCACTTGAGCCACAGCACCACTTACAATTTTCTAGTGGTTTGTTGGAGATGAGAGTCTCACAAACTTTTCTGCCCAGGCTGGCTTTGAACCACGCTCCTCAGATCTCAGCCTCCTCAGTAGCTAGGATTACAGCCGTGAGCCACCAGCGCCCAAATTTACTTTTTGTCTTCTATTGTGCTTCTGTCACCACCATGGGGTAAGATATCCTCTTTAATACTAATTGTCCTTGCATTGATGGTAATGTATTTCACCTTTTTTATTCCCCGAGATTTTTTTCTGTTTTTGTTGTTGTTGTTGATGTTTTTGTTGTGTGTGTGTGTGTGTGTGTGTGTGTGTTTGTGAGTGAAAGAGCGAGAGTGAGCAAGAAAGAGAGAGAGAGAGAGAGGGGAGAGAGAGACAGAGACAGAGAGGGAGAGAGAGAGGGGAAGGGGGGGTTACTATTTGTTTTCAGTCATGGAGTCTTGCAAGGATAGGTTACATCTGATCATTATGAAGACTGATAGCATTTTCATCAGTGCAAGTAAACTGTGAATCAACAAATCTTTCATTCTATTCTATTTTTCTAAAACTTCTTTTTGTAGCATTTTTCATTTTCTTCCTAACTTTATATCTTAGTTGTGAGCTAATTTCACTGCAGTTTCATTTTTTGGAGACATGTTCCCCAAATTCCCTGTTCAAGACCATAATCTACATCCCCATATATTAGATTGCTGAATGAATTAATCATGTATAACGAAAGTCAAGTTGTCAACAGGCATGATTTTTTCTATACATTGGTACACTCTCATTCTTTGATTTCTGCAATTTCAGCCATCCTGGAAAGAAATACAACACAATATGTGACTTGAGACATATTTTTGAGTAAGCCAGAGAGACAAATTTCAAATAATACTAGAAGGAGATGGGTGGGTACATTCATGTCATAATAAGACCAAATGCCAGGTAGGATACCAAATCAAATAAAATGGACAATTTTTTATTATGGCTGTCTGTTCAAATTTATTTTGCCAAGGCTAATGCTTAGTTAAGTCAATATTTCTGCCAATTATAATAGCCTTCACTGAATGAGATTATGAGTGAATTTCACAAACTCTGCATCTAAACTGAAGGGAAAAAAAATTCTGGGCATTTGTCAAAACAAATGATCACATTTATAATGTGTCTTGGGGAAAATCTGCTAAATATGAGGATAATCATTGCATTTCATAATTGGTCTTCATTTAGACATTTATTTAACAATGGTGAGAGAACACAAAGAATGTGCTAAATACTTAAAGGAAATAAATAATATTCTAAATATATTTTTGCTTCTGCTAAAAATGAAAACCCATATGTGTAAATAATCTGAAGAAATAATATCAAAGATGGAATTGACACCAAAGATGTCAATTGAAATGACCTGATCTCTGGCTTGTAAAGATCGGGGAAGTAATCATAGATAAGAAAGAATGGAAGCTTTAGGGGAAAAGTTGTTAGTATCTGCATTGTTTATAGCAAGACAAAAATGAAAATGTATACATTAAATAATATTTACTTATGTATATTTTAAAATATTGCTCTAAAAGTCTCATAAAATATGAAAAAAACATTTATTTTTTCTATAATTGAATCAACATTATGAAATAGAATTTTGCATTCAGCTTGAATTTGCACAGAGTCTTATGCAAAATAAATTATGTAAAGATCAATACAGGGAAAATGCACAGCAATGTTAAGAGCTATTTCTGGATTGCAGAGCTAACAGAAGCAACATGAGTTCTTTAGATATCTCGAATTATAAATATACCATCAAAACTGTATATTATTTAATATACAAGCACGGTAAGTTAAACAGGTTACTGGCACTTCTGTGCTTACTTAAATTACAGAATTTATAGGGCTTTCAGTGTTGTCTTACTACTTAATCATATAATTTGACTGGAGTTTTGGACATCACCAAGGGGAAATCATGAAAACTTAGTTTTGTACTATAATCAATCAAGTTATTGATCAGCCAATTGATTAATCTGTAAGTTTAGATTAAGGGAAGATATGTCAAACTCAAAAGGTTTGAATATGCACTCTTTGGCAGGATCCCAGCTCCTCCTGTAGGCCTCTCTTCACAAGCTGACATTCCCGTTTTCACTGTATTTGATGTTGGTATAATTTGTGGAGGGGAAGGGGAAAAAATAAATTGTTTAAATAGGGATACAGGTGGACCCGTTGCAACAATGAGATGTACAAGACGTTAGGTAGAAAAACTAACTTTACAACTTTGGGGGGGGGTGAGAGGGGGTAAATGGGAAGGGATGGGAATGGGAAACAAAGGAGGAAGCAACAATGCTTGATAAGAAATGTACTCATTATCTTGCCCATGTAATTGTAACCCCTCTGTATGGTATTTTCACAATAAAAAAAAATAAATTGAAATTAAAATGCAAGACAAAAACCAGGAGCTTCCTACAGGTTCCCAACTGCCTGTAGAAGATTAAGCCTTAATATATTCCAAGAATCTGACCAAGAATCTGACCAACATTTTTAACCCATGATGAATTATAACCTACTTCCTCTACATGAATCCAGCCAGATTCCCTTCCTAACCTGTCCAATACAGAATACATTATTTACTTATTGTTTCACATTTTGAAGCCTATTTTATTTTGCAAAAAATCTTTTATGTTTTAGGCATTTATTTTTGTTTTTATGTTTATCATCTGAAATATTTTGTAGTATGTATACATAGATAATCTGTTATTTTCCTCATATTATTAAAGGTCAGGGTGCTTAAACTCTATTCTTAGCAATTTAAAAAAACTACACAACACTATTAATAACTACACCATTATGTGGTAAAATTGAACTCTTCAGTTTATATCTCAGTGAACTTTTGTATTTGTTGATGAACATTATGTTCTTTTCATCCTAAATAGAGTATTAAAATGGATTTCCCAGAAAGGTATGGGAAGTAGTTGGAGTATGAATATCCAATCATGATTTGACAAAACCATCACCAGCATCTCTTTGGCAGGTGAGGTGATGTAAAGATTGGGTCATAATTCAGTTAAATGGAGTGTTTGTTCTATTATCTAGACATGGAAAACTTAAGAATGTGATGATAGCTGATAGTTACTTTTCCTGTGAAGAAGAGAGTGTGTATGGTTGCATTTTTGGATGAGAAGTTTGAAGTTCTGAGAAAAAACTCAATTTATACAAAGTTATACAACTAAAAAATGGCAAAAAGCAGCCTTTGAATTCCTGACTTTTAACACCAGAGCAATGGTCTTAATCATTATGGTATAACATTTCCAAGGCAATGCTAATATAGTTACAGAGGGTCAGATCAGTCAGTACAATTGGGTAATATGATATCATATCTTAACTATCAGAATCCAGCAAGAAATAAAAGAAAAGGGCCCAACAAGTATGGGTTATAAAATGTAGCAAGAAGTTAAAAGTCCCAACAAGTATGGGTTATAAAATGTAGCAAGAAGTTAAAAGGAGAAAGTAGCTTTGGAATTCTTAGTGCTTACCTTTTAGGACTCCTAAGGCACTATGTGTTAATGATACATTAATTTCTATTCAACAGCACATCAAATAGACACAAGTTTGCTTATGCATTAAAACAACAAAACAGAATTATATTGGGGAAATGGGATAACGTAGAATAAACTAAAAGAGAAATCAATAGAGATTCCAATAGCCAAATTCTAAAATTGGTCTACTCTCTTGTAATTTTTTGAGAAAACTCCATACTGCTTTCCAGTGTGGTTGAACAAGCTTGCATTCCCAACCGTGTATTAGAATACCCCTTTGGCCACATCCTGAACAGCATTTATTATTATTAGTTTTCTTCATAATGACCATTCTAACTAGGGTATAATCTGTGTTGTTTTGATTTGCCTTTCAGTTTTGGTTAGAGATATTAGCTATTTTTATATCTTCTTTTGAGAAGTCTCTCTTTAACTTATTAGCCCATTTATTAATTGGGTGTTATAACTGAAGTATAATACACTCTAAGGAGAGCTCAAATAGTATAATTCTTTAGAAAGAATATATCAAAGCCCAAAATAAGAAAATGGGTACTTGGAAGGGGGTGGTGCAAAGGGAGAGGGGTAGATGAATGAAATGAATAAGGGGAGAGAATGCAGTCAAGAATTCATTGTACATACCACAACATTAAGAAAAATAAGGGAAGGGGTGGTTCAAAGAGGTATGAGAATGTTGAAGGGCTGACACAGATACATAGTATGCACAAACTGCTTTGTTAAGGGGCAAAAAAGGAAGTGCAAAATTAAGAAAAGTGAGGGAGGGGGTGGCTTGAGAGGGGCTGGTGTAAAAGTTTAAAGGGATGACATTGATTAAGAAATACTGTATTAATAAATTGTTTGTTAATTAAGAAGTACTGTATTAGTAATCTGTTTGTTGAATGTTTAAAGTATTTTACTACCTTAAGGTAATACAATTAGTTTTTATACAACTAGTTAAGGTAATAAAATACTTTAAAAATAAATAAAATTTATGTACTCTCTACCTTCACTTCTTTCATAGTGATTTTGATCTGCATTTTATTCAGGTTATTTTTAATATTACCAAATTTACCTGGGTTACATTTTCCATTGCACAGTCTTGGACAGTGCTATGATATAAATGATGATTGAGGATTCAAGCAAGGTTAATAAGTAATAAGTTTGAAATTGCCATGGTCTTTCTTGTCACACAGTTAACCTTCACTCATTAAAAAAAAAATTAAATGTCTATGCACAACCAAAATTATCTGAATATTATCTGACAAATACCCTGTATGTTATAATCAAAATCTGACAAAAAATAGGAAAGTAGATTTAAAGGTGCATCAATCCCTTAATTTTCAGAAAAAAACTTTATATCATTCATTTTGATATGGAAAACATTTTTATTATGAGTATGGTTTACTTAATGGCTGCTGTCTACGGTTGTTAAGTATTCCTTAAATACTCAGGCAGCACACTTAGGTTTTTGGGGTTTTTTGGTTTTGTTTTGTTCTCAAATGGGTACTAGTGGTCCACATTGATAACCCTAGCTACTCAGGCGGCTGAGATCTGATTTGTCTTTTGAAAGGAGACCAGAGATGATGGTCCATGAGGAGGACAAGGAGGAGGAGGGGTAGGAGGGGAAGAAGAGAGGAGGGGGAGGGGGAGGGGGGCGAAGACAATGATTACAAGAGGAATGGAGGGAGGAAGGGAGGGGGGAGGCAAAGTGAAACTGTGGCTCAAGCATTTCCTTGACCATAAAAGCTCAGAAACAGCAGCCAGGTCCTAAGTTAAAGCCCCACAAGAAGCACAAAAAGAAAAAAGAAAAATAATCACAAATGTGTAAATAATTAGCCTCTGCATAACAGTAACTACTTAATACATATGTGAGATAATGTATTATGTAGAAAATCATTTTAAGAAAACTTAGTAAAAAGTCAAGGAACACAAACAAATGATGCTTTGCCAGATCCATGGTTCAAGACTCAAGTCTATAATCCTAGCTATACAGAGTTTGAGAGCATTATAAGCCATACATATAA
The DNA here is from genome assembly GCF_019054845.1 of Dipodomys spectabilis. Taxonomy (NCBI): domain Eukaryota; kingdom Metazoa; phylum Chordata; class Mammalia; order Rodentia; family Heteromyidae; genus Dipodomys; species Dipodomys spectabilis. Next base: position 3,099,620 of record NW_024871276.1, on the reverse strand, counting down.
TATATATGATATATATAATCTCCATATAGCCATATATTTTCTGTATTTTGTGCACAAATATGTACATATATATGTTTGTGTTTATATATGCATTTGTGTCTTTGGGATATTTAAGATTATAAAACATCAAAATAATCTCTATAGTTTATCATTGCAATGGAATGAAATAATAACACAGTATTTAATTTAGAAATATTTACCTTTCAAAATGTTATAACTTTAAAACTTTAATAAGGCTCTTCTTATTACCTTCCTGTGACCTTGAGCAACAATCTCCTGAACTCATCTCTCCAGGAAAGAAAGAACTACCCACCTTGCAGTTTTGTTGAAAAGATGTATTAAGATAATCATTTCATTTAAAGTGCCTAAAATATTCATTCTTACAGGCTATGCTATAATCATTTGGAGATGTTGCCTTTCTAAAGCAGAAAGTGCTGATTATCTGAGGACATAAGGCTGAAAGGTAGATTTCAGGTGTCAGCTTCTTTCCATTTGATCTTAGCTTTTTAATACTTTCATTATTTCTGAGATAAAATCTGGGGTGTATGTAAAGGTATGCATTAGAATAATAAACCTGTAAGTGAATTTCTCCCATATCTTTCAAAATTCTACCCTTAAATCTTCTATTCATCAATCTTGACAATATTATTAATCTTTGCTGTTTCACCTTTTAAAAAATTCCTTTTTCTTTTCTTTCGTTCATTCATTTGTTCATTCTTTCTTTGTTTTTAGGGAAATTTTAAGATTGAAATGCTCTGTCACTGAGCTACACACCCCAACTCTGTTAAAAAAAAATTTCTTCTTATGGTTCATTCCATCTTGTGTTATGGATTATCATAAAAAGCATATTCACCAATAAAGAAACTTAACCATAGCCTCCATTTTCCTTTCCAGAAGTTACTTTCCCTCCATCCCCTGCCTTCTTCCTTCCTTTATTCATTCTTTTACATTCCCTCCCTTTCTCCATTCCTCCTTCTTTCCTTTTCCATCCCTCTCTACAATACTCTTTATTTTTCTGTTTAATATGGCATTTGAAAATTATATATTAACCTATTTTAGTATACGCCTACCCATCCACTTCTTTATTAACCTTCATTTTAATTACCCTTAATAACCTTTATTAAAACTTTTGTTTTTAATAAAGAGGGCTTTGTTCATTACTGTAAGTCCAACTCCTAGGATAGGATAGTATTGGAAACCTAAGAGTTTTAAAAGATCAGTTCATGATTGTTCATGATTTTTTTTTGGTGGTGCGGGGGGGGGGGGGGGGGGGGGGGGGAGGAGGGGGAGGGGAGGAGGAGTCCGGTCGTGGGACCTGGGCACTGTCCCTCGGCACTGTCCCTCAGCACTTCAGCTAAAGGCTAGCGCTCTACCACTTGAGCCACAGCGCCACTTCCAGCTTTTTTCTTTTTGCTTATGTGGTGCTGAGGAATCGAACCCAGGGCCTCAGTCATGCAAGGCAAGCGCTCTACCACTGAGCCACCTTTCCGGCCCACCTTCATGATTGTAAGTGACCCATAAAAAAATAATGCTGTCTAATCATATAAATTCATTACTATTCCAGCTGCTTATTTGATATTCTTTCTCTCTCTATTCCTTCCCATCTAGAATCGGTTTGGCCAAACTCTCTAGTATTTAGAGTAAACAGGGAGCTGAGTTCCAGCCAATGAAACAGGAATAATAATCTCTGGATAGGATTTCTGGGAAATCACTTGCTCAAATGGCATGGGATTTTACCTTTCACGCTTCACCTGCCTTACTCCTGCATCACAGACAGGCTGATTACAGCTTAATATCCATGCAGTGAATTCAGGCCTGACCTCACATGTAGAAATGCCAGAAGACAGAAGTGCCTGGGTTCCTATTAGAGCATTCCTAACAACCTACTCCAGAGCTTTGTGGTTAAGCATTTCTCAAATCCTAAGTTTTTAGAGTTAAACAGAATATTAAATGGTAAACATGAGATGACTATAACAAACTAATAACCCCTGCTTTCACTGTATTTGATGTTGGTATAATTTGTGGAGGGGAAGGGAAAAAACAAATCTTTTAAATAGGGATACAGGTGGACCCATTGCAACAATGAGATGTACAAGTCATTATGTTGAAAATGAACTTTACAACTTTGGTGGGGGGGAGGAGGGTTGGGTGGGGGCAGGGGGGAGGATGGGATAGAAAGGGGAAACAAAGGAGGAGGCTACAATGCTTGATAAGAAATGTACTCATTATCTTGCCCATGTATTTGTAACCCCTCTGTACAGTATTTTCACAATAAAAAAACTGTCTAAAACAACCTATTGCACTGTGATATTAGTAAACTGTGAACTTCTTAAAGCCATGTGAAAAGAGATCAATAAAAGCTCAGATGAACTAATAATTTATGAACTAATAATAGAAGTACAAATCTATATGCAGCTAAATATATTCAAGCCATTTAATTGAATAACTGTTTCCCAAGGTTTTATGTGTGGGGAAAGGTGACCTTGATTGGTGTAATGGTATTTTAAAGATATTAGTAGATCCTCAGATGCTAATTTCTTATAATTGCTATTCAAAAGTGAAAAACATTAAAAATTTCCAATATGACTGTGAAAGCATTTCTGTGAAAAATACAATTATTGTTCTCTAAATAGATGATCTGATTTAGATGTAAAAATTAAAGATTATGGTTAAAAGTATTTGGGAGTTTCCTAGCAGGATTTAATAAATACCTAAATAAAAGCCACATAGTTCGGCATCATTTATAATAAAGAAATGGCTTTGTCTTTGATAATTATGAGTACAAGACTGCCATTAGCTCAGCTTGACCACAAAAATAAAAACAACAGCAACAGATATAAAACCTTTTGTTTCCCTATCTTAGGGTTCATTTTGCTTTGCATCATCTTATATGGTCATAGGTACATAGATTTTGATCTTTTCTGCTTGTCCTAGATGTATACTAATTATTACAAATCAGGTAAACCATGGAACCTGTGTTTCTTTGGGCCTGGCTTACTTCACTTAAGATGATTTTTTTCCAAGTCTTTCCATTTCCTAACAAATGTGGCAATGTCATTCTTTGTGATGGAGGCATAGAATTCCATTGTGTATATATACCACATTTTCTTGATCCATTCATCTACTGAGGGGCATCTGGGTTGGTTCCACATCTTAGCTATGGTCAATAATGCTGTGAATAAACATAGTTGTGCTGGTAGCTTTAGTATGGCCTTGTTTGTGATCATTTGGATAAATGCCCAAAGGTGGGATTGCTGGGTCACTTTATGCTGAAAACAAACTTTACAGCTTGCGGGGGAGGGGAAGTTGGGAATGTGGGGAAGGAAGGGAAGGTAGGGAAAAAACAAAGGAGTGGGTAACAATGCTCAATAGGAAGTGTACTCATTACCTTACTCATGTAACTGTAACATTTTTGTACAGTATCTTTACAATAAAATATATATTCAAATACTTTAAAATGGCTTATGCATATCACTTTAATTTAATTATCTTTCATTGTCAGATCATTACAGCTGAATGAAGAATGAATGTTCCCCACTATCCAGTATGTAATACTAAAATAAGAAGTCAGAGTGTGACAATTGTAAATTCTAATGATATTCTGCTAGTTAAGGAAGGTAGAATTTTGCAAGGGAAAGGAGTTTTCCAATTAAATATGGAAAGCAAGGGAATTCAGAATGGAAGAAAAAATGTCAGAGCCAGGGCAGCCTTAATTTACATGTCAGCTGTAATATCTGCCTTGCTAGGTATTTATTTAGTGACTTCATGGCATTGCTTAGTGACTGTAGCAACTGCCACACATGTCATGTGGATGTAAGAAACAGAAAATCTTCATGCAGAAAAACACAGAACCATCAACATATCTGAGCAATGGTTGGAAGAAAAAGTGTGAGCTCTGATTCCCTGTGGTAGTTTTTCTCTGTAATTTCAACATTCTACTGGAGTAAGAACAGTGCTTTCCATAAGTTTTTACTCCTATTTATGACTGCACTGTTTTTAAAATGTTAATCACTCTGATTAAAGATGCAAGAAAACTTCCACAAATAAAACCCAAATTACCTTCATAATTTAATTTTTAAAATCCCCTTGAGAACTTCAGATCAAGGATTTTTTAATTTTCTAATCAGTATATCATGGGCCACCCATAACAATAATTTGAGGCATTGTTAAAAATGTCTTCTTTTGTTCTAGCCCAGGTGAACTGAGTTAAGTATATACGGAATGATAAATTCATTTGGCAACCTAAACTATTGAAGTATTCATGTCAGAATTTTATTTTATTGACGTTTACTCATAATTCATTTTATCATTTATGAATACTCAGTGTACAAAAGTCATTGACTTTTTTCCTACAACTATCTATTTTTCCTACCAGCAAATAGGCTATTCCTCTGTTTTTCTACTTCCTTAATTTTCCTACTTTCTCCTTCATTTTCAGTAGATTATGGACTTCTGTTTACATATTACAGAACTCATACTTATTTGTACTGCTATTGAATTTTGTGTAGCTATTTATTTCAATTTGTCTACTATATCATATTGGATTTTTATGATATGTATTGTGGTTTTCAGTCTTCTCCATGAGTGAAACAACTTCAAGTACATATAGGGATCAACAAAAATTGTGTGTGAATTTCATTGACCTGTGCGTGGAAATAATTAGAACTGTATAAAAGAAACTTAGGCAGAAAGATTATTTAACTCCATATCACCTACCACAGTTTTGAAGCTAGCTTATGCAATATAAATTTATACCACCTAGGAGGGGAGAGAGAGAGGAGACACAGGGAGAAAGGGAAGGGAAGTAGGAGGGAGAAGGAGAAGAAGAGAGAGGAGAGATCTAGGTTTATATATAGTTTTATGTAAATATGTGTATGCGTGAGTGGTGTGTGCTTGCATGCTTGCAGGTACATGCACACACACACATAAATATTATGTATTATATGCTATATATAAATTATATATATTGCTGGCACTAGGACTTGAACCCAGTACCTGGGGGATGTAAACTGACCATTTTTGCTCAAGGCTAATGTTCTGTCTGCCACTTGAGACATAGCTCCACTTCCACTTTTTAATGATTCATTGGCGATAAAAGTCCCATGGAAATGCCTAGTCTGGCTGTCATTGAACCACTGAAATCAGATCTGACACTCCTGTTTAGCTAGGATTACATGCATGAGCCTTCAGTACCCAGTTTATAATATTTAATGTCTTTGATGTATTACATTATTTTATGGTGTTTAGATTTTTTTCCTCTTTCCCCTAGAATGTGAGTGCCAAGATTAGGAATGTGGCATATTTTGTATCATTGATGTGTTTCCAGCATCTGGAAAAGCTCCTTGCACAAAGTGCATCTTCAATAGGCATTCATTATTTGAATAAATGACTGAAATTTTTTCATCTTGTTCTTTTTCTAATCCTTTCATCTAAACTATTCATAACGGGTGTTGGCTAGGCACAGTTTCAGCAATGTCTGAAACCTCAGCACCTCACCCACTTCCTCCCATTGTAGGCATTTGTGACTGGTTGTTCCGATGACAAAAAATGATTATTGCTTTAAGTGACGAAAGGGCAAGTTCTTTTCTGTACAAAAATCAAATGTCAAAGCTCAGTCTACGAACATTTGCTCCAGCTTCAAAATTGTACCCTTGAAATCCGTCTTCTATTGGCAGAAACAAAAAGAAAATTGAGAGAGTAGCTTTTTTATTTTATTTACTTATTTTTGTATATCATGAGATTTGCAGGCTATTAGGTTAGATTAGCTCTGGTTGCCAAAAAGGGGCTCTGAAGTAGCTGAAGTTATCCCAAGCATTACTGCCTCTAATCCTCAATGCCATGCTCAGGGAAAAATATAAAGAAACCAGAGAAATGTCAAGGGCTCCTATCACAATGGTAGACTAGACTGTGAGCGAAATCAATCAAGATTAAAAGCACAGCCTGGAAAAGCACAGATCACTGAGGAGGAGGTTTCTGTTCTGTAAATAATAAAGAAGAACAACAAAGAGGCTATTATCTTAATTATATAATGGAATAGTGTTTTAAAAGTACTCCTGTGTTATATACATAGAAATCTGAATTAAACAAGAGCAGTGTCTCACTTCCAAGGAAAACCAGCATTAAAATTTAATGGGAGGTTCCCAAAGCCACTGTTTTTGCTTAAGTGGATTCTTAATTGATTTTAATGGAGGTCATGGAGTACCTACAGGGAGATAATCTCCTTATAGAGAAATGGAGATATAGAGCATTCTACTCTCCTTGGAGAGAATGCAAGGAATTATCAGGATATGCATGGGGTGATTATTGCAGGAGAATATTTTCATTAAAGTGGGGGGAGGAACAAAATATGCATGTTTTTAATACAGTATAGAAGAGAATATAAAAGAAAGCAAGTTTTAGTCTCTTTCTGATGGAAAAACAGTCTTCAAAAATGCATTGTTTATGATTTACAGCTCTTCTCCCATGAAGACAGCCAACCAGACAGACAACCAGAAAAGCTTAAAGGAACTTCCATGTTGCTGTAGCAAGATCTGGGCTAGAAATCACAAAATCTGGGTCTTTCTATAAGTTATATAACTACCTTGCTTTTTAAGCTACGATATGTCATTGACTTCTGTATAATTTATTTATTGTTATTTTTAGGAGAAATAGGGTTTTTTTTTCTTTGACATCATGATAGGTTAAGTGGTCTTATTGTATGACAATTTTAGGGGTTGGACATGTGGCTCAGGTGGTAGAGTGTTAGTCAATGAGACAAATTATTTATTTATTTATTTACATTGTAAAGGTTATACACAGAGAGGTTATGTTTACCTAAGTAAGGAAATGAGTACAATTCTTGTCGAACATTGTTATACACAGTCTCTTTTTCTCCCACTGTCTCCCTCACCCTGACTCCCTTTCCATCTATGTTGTGAAGTTCATTTCCAATATAGTGTCATGTGAGTATCACCCTTTGTCCTAAAATTTATCTTTAAAAACCCGTAATGACCCAAGCACTGGTGGCTCATATCTGTAATCCTAGCTACTCAGTAGGCTGGGAGTTCCATGAGACTCTTATTTTCGATTAATCACTAGAAAATCAGAAGTGATGCTTTGAATCAAAGTGGTAGAACACTAGCCTTGAGCAAAAAAGAGCACAGGAACAGGGCCTAAGCCTGGAAATTCAAGCCCCACAGCTCACCAAGAAATAACAAATGGACAAACAAAAAGCTATAATGCTTAGAATGATATCTTATTGAATGATATCCCCTTTTATTACCGTTACAATTTTTCTCTAAGTAGAAGATTACTCAAAAACCCATTTGAATATAGGTTTGAGTAGCTACCCAGAAGTGATACCATTTTGGGGGACTCGTTGTACTTCAAATTAACTATGAGGTGTTCACTAGAAATAACAAGCAGTTACTTAGAAGTGATAAACTTTACAAGGAGAGTCTTTCTTAAAAATAACATGCTGAAATTATGGGGAAAAGGAAGGGGGCTATCTATATCTGTCTGTAGAGAGAAAGAAAAAAAGGAGGAAGGAAGGAAGAAAGGAAGGAAGGAAGGAAGGAAAAGAGGAGAAAGGAGAGAGGGGAGAGAATTTAGGGGTATAAGATCAGGGCAAAAGTAAATGTCTATGAGATTAAAGAAGGAATCCAGGAGAGAAGTAATTTCCAACAAGAGAGATTTGCAACAAGTTCATGAGGAGTCTGGAATATGAAGACTCCAAACCATGGCTCATTAGAAGTTAGAAAGAATAAGGAATAAAAGTAGCATAGTTCAGATAAATCTTACTATCATCTACTTTACCATTCTAAAAGATGATAATAAAGGTGATGATCACAAGCTAGGTATTTCAGACAGGCTGTGTAGGTATACATGTTCTTTTAAGAGAATCTTGATTAAGTTTGACCACAAACTCTATTCTCTTCCTTTTCCTTCTGTGTGGTCTGTGGCGATCAGCCTGAGTTTATGAATTTGTCTTTCCAAAAGTGGAAATAGCTTCTCAGTGTGTTCTGCTCCATGTAGGTACTGTTGGTAAAGAGGGAGCCTCTCCAATGGCATCTCTAAGTTGTTGCTTTTTAGGCCTTACATTACTTTGTCTTGCAAGTCATTCCATTTAATATTACGACAATTTCTGTTTGCCCCAACACCAGAATGAAAATAAGAACACCACTTTGATTTTCCCACTTTGACTTTCCCTTTGTCCAACCATAACTTCAGGTACTGAATTATCTTCAGGGAGCCACTATATTTTTAAGGTAAAGCATTAATCATTTTCCTCCATCCTTTGTAATTTTTATGAGATCATCATACCTACCTTTTTTTTTCTAAAATCATGCCATGGGTCTACCAAGCCATCTATGGATGGGAACTGGAGGTTTATGAGAGCTATAGAAGGCTTGAGAATTTGTAATTTAGGAGCACAGGCATTTGGCACATTTATTCTTTAAACTTAAATGCTATCAAAATAATAACAGGTATGACCAGATGACAACCATCATAAAAATAGTACTGATTATACACAAGTAACTCTGCTGTTTACCTCTTTGTGTCTCTTTTGAAAAATTTCTCATGACTTAAAAATCACTTAGGCACAGAAATGGAGGATAAAAGGGTAAGCAAATGCTGCAATGGTACTCACTGGACACTATACTGGAAATGGACTATACAATTTGTGGGTGGGAATGGGAGGGAATATCTGGGAGACAGCAAGGGAAAGGGTGACATTTTCCAAAAGGAAATTTACTCTTTACCTGACATACATAAACTCTAATCCCTCTGTACATCACTTTTAAAGTAATAATAAATAAATAATAATAATAAAATTTACAAAAAGATAAGCACATTAAATGTATACTTACGAGTGGCAGTAACTCTAGAAGATTGTCAATAACTACTACTCTCTTATTTCTCAAATAAATGACCTGTATCTTCCTCTGTACCTCTATGTGTGGCAAGATGACTAAGCCCTGGATGCTTGTGACTTCTCTCAAACTTCCTTAATCTCAACAGAAATCTTTAACAACTTTTTACCTTCATCCTCTAACTTTTAGGTAGATTAGATGGCTAACATTGGAGGAATAATCTTGGGTCTCTATGACAGGAATAACAGCTTCTTATGATGAGGCAGTTGGAAGAAGACAAGTTTCCTGGAAGCTTTTAGTCATACTTTTTCAAGACTACAATGGTGACTTTGGATGAAAAACTTTGGAATATTATGTAGAGAAGGGACCACCTTCCTCACAATTATATCTTGAAGTGAACATTGATATCTCTGTTTGTGTTAAAAAGAAGGATATAAAACTCTAGGTAAGTGATTAGCTAAAGACTCCAACAGAGTCCATTATTTAGAATCATATTTTCTAGAACAGCGCTGGAAAACAATAGTTCCTATATATTTGCCCATTTTTCAAGGTCCTGGTTAATTAAGCACACTGTGTACAGTCAGGTCAGACGCTGAATAATTCTAACAAGGACAAATTGGTCAATTTTAGGTGTCTAGTCGACTTCATTTCATTAGAGCATATTCCTGTCAAAATGTTTTTCTTTTCTATTCTGTTGGGAAGAAAGCAAAGACAGAAATAGAAGAAAGAAGAGGGAGACACACATACAGAGAAAGAGAACAAATGAGAGAAAGAACAAAGGAGAAAGGGAACAAATGAGAGAAGAAAGTCCTAAACTACCTGGAGGCTTTACACATTAGCATATATAAATATAGATAAATAGGCAATATTCAGCAACCTTTATGCCAGAAGCCACAGAAGCAGAGCCCCATTTTATTGGTGCTGTTGAGGAAAGGATCGTTCTAAAAGTTTAGCAAGTGACAGTTATTTCAGCTGAAGTCAGAAAAAGTGAACCAGAGTAGATTGGAGCTGGCTCAGGGGCTGACAGGACCAGTGATGCTGAAATAAATATGAAGGTATCAGTACAGTTGTGGGGCCAGAGGGCAGTCAGGAAGAATGAGGGCTACGATCTCATCTAGGGTCAGGCAACAGCAGTGGAGAAGGTCTCACTCTGTTGGTTCCATAAACTTTTTCTTTCTTTCTTTTTTTTTTTTTTTTGGTTTGAAGTTGCCACTTTTAGCTGAACTTGTTACCTCATTGTCTTAGCTTTCTTTATTTTCCTTCCTAGTGGCAGTTCTATAACTGCACTGGACGTCCACAGTTTAATTGAAGATTGATGCCAACAGGTGTTCTGGACACGGAATCTTAGCACAGAACGAGGCTGGATCTGTGAGGTAGCCTGTGAAAGGCACGAGGAATCAAGTAAAGACACGTGGGTGACGAGCGTGGGCTTTCACTCCATCCGCAATAATATTTAGTGGTTTTAAACAGCCACAACATGCCCAAAGATTTGCATAAATCACCTCAGTTACTCCCCACAATGCTCCCAGTAGAAACATGCGGCAGGTGCAGGTGGGTTCTAGCATCATGCCATCTGTTCTAAAGATAAATCTGCGCATCCTATCCATTCATGGCAGTAGGCAACTTAGCCCTCCACTCCCACCTATAAATTTCTCTTAACTATAAAATACAGAGAAGAGTAATGTCTGTCCCAACTAAGTGGTTGAAAAATGATTATAATAATAGAAGGATTGACGCTCACCAAACACATTGTACTCATAGTCTGAGGTGTGAAATTGAAACATTTTTCTACCATTCCTAAAAAGAATATTTTTTGTACAAAAAGAAACATTAGTTTATATATATATATATAAAACAGAATAATACTAGACACAGTCTGTGTCTGTTATCATTGTTGTTTTTGTTATCTTTTTCATCAGTTTACTGAGAGAAAAAAGGAGTCTCAGGAAGCTTACTCAACAAATAAAAGGCAAAGCAATAATCGTACAGTCTGTGTATTCTTAATTTGAAACACTTAGTTCTAAACATGTTTTGAATTTCGGAATATGTTTGCATACGCTTCAACAATTGGGTGAACCTAAAGTATAGCAGCCCGAAAACTCCCTTATTTGGGAAAACTTCAGATATGTGAATTAGAGAAATATATATTATGCATATATCATGTGATATTAATATATCATATATATGATGTATAATTATATATGATATAATGTATCATATACTATGATATCTTATTTATAATATATAATAACATATATAATAATATATAGTATACATATATTTTAAACCTTTTCTTTGCTGCCTGTAAAATCATCCATTAGGATATCCTTTCATTCCATCCTCTAGTAGTGATATTAATTATCAGAAGCACTTTTTCAGAATGTTGATTCTCAGAAAAATAAAAACGTGTCCCTGAAAATGCCACTCAGTTTGGCATCTTCCTATGTGGACATATTCCTGCCCTACAGAGTAAAGGGATGCTATATTTTCTAGCCTTCCCTTTATCAGGTTCATTACAGTTGAAGTGCAGGATGCTGTCAACTTCCAAAAGACTGACTACATGTTTAAATGGCTATCTGTTGTGACACTGTGTTATTAGTGGCTTTATGACAACTACAATATAGGTACAATTAGCTTTCATCTTTGCAGATAAGCTTTTAGTTGGAAAAGAGTACAGACCTTACCTTTATATTAGCTACACTCTCTTTCTACTTCTTCGCTCCCAAGTCCTTACATGCTTTTCCCCCACCCCTCTATATAAGTCAAAACAATCTTGTCGACATTACCAAGATATTTTCCAAAATTAATCTAAAGTGAATTTTAGTAAACTTTGCTTTTATTTCCACTTGTTTTTCAGTGTCTGCTTAAGAACAAAGTCAAGTCCAAAGCTCTTTATAGTTCAAGCCCCATAAAAAGACATGAAAATTCCAATAAGCAATAATGTCTTTTTACTGCATTTTAGCACTGAAAAAAGCAAGTGGTTCTAAGATCGCTGTGGCAGTTAGTACTTAAATGGCCGAATTACCTTAATTGTCTTAGAAATGTTATTGAGGCTTAAAAAGCAAGAGTGCATATGTTACAAGGAGGAGAAAGTGTTATCATTATGTTCAATTTTAGAAAGGAACATTTGTTTGCATTTCTGTCAGCAGCCAACCACTTTCTAGTAAATCAAAACCCAAAGAGGTACAGGTGGCTAAGTTATATGGCATGAGCTACCCATGGCTGCGATGAAGTAAATTTAACTCCATTGTGCAGAAAGCTGCTGTGTAGAATTATGAGTTCATTTGATTCCAATTGAATCAATGTGGGGCTCCAAGCTTGCCAATGAATTTGAGGCTGAAGGACTTTACAACCCAGTACATGAAACACATTTCCTTTTTTTTCTGTTTGGCAGAATGCTCTCTGTATTATAGTTGCTTAACGAAACATCAGATGTCTGAGAATGCTGCAGATATTAGAAAGGAGAGATACACATATTCAAAGATGGACAGGTCCTGCATCCAAGATCCATTAACCTAATGACAACGGACCAGAGGTTGTGGCAAAAATAATAGTCTAGCACAAAGAAAGTTCAATTCTTTCTTAGACGAAGTAGGCTGATCTTTGTCATAAATTACTCTTTTCAGCATGGATGACATCACCAACAAACAAACCCTAGCTTATCCCACTTCCCTTGCCAATATCTACAGCATTTATTTTTCTTCCTTACTCTGAATTCCTGCAAAGAACTAATTATACCAAGAGTTGACATGATCTTTCTGTGTATTCTTGTGGACCCAGACCTGAAAGGTCTTCGCCCTCTGCTTATATACAAAGAAACATCATTTATCTCCATTTGTATATGGCTCAGTGATTAATTCCCAGCTCTCAGTTTGCTTGACTTACCAATAGCTCTTGGCATTATGTTCTATATTTGGCTTCCTGGATGGTCCTTTCTAATAGATAGATTTCTTCCACAATTATCCATAATTTCAGTTGGGCGAGTTCCAGTATCCCAGCCTGTATTAAATAGAGCTCCCAACAGTCATCTAATTCTTCTCTTTTATTGTTTACTGTATTCCACCTACTTTCTTCCCACAGCATAACTTTACCTTCCATCCCTCACCTAATGATGGATTAGCTGTAATTAAAAGTCTAATACCTTTCTTAAAAATGAAATGTAACCAAAGGCCCACTTACCACCAAACCTCTTTAAATTCAAAATGTAACCTCTACCTCATGAACTAGAAATCCCATCCTATCAGATGATAGTCTTGTTTCAAACTCTACATCTCAGTTTTCTTATCTTTCTTCCAATGCATTAACCCGTACTACTGGTTTTATATAGTATTGGTTGTAGCTTCCAAATATGCTCCGAGTTGATTATTTTACTTCTACCTTCCTCATCTAAATTCCTAGTTCTTACTGGCTTTTCTTGTTTGGATTTTTATTGGAGAATTCTAAAGTTCCTTATCTTTCATCTAGGTTTTATTTGACACAGAGTGTTAAAGTAATTCTTCTAACATGCCATAGCATCCACTCATTGTTTTCTTCAGTCCCATCTATATTTCCATAATGTATTCAGAAAGAAATGCAGATAAGTTCTTGTGACCCACATACAGCATCTTACCAACTCAACTGCTGCTGCTTTTGTTTCTATCAGTTTCCCAGCTTTTTCACTAGGTGTACATTAGCTCCACCTGTGCCCTAAAAATCCATAACACGTTCTCACCTCCAGCCTTTGGACTTGGCATTCCCATTCCTCCAAATTTTCTGCTTTCAGATCACTACTTCATGTGCTTTCAAGAGGTCTCTTTTCATCAGAAAAGCATTTCATGATATATGCATACCAGTAACCCTGGCTCCTCTAGAGCTCACTAATTCATCCTACATTATTATTCTTCCTAGCATCTAACAACAGCTGACAGAATTGTATTTCTTGAGTAGCAGCTATTCTCCGCCACTAAATCGAGCATAATGTGGACTTGATTTTACTCACAGTTATGTACTGAGTTCAAGGAATGGGGCCTGAAACTGGGAGTATTTTTTAAATAAGTTCCATCAACATCTGAATAGTTGCTTCAAAACAGTAATTAGAATTAGGAAAATGCAATTGTTCCTACATAGAATTAAAAGCATCATTTAAAAGGATGATGAATGACAAAGTTTGCTAACATACTGAATTTGGAATTGAATAAAATCTGAGACAATTTCAGCAGAAAGTAGAGTGGTGCACCAAGCTTTCCACATTGCCTCATACCACTTTTAGAAGGTCATCCTTATTTGGAATAAAAATTTCCTTGACGTAAATTGAGTCTTAGTAAAATGATTGCAAAATATTGATTTTGAAAAATCAGATTTAAAAAAAAGAAAGAATAATTGAATTGTTCAGGCTTTCCAAGATTTAGTGTTAGGGAGCCAAGAATCACTGGCTTGCGGTAAGTTGGCATCTTTTTAGCTTGTATGAATTCTCTCTTTAGCTTGGGTGAATCTATAGGACACATATTCAGAATGTTTGGTGAAGGGTCTGGCTCCAATCATGTTTTCTCATAAGTATTAACATCAAATGATCTCAAATTAATATCTCAGCTAAATCAGACTTGACAAGGTTCAAAATGTAAGCCACTCTGTTCCCAATCCCAAGATCACTCATTGCTTTGATGTGATTATTTATTGAAATGTAATGACTTAAAGTGTATTAGCTTTGATAAACCAAATCTGATTTTGTGACTCAAATTTCAATCTTCAGAATATATCAAGCTCTTTTAAATAGCCTGCAGCATTTCTTCTGTTACCACTACAGACAATCATATTTTTAGTTTTATTTTTACAGTACATAGCTGAAAATTGTGAATTTCAATTAATATTGACAGATTGAATAGCCATTATTTTCATCTTTTACAACAGAACAATAGGATTTTGTTTTGTAATTTAGTATTTCCCAAAACATTGTATTTGTGGAATGAAGACTCCATAGATTATTACCTTCACTTTTAAAAATGTTTTGACTCTACCATTAAGGTGCAGGATTGGTTTCACCAGCCGCATCAAGGAAAGATGCAAGTGAAACATGTCAAAACACCAATTCTCTTCTAAATCTCATTGCTGACGTCAAATTCTTTGTGTAAATCTCACTGACTGAATCTACCATCGGAACCCTGATTTGTCCCAGTTTTTCCCTCCAGCTGACTTTACTTTTTTTCCCTACTAGCCTTGTCCTAATATGCCTGTAAAAAGTTCTCCCATTATCATTGAAATGTATGTCCTGTTTCCCCTTGCCTTCCACTTCTTTCTCCATTTGTATTATTCCAAGCCATTTAGCACCCACAGCCTAATACAAGTATTTTTGGAAACAATATCCTCAATAATATATGGCCAAATGTGCATGATCACATTTTTGTAGGGAGCAATTAAGGATTATGAAACAGCCTGGACTAATTTGGAACCAACCTACCAGAATTGACTGACAAAAATGAGTATTAATTATCATGCCCTGCCTCCTTACTACAGCTGAGTTTAATTTTCATGTTCTTAACAATACCAAAATAACACTAAAATGAACACACACTTGCAGTCTTTCCATATGATGACAAAGCCTGAGCTTTTTGGCAAACATTCTAATTGTGTGATATGCTTATTGAGCTAGCATTTGTCTTGAGAGGAATAGCATAAAATAATATAAGCATTTATTTTTAGAGTTATCATGTGATAATTGTGATCACTATATAGTAAAGGGAGAATGTTTAGGATAAATGAAAAAAATATGCATATAATATATTGAAGTATTACATGTTTATAATGTATATAATATGTAACCTACATAATTATAATAAATGATATATGTAAAATTCATATATTATAAAATGTATAATATGTTGATAAAATAAATATGTATGATAGGGGCTGGGAAGGTGGCTCAGTGGTAGAGCACTTGCCTTGCATGCATGAGGCCCTGGGTTCGATTCCTCAGCACCACATAAGCAAAAAGAAAAAAGCCAGAAGTGGCGCTGTGGCTCAAGTGGTAAAGCGCTAGCCTTGAGCTGAAGAGCTGAGGGACAGCGCCCAGGCCCAGAGTTCAGGCCCCACGACCAGACCAAAAAAAACAAAAATGTATGATAAATATATGTGTGTTAGGAAAATGATGAATAGGAATATAAATGGAAACAAACCTTCTTTTAGCATTTTACCAGGGACAGTTAAATAGGCAAGGGAAACTTCATTCAAGACTTAGTATGAGAGAGGAGAGAGATTGAACTCTATTTCATTGAAGCAAAGGACAAAGCGTAAGAGATTTTTAAATGTTGGAGCAAACTGGTAGTTAAGTGCTAGAAGATACTGGGAAGACGTTAGTGATTAATCACATGTATTAGCCAATGGATGCTGGAAAAATCTGGCTTTTGTATCCCTTACTATTCCACAATATCCATAAGAAAGGTATTATATCATTTTAAAAGAATATTCTTTAAGGAATTGGCTCTGATGCTTTTGAAAAATATATTTATGGGTTATTAATTTTGTGAGAGTATGGAAGAATATTCACATCCTCAGAAAGCAGAAAAACAATAAATACTTGTAAAATTTCCAAATAAATAAGAGGCTCTACGTAAAGTTCACCAGTAGCCTACAATTAGGAGACTATGGAATCTTTAAAGCATCTCTTGAGAGGATTACTACCTTTCCTTTTTGGTAATGCTGCATTGTATGCACAATGAAAACCCAAACAATAGCAAAACATATCTTCAGTAAATAATCCCTTAACTCACCAAAATGTTTTTGTGTAAAGTAGCCAAGAATAGAATTTGCAATGCATGGTTGGTAAATGCACTGTTGCCTGCTACAGGCCAGTTTTGCAGATGCAAACTTGAAATTTTACATTGTTCCCACTTGAGGCTTTGAAATATCTCAGAAAGGAAAATATAAGATTGCTAGATGGTTTTCAGGTACATTATGATCATTAAAATCCCCAAAAAGGAACCACAGAAATCTCTTTGAGTTCTTTTCACTTCCTTAATTATCTGTTCTTCTAAAAATTCATTTTTATCATCGTAAACAATTAAGCCAATTCTTCTGAAGAGCACTTTCAATGATTCAAGTTTGTAAAGATTGTGAATCTGACAATGTCGAAGACTTATCACAGGATTTTGTTTGTTTGTTTTGTTTTTTTGCTTTCTGTTTTTGTTTTTTCCTGCTCAGGAGCTTTCAGGCTAATCTGCATTTCATTTACAAGGTCCAGTTTGGATACCAGGCTGAAATTCTTTTGTTTTTCCTTTCTCTTTTTTATTTCTGTCATCTTCCTTTCTTTCTCATTCTCTCTTCCTTCCTTCTTTCCTTCCTTTCTTCTGTTTATCTCCGTAAATATAGTTCCGGCTGGCCTTGAATTTCATGTGACCCAAGGCTGCCCTCAAATCTGGATCCTTCATCTCTGATTCCCAAGTGCTGGAACTATAGGCATAACTACCACACTTGACTATTTTGTTCATTTCTTTTAGCTATTTAATTCTCCCCCTTCTAATGTCTCTCAATCTCTCCTCCTTCCTTCATTCCTTTTCTCTTTCTTGTGGTATGATGTACTTGGCGATTATTCTGCCACTGAGCTATACATCTGCCTTTCTGAAGCCTTGGATTATAGGATAAATAGGATGGTATGATACACACACACACACACACACACACACACACACACACACACACACACACACAAAACCAAATACTGTCAAACATCTCTGTCCAAACATCAGAGACACAAATCCATAAAATAACTAGGTAAAGTTCAAATATGGCTAAGATCTCTTTCTGCTCTAATACCTTAATATGCTGTCTAAGATTTTTACCATCTCTCAAGACTCCTGTGAGGCAAAAGTTAGTTCATGTTGTTCAGGTTTTGGGGAAAACATACAAATGTGTCTCTGACCAGAGGCATAGATTACTGTATTGGTAGACACTTTTGAATAAAGATCTAACAGCCTAGAATGCACTCATTAGTATACCAGACACAAGTTAATTTGAATTTCCCCAACTAACTCTTATGGAGAGTTGAGCCTCAACTCCTGCATTAAAAGCTGTTTTTAAGTGCTAATTTAATTCATTTTTATAGGATAAGAATTGTATACTTTCTATAGTATTTTTTAAAAAATCAAAATTTAATAGAATATTCATCAGTGTCCATTAACTGAAAAAAGGATAATATGAGAAATTATTATAAGATTATTAATAGGCTATAGTAACATTTTCTGCATTTCATAGCACCTCCATGCATTTGAGAAAATAAATGCAAACAAAAAGTAGTCATACTACTTATTTAGAGGGCATATCATATGTACATAGATCTATTTGCAATAAATACACAAGTGCTCCCAGTTGTCATATTCTAAAGTTTGGAGCTATTGTTTATAAAGGACAACACTAAGTTTGACACATGTTCACTTTTTGGAGAATAATAGTGTTTCTATGTTATAAAATGCTATATTACTTAGGTCACACTTAAACTCTGAGCACCTCTAAGCAGCTCAGCCAAACCTGAATGAAATAGCCACAAACTCCTCTAAAAATAAATGCAAACAAGGGTCTAAAGTGTTCAAAGGAGAGAAATCACATTTCATGAATTATGCTTTAGCTGATTACCCAAGGGAACCATAATATTCCCTTCAAAAATTTGTATTACGAGCTGTCTTCAACACTAAGGCCAGGCCATCTTTCTTCTGAGAAACAGTGCCAAAGAATTCTGAGTGTGAAGCTATTTCTGAAACAGCCAGTGTGCAGACTTACTAAGGGCATGATGTATGGAGTCCTTTCCTCAAATTCACATTTGGAGAATGTGAAATTCTTTTGGGTTTTGTTTTGTCTACTTTTCTGGCTTTAGTTGAGAGATCTCTTGGTTATCGATGAAAGTGTTATCATCACAGAGTTACAAATAGAATGCACTAAGCCACTGATACCATCTCAGCCATCATTCCTGAAGGGAAAAAGCAACATTATGTGACATCGAAGTCTGGGAACATTTCAGAGTGTTAAAACAGTTGGGATAAAGCAACTCTGTGTTTAGTATGTACAGAAAAGTACTAGTTTTCCTGAGTTTCATGGCTTAGAGGAATTAACCCATTAGAAACTCAGCAAGAACTAGACGTTAAAAACCTGTACGAGTGTTTGAACAAACAGTATGGAGGGTCCTCCAAAGACTAAACATAGAGTTCCCCTATGACCCAGCAATCCCACTTTTGGGCATTTACCCAAATGATCAGAAACAAGGCCATACGAAAGCTACCACACATCTATGTTTATCACCTCATTATTCACCATAGCTAAGATATGGAACCAACCCAGATGCCCCTCAGCAGATGAAAGGATCTGGAAAATGTGAGACACACACACACACACACACACACACACACACACACACACACACACACACACACACACATACACACACACACACACACACACACACACACACAATGGTAATTCTAAGCTTCCATCAGAAAGAATGACAATATCCAGTTTTTAAGGAAATTGAACGACTTGGAAAAATCATATTAAGTAAGTGAAATAAGCCAGATCCAAAGAAACATAGATCCCATGGTTCCCTTTATTTGTAATAATTAGTATATGTCTAGGAAAATCTTAGCAGATGAGCAGACCAAATAAGATGATGTTAGGCAAAATGAACTTCAAGATATGTACACAAGAAGATTTTCTTGTTGTTGTTGCTTTGAATGCACTATGTGATTTTTTTTCTTTTGTGTTTTTCCCCTTTGGTATATCCCCTGTTGTTACTGCTTTTGATTTTGTTACCCTGGGTATTATACATATACATATATGTGTGTGTGTTTTGTTTGTGTGTGTGTGTGTGTGTGTGTGTGTGTGTGTGTGTGTGTGTCTATCTGAATTAGGGAAGGAAAGGGGAACAAAAAATTATGAGACAAAGGACAAAATGTGAACCTATGCAACAGCGATACTCACAAGACAATATGTTGGAAATGACAATTTGGGGGGAAAGAGGAAGAAAATTGAGGAAGGGGGTAACAAGTTTGACAAGAAATGTACTCACTACCTTACTTACATAACTGTGAACCCTCTGTACTTCACCTTGACAATAAAAATAAACAGAAAACCTATACCATTTCCTGAAAGCTAAACAAAGCTTAGAATCCCTACTTCCTTAAAAGAAATATCCCAATGAATACACTATTTGGATATCTGCCACGAGGATGGAGCTAAATAGAGATATATCATCATCCTATTTTTTTTTTTACTGAATTATATTTCTCAAATTGTTTGCCAGTGACATTCAGAGAGCCCTGTGACCTTATTGGCTAAAGTGATCTGAGGTAGATGGTGCTTGAAAGTAATTTAAAAACACTACCAACTAATAAAAAGGTATACATAGTGACTTGGACTCAAAAACCATTGCTGTAGTTTCCCTCTGGGGACTACAAACAGATCTTGGTCAATTTCTCCCAAGCAATAAATCATGACCTAGACAAATTGAGGAACACAGAGGCTTGGTTGCTTAATGGATAATCCATTGACCTTTGAATCCCCTTGGATCCTTTTCAGTATTCATTTTTGTATGCTAGGCAGAATGTCATATGTCAGACAACATTGTTATTCTAGGCAAGAGTGCAGGAAAACCTCAGGATACTGTAGCTATTTTTTCCTTACTGGTATCTCTTTACCAACAGCCTGAGAAAACTCCGAATAAGATAGAAGGGAATGTTTCACAGCGTGTCATGTCTATATTCCCATAATATTTCTGCTAAAACACAGGATGAATGGCTGAACAAGTGTGCATGCCACTGATCAGGGAATCTGGATCACCTAGGAATTCTTTGATTGTCTACATTGGGCTACTTCAGTCCACCAGTCCACAGTTTGTGTTTGGGTAGCCAATATAACTTTCTTCCTTTCTTTAAGCCTATAAATCTATAAGTAAACATGTTAGTTGGTGTGCAAGTGGCTAAAATATGGCAGCTAAAGAAAAAAACTCCAATAAAATAATTCCTTAGAAAGGCAAAGTCAAAGCCTAACAAAATAAGCAAACCAGGAAGCGTTAAGCCAAAGGGAGAGTGATAAATAGATGGAGAAAAATGGGAGAAAGGCAGTCACCTATTCAGAGTACATATTACAAAATGAAGAAAAATAAGAGGAAGGGTAGGTCATGAGTGGTGGGTGAGAATGTTGAAAGGGGTGACATAATCAAGATATATTGTATTCAGAGTAGTATGGAGGTTCCTCAAAAGACTCCACATAGAGCTCCCCTATGACCCAGCAATCCCACTTTTGGGCATTTACCCAAATGATCACAAACAAGGCCATACTAAAGATACCAGCACAACTAAGTTTATTGCAGCATTATTTACGATAGCTGAGATATGGAACCAACCCAGATACCCCTCAGTAGATGAATGGATCAAGAAAATGTGGAATATATACACAATGGAATTCTATGCCTCCATCAGAAAGAATGACACTGCCCCATTGGTTAGGAAATGGAAAGACTTGGAAAACAATTATATTAAGTGAAGTAAGCCAGGCCTTATTCATCTTTGTATGTCCCTCCCCCACGGTATAACCCCTGCTTTCACTGTATTTGACATTGGTATAATTTGTAGAGGAGAAGGGCAAAAACAAATCAGTTAAACAAGGATACAGGTGGACCCTGTATAGTGAGCTGTACAAGTCGTTATGTTGAAAAACAAACTTTACAACTTTGGCCTGGGGAGGGTGGGGGTGGGAGATAAGAAGGGATAGGAAGGGGAAACAAAGGAGGAGGCAACAATGCTTGATAAGAAATGTACTCATTATCTTGCCATGTAACTGTAACCTCTCTGTATGGTATCTTCACAATAAAAAGAAAAAAACTTAAAAAAAAAAGAAAAAGAAAAAAATGATCAAGTTTCACTCAGTTGGTTCCTACCCTAGGGAAAGTAACACATTATTGTTTCACTGTCCTGAACTCTATCCATATCAGTAAAGCAATCTGATGCTCTATTTAGTGTGAATATATGAAAGATTAATGACATTATTTACCCAGGCATTCCAGCTGTCAAAGAACATCAAGACACCCCCACCCCCAACCCTCTGGTTGTAGAATACCCGATCTGTGTAGTTGCACTGAGTTAGAAACCCAAGGATGGAAAATAGATCCAACAAATGCACACATTAGTAGTACTCAAACAACAGTGTTAGTAAAATGAAACATCTATTCATGCAAATTAAACAACTCATAATAATTAACTTTATCCAGATTGAAAGAGATGCTAAACTAACTTGATTTCCAAGAATGATAAATAGAAACATTCTATAGCCTCATCACACATTGAATCTATGCTATGATTAATCAGAAAGAACTGATTAAAATGATTGAGATCTATGTGAGCTTATGGAAAAGAAACCTCTAGTTTTGATTTTCCTAGTCAACAAAACTATAAGGAGTTACAATTTCTCCATTAGGAATTCATATAAAGGATAAGTCTAAAACTGCTTTCTAGTCATTTCTATGAATTTTCACTTTAAAATCACCAAGATACATCAATTAATTTTTTGATTTTT
Source organism: Dipodomys spectabilis (assembly GCF_019054845.1). NCBI lineage: Eukaryota > Metazoa > Chordata > Mammalia > Rodentia > Heteromyidae > Dipodomys > Dipodomys spectabilis. The sequence continues at coordinate 3,077,241 of NW_024871276.1, read as the reverse complement.
TTAGTGGACATAGAAGCATCACTTTATATAGTAATTACATTTCTTGCATAGTTTGCATTCCCTATAGAAATTTGAAGCATACGTATGATCCTGTCTATAGACTTAACTTTAAGGAATACTTAAATTCATTTTTTGGTTGTTTTTTTTTTCCTTAGAGGTTCTGTGTATTAGGTTGGATCTAATGGTAATATGGGAACAAACTTCTCAAGCTCTCTGAGACAGTTTTATCACTTACTAAGCTAGAAAAATAAGACATGTTCATTAGGACAGATTTTTTTCTTCTTACATAGTTTACCAATCCCTCCACACCTCCATCTTTATTACATTGTACTTTTCTCCAAACACCCATGGCACAGAGATCCCTGTCTGTTTCTAGAGATGGAGACTTAAAAACTAAAGCAAACTCACCCAAGTTCACAAGAGAGTTACAAGAAAAGTTAATGGTTTGGAAAATAGGATGTGTGAAGGAAGCTTAGAGGGAATGGATCATTTGCTACCCTGCAAAAAACTAAGGTTGAGGTTGAAAATGTCTGAGAAACAAAGATGAATGTGAGAAACAGATGAGATGACATGGCAATCAACTCCTTCATTTCGTGAAGATAAGAGACACACAGTAAGGCTGCTATTATAGGATTTTCTAGTTAAGGATGCAGGGTGGGACACAGGCCAAATCCTAGAATCCAACAGCCAGGAACACATTCTCCAGAGAAAAGATGAGTAGAGTTATTTCTTAGGGATTCTGTGGAGCATATGAGAAAGACTTAGAGAGGAAACTAAATGACCATCTAGCTTAACAGCACATGCTCTGTGTCAGATGTTTAAGCTTTAGATAGCATTTACAAAATAAAATAATATAAAACCTATATAATAACAGTACCAAAACTACAATGAAAACTTCTGGGACTAGTAAAAGTATGCTGGTTAAGAATAGGGCTAGATGGAATCTCAATGTTGTCTTGATTTGCATTTCTTTTATGCCTAGAGAAGTTGAGCATTTCTTCATGTTTCTATTGGCCATTTTTATTTCCTCTTCAGAGAAGTCTCTCTTTAAGTGTTTAGCCCACTTATTAGTTGGGCAGTTGTTTCATTGAGGATTTGTTATTGGGGAATTTAATATTGTGAGCTCTAAGTATATTTTAGATTTGAGGCGCTTGTCTGTTGAATGGCTCATGAAGATCTTCTCCCAATCAGTGGGCTTTCTATTGATCTTGATAGCTATATCCTTTGCAATGCAGAAGTTCTGCAGTGTCACCCGATCCATTTGTCCAACTTTCTTTGATTTGTCGTGTTTCTGGGTCTTTATTAAGAAAATTTCGGCCAAGGAGCCCTAGAGTTTCTCCTGTTCCTTCCTGTAATGTTTCAGGGTGTCTGCTTTGACATCGAGTTCTTTGATCCATTTGGAGTTGATTCTGGTGCTTGGAAAAAATCATATTAAGTAAAGTAAGCCGGGCTCAAAGAAACGTAAGTACAATGGTTCCCCTTACTTGCAATAACTATGTCTAGGAAAAGCAGAAAAGGTCAAAAGCTATGTACCTATGACCATGTAAGATAATGCTAAACAAAACGAACCCCAAGATAGAGACATAAGTGGTTTTTTAGTTCAGATATTCAATGGGCTCTGCACAGTTGTTTATTTGGATAGAATATATATTGCTAGTTTTCTTGAAATAGTTTATGAGGAATAGTATCTATGTACCCACCCACAAGGTCAATTGGCAAGAATGAAGAGAAGTAAAAGTCTTTCTGGAAATATGGCTCTCAGAAGAGTTACATGACAGATCACAGCACTTACTTCAGAGCTTGGGAATTAAATGTTTTCCTTGGGGAAAATCTGGCAGGATATTTTATCAGCATCTTTCTTACTCAATTGCTTTCATATCACATTATCTTAACATATTGCACTGTCTCTTAATGTCATATTTTAATAGGCTTCCTAATAAATTTTCTAGTAAGAGCAGTATCAACAGCAAAACCCTAAAATAACCTTCTTTTTCATATATGTGAATGTATCTATATGTGTATACATATAGATATAAAAAATATATTCCCATTCATTGAACTGATACATGGAAGAGTTGACAGATTTATGTTCCTTACCTCTGCTTATGCTTTCATCATCAGTTGTTTTGGAAGAGAAATTCACAAACAGAATCTTTTAAGAAGAGTGGAACATATTTTGAACACAAGTGATCATTCTATATCAATATTTATTATTGATTTTCAAAAATATCTTTTAAAAGTTCATAGCTGTACCTTTATCCCTGTAAAACCATATATAACAATTTAAGAATTATGAACAAGCATGTAATATTCTAGCAATGAGGTAGGATAATTATCTGTCCATATGGTCTAAAAGTATAAGTTTTAGTCTTTGAGATCAAAATCTGACATTAGCTAAAGCATATGGTCTTTACTTGTTGCCATAAGTTTTGTAAAACTTCCCAGTAAGGTACAGAAAGGGGTCATTTTAGCTGATGCTATATTGAGAAAATGATCATTCTTTCTTTGGGACTTTTTACTACTATAGATAACTGAAGAAAATTATTGTCAGGTAGCTTCTGAGAAGGAGTAAAGCTAAAATATATGTAAGGGAAGAAGATTAGGATGGGGAAATTTTTGACTGATTGGCCATTAAAGTAACAGTCATCTATTTGCTCATAGCATACAAAATTACTTAGGTTAGAATTTAACTTATATTAGGCATATTGATAAGAAAATTTTTAAATGAATAGATAAAAATTGCTTTTATCCATGCATGCAAAAAAGAATAGTGCAATGAATAAATAAAACCATTTAGAAATATTAGAATAAAACTTACCTTAAAGATACCATGTATAAGCCGGGTGCTGGTGGCTCATGCCTGTAATCCTAGCTAGTCAGGAGGCTGAGATCTGAGGATCACGGTTCAATGCCAGCCCAGGCAGAAAAGTCCGTGAGACTCTTATCTCCAATAGCCTCTAGAAAACTGTAAGTGGTGTTGTGGCTCAAGTGGAGAGCGCTAGCCTTGAGCTGAAGAGCCCAGGCCCAGGCCCAGGCCCAGTGCCCAGAGTTCAAGCCCCCAAAACCGACAAAAAAAAAACAGATACCTTGTGTAGGGTGAGGTGGGGGCCAGAAATATTTGGATCACAGTATTCATGAAGTTTTTCTCATCAGAATCTAGAATACTTGATGTCTATTTTATGAAACTGTGAAATAAAAGAGGACAACTATAGTTCATACTTTTCAGATGCATGTGTATTTACTTTTAATGAGAAATATCTATTCTATAATATCCCCAGAATTATGTCATATAGTTCAACCTGTTGATATATGAAAGGAAGACATATGATGGGCATATTTCTCTCAGAAAAAAGTCACATATATAAACATGTACATAAAGGCCCACATCTCCACAATCAAGCTTTCATCGAACTAAAACCTTGGAAAAACCACCAAGCAATACACACCTACTCGATGTAGGATGTTTGGTAGGGTCAGACTTGGGAGTGAGGCTTATGAACTTTTCTAAGGCTTAGTTACTACCTCTCAAAATCTTTTACTCAAATTTGAAAGAGAGGACAGATATATTTTGAGAACTAGTGACAAATTCAAATTAAGGTACACTTTTATGCTACAATGTATCAGGCTTAAAATTACAAATGTCAGTCATAAAGTGAATAGTGAGATGGTGTTCTCAGATGACATCTAATTTACTAGATGTGCAATATTACAGGTCATAGAAGTGTGTCAGAGCAAGAACTAAGATGAAATCTCCTGTCCTCAATATGATCTGTCTTCCTTATTCCGTCCAGTAAAATGGCAGGTAAATATCATAAAGTTAATGACCTTGCTCTTCATTTATGAGCCCTCTGCATTTTACCTAAAGACTGACATTGAAAAGAAGCTCCACAATTTTACGGGCTTAATGGATGGAATAATCAAACTATGAATAAATATCTTAAAATAGGAATGATTGTAATAGCTAATATTGATACTTTAGGGATATGGTATTTCTTATTTTATTGTAAAGATGCTATTAGAGGGGTTACAGTTACGTGAGTAAGGTAATGAGTACATTTCTTGTTGAGCATTGTTACCCCCACCTCTGTTTTTCTCCCACTAATTCTTCCCACTCCACCTCCTCAAATCCTTTCCCCCCACCCTAGAAGTTGTAAAGTTCAATTCAATTCAATTATTGCAATGGATCATCCTGTGTCCTTATTTCAGTATCTTGTTATTCCCCTTCCCCTCCCTAATTTAGATAACTGTATATGCAAGATGCAGGGTACCAAAATCAAATACAGTGACAACAGACAATATACCTAACACAGGGAGAAGAACATTCAAAAGAAACAAAGAAAATCACATAGTATATTAAAAACAACAACAAAGATATAATTTTTTAAAGATCTAGTGATCAAAAAAATCTAAATTCAAGGATGATATTCTGTCCCACTTTGAAATTGAGATATCCAGACCTCAAATACATATCTCATAGTAAACAACGCAACCAACACTTAAAGGGCTTCATGCTTCAGAGAAAGGCAGCTCTCTCATATTGGGAATGAGAGAGGAAAACCATCAGAGAGGACAAAGGATAGCAATCCTACAGAATAAATCAAGCATCTTGTGTTCAAGGCATGTAACAAATATTACTTGGGTAAATTTATGGACCAATATATAAACCTAGAAAAGTAGGATAAATGTGGGATAAATATAGTGGCCAGAAAAAAAATAGTAATTTCCTATGAGTTTCATTTGCATAATGACATTCTGTAGGATATTCAGCCTTTAAGCGATGTACTAGAGGGTAGATTCCTCCTTTCCTTGGCTCTCTGAAGAGTCACTCATCCCTCTTTCACTCAAACATAGACAAACGAATTAGAGTTAAATCATGCAGGACTCAACAAAGATCACCCATTGGCTCCTGGCAACATTTAGCTTCTGGCAAATGCTGTACCACCATCTTTCTTAAAGCAGTGTAGTAGTAACTATAGACATTTTTCTTTATTTTAAAATGAAAATATCCATTAAAAATCTTTTGCTTTTCAATGTAGCTCAAAAGATGACATGCAATATAATATCTGAATAAACGCCTAATGCTATTTTTTTTGGGGGGTGATTATATCATATAATAGGTGAAAGAACAGGTAAATGAAAATGATGATAAGCCTTCATGTTCTCACTTTCTAATAGACAGCACTGCAGTTGTAAGGCCAGATTTATTCAGTTTCTTATGAATCCAGTTCATGATATCATCATGAATTTACTAGCATCTCCAACAATGAAGAGTTAAATGAGCTAGAAAGCAGATGGGAAAGTTATTATATTTGTCAAAAAACTGATATTTTAATTAGCTGAAAACAAGTAGCCTTTTGTCACTGGATTAAAATACCTGATACTGCTCCATTTTGCTGAGATATGACATATTGTAGGACCGTGCTACAAAACTTATTCATAGTTTTCTTGAAGATAATAAACACAGTAGTATTGCCTCATTTTCCATTTGATAATTCTATGACTAAACAAGATTTATTGTTTCAACTGTTAACTACACTTCATTCTTGTGAGGAAGGAAGAATTCATTTAAAGAATAGAGTAAATAAAACATTTTGAAAGTTGTATCTATTGTACTTATTTACTGAGAAGCATGGCAGAGCAATTGAAATGATATGAAGACAAAACCAAATAGGAAGGAAATGTGATTGGGTATACACTTACTATTATGTTGGTTAATTCTGCAGAGATGAGTATGAAAAAAACTTCGATTTTTAAAATTCTATCCATATAATCTGAAACACTTGTTTTGAGCCCCACACAGCTAAATGCAAATAATTGACTTATTTTAGTGTCAACGGCCATCTCCCTCATGAGCTCATGGGAACAAGTCCCTTTCTCTAGTATGCTCTGTGTTTAATAATGATCTAATTTAGGCAAGTGCATGACCAAATGAAAAGTGATTGCTATAAAATGTATGCATGTAGTTGTGTTGGTTCAAGGAGAATTTCACCTCTCAGGAAAGAAAGTGGATTCTTGTTTCTATTCAACTTCCTAAGTGCTCTACAGAGCAAGACATAAAACAGCCCAGCAAACAATTCTCAAAGACTAATCCACTCAGCATGTTTTGATCTGGACCTAAACTTTCATTTATTCTTGGCTTTAATTCTACATTTCCTTCAGCACTCCAAGTGATAGTATCTGGCTGCTAGCTGACAGTACTTTTACAGTACACTGAGAAATATCAAAGAAGAATGTCTTGTGTTAAAGTGGCTGTGATTTTCAGAACATATTCATAACTTAACTGACATAATATATGTTCTGAACTTATAGAAAAATTATTCCCTAATTGAAGCTTATATGAGCTTTCAGTTCTGGGCTATACCTTGTTTACCACCTTGTGAAATCTGAGCTAAACACCCAACTAAACTATGCCTGGTTGATGGACTCACAAAAATTATGAGCAGTAAGTATTGTTTTAAGTAATTAATTCAGTGGTAACATTGTCATGATGATATGGACATATAATAAGACACTGTAGAATATGCATTTTAAAATTATCTTTTCTTGCAATAATTCTTACTGTATGTTTAACTAAAGCAATCAGACTCAAAGCCTAAGATCAATTCCTAGCTTTGCATGTTTTATGTACTTATTTATATATTATAGACCTATCTAGCTATCTAAAACCTATTATCTATGTATCTATGTATTTTTCTTTAAAGTTTCCACACTGCATGTATACTATGTAATGCACATGTGTATCTTGTGTACTAAAATTGATCTTTGAATTATATAATAATTTTTCTTCATACTCATTAGAAAATCAAATGTACTCTCAGTATAGACCAACAAATCAAATCCATACAATTACTGATGCATAATGTGGGTTATGACCAATAATAAATATACAAATAAATCTTAGGAATCCCACATTTCTTAGGTACTGATCCTGATAGCAGTTAAAATTTATCTGTACTTTGAAAAATACATTGTAGTGATCTTTTGACAAATTTCAGTGAATTACAGCTAGCTAAAGAAAAATCATAGAAAGTAAAAAGACAAAATGCAGCCGTGACGGTGCACCCGCTACAGTCTTAAAAGGAGCTTACTGTTTGCTCTCTACTGAGTGTGATGTGCCAGGGTAAATGGGCAGCTCCATTTCTCATCATTTATTTATTTATCTATCCATTTATTCCCAAGAAACGTTCATAATTCCAGGAGCTTTTTTTTTTTAAACACCCTTCCTCTAAATTGCCTTGTCTTGTCCACAGCTCAAACACACCCAGCTTGAGAGCTCATACCACAGAGAAGGGAAGGAGATGACCTTGCCTAGGATTTCAAGAAAAGAACACAACGAGAGAAGGAACGAGTTTATTAAAACTTGAACGAGAAGAAGAGCAGAGCGCCAACCTAATTACTGTTTAATGACTGGGCTCAAGTCAGAATGTCAGCCCTGGCCCGCCAGGGAGAAAGCAGTCTGGCTTGAAGAGCGAGAGAACATGAAGAGGGAAGATGACACAGTCCATTATCGTGGTGTGTGTCTCTTGAGCCAATGAAGCTCACAATTTTCCTGAGAAAATCAAGGAAGAATGAAAACGGTGCCTTTTTCTGTCCTCCAGTGTCATCCTGTTGTATATGGACTGCATCCTAACTGTCTCCAGGTTTCTGAATGTCTCCAGGATTAGTCCTTTGCACCAACTCACCTTTGGCACCCAAATTCAAAACAGTTGCCCCTTATGCACGATAGAGGACTATGGCAAAATCAAACATAAGGAAACTTTGATTCAGACAAAATTGAGCACAAATAAGTTTGGGCAGAGAATCTTCACCATTTACTGACTGGATGGTTGAATATATGAACTTCTTTTTCATGTAATGATAAACATTTGGTGGGTGGCTGGCTAGATGTCTCTGAGCTTCTGCTGTTTGTTTAAAATGTAATTATTAATATCTGTCTTCAGAGACTACTGCAAGAATTAGATTTGACAGATATAGAAGTGGTTGCATAAGACATCGGCACATATTAGAATCTCAATAAATGCAAATTCTTATCATCACCTGAGAAATAACAAGGGCAAATAGATGTCTAAAAATTCTCCTTCATTCTACTTAAACACAGACTCTTACTCTCCACATATACTATTGCAAATTTCCTCCTTTTCTGCAGCAATTTTGCTGGTGATGAAGATTTCTTTTTTATTTAAGAAAGGTTCCTTATGCTGGATTTTCATGAGCAATGCCTACTGGTAATACTATACTAAGACAAACAAAAACATAATGAGGTAACATAAGTGAAAGAATTGGTTTTTGTTGTCTATTAATTGCTCATGGAACATAACAATAAGTATGCACCACTTAAGAGTATAGTCTATTCTTGAGATCGCCATTCAAGGTGCCCTAAACCCTACAGGAATCATTTTCAATGGATCAACGAGAAGCCAACGTCCATACCAAATAATGTATTGGATTTTAGTAAGAATTACAAAAGACACCCTTCCTTTTGATTCCTCTGTCCTCAGTTCCACAGCTCTGAGCCTCTCAAGCAGGAACTGCTTCTCCCCACCCTGCGAATGATCTCTTCATTGCTCATTTTGGTTTCTTAGACTTTGTTGTGACAAATCTATGAACACTTTGATGGCTCGAAAGCAGTAGAAATGTACTCTCACAATTTTGGAGGACAGAAGTCTACAATCCATCACTGTGTTGTCTGGGTTGTTTCCTTCTGCAGGTATTTAGGCCATGCCCCTCTCTTAGTTTTTGGTGATTGCTAAAAGCAATCTTTCTTCTGAACCCATCTCTGTTCAGACTTCAGTTACAGCCTTCGAGGATGCATCATGATCTAAATTTACCTTACTTATCCGTATGTATGCCTGTCCCCTGCCGAATCCCCATCACTAAGTATCAGGAACACAGCGAATGATTTGCTTGCCATCATTTCTCCTTTGCAACACCATCATTTCAATCTCAGTAGATGTTCAACAAAATTATTGTTTAGCAATGAAAAGAATGATCATGTCACAGAAGAAAGAGGTATAGGGACAGAGAAGAAATGGTAATTGTTAAAACACCACCCGGTGTTTAGTTATTTTCTTTACATATACTAACATTTTCTTTCAACTCCGAATTTGTACAGTGGATGTTTCTTTTACACGTCATACAAACAGGCTAAATCATTTTCACAAAACCATGTAAACAGGAAAATGAAGCTTTAACCAAATTCAATCTACCTGACTCAAAGGAATAATTATTTTGCTAACTCTACCTCACAAGTAAAAAATATAAAGAAAGAAAGTAATAGTAAACTAGTAATTAACATGTCCTAGAAATCCTCTCAGGCATTCTTAAAAACAACAAACAAACAAACAAAAAACCCCAAAAGAGTAGTTTACTTTGGCCTTCTGGAAAAGCCATGGAACCTTACGGACTTGGGGCAGAAAATGTGCTCTCTATAGAAGGATCAACCAGTACTTTAATAAGTTAGCTCAAAATAACTAGGGTGGGTGTTTGCTTTTCACATGGGTAAATTTAATTAGCTTTGTGGGTGGCTAAGAACTGATGCAGGCCTCCTCTAGCTGGTATACAAAATTATCCTGGCTACGTTTAGCAGTTCAGAAAACATGCTTCCAATCTCCACCAAACCTGCAGTGAAATGGGATCTCAGGTGCCTCAGTCAAGAGAATTTTGAACAAATATAAGGAAGAAAATTACAATGAAGATAAACTGAGTAAGGTATTTCTTCATCTTTTTATTCTGGTGCCAGAAAACTATAATCTAGAACATAATATGACAATGCACAATGCATCCTAATTACATACTGTAGTATATTCAAAAGGCGCACAGACACTTCATAGAATTTATAAAGAGGAATAGGTTAAACATTTAAATAATGTTGTACAATAATTAAATGCATCTCATCTTTTAAGGAAATCAATGCTTTCCTGTGATACAATTTAAATTTTTCTGAAATACCTTCTGTTTAACCTACCTCAATTTTGCATTTTTCACATAACACTGGATAATTTTCTAGATATTTTCCCTAAATTGTTATATAAAAAATAAGAAAGAAGATCCAATGTTATTCAATTGCTAAAGATACTAATGATCATATACACAAGGAAATTAATGATCATAGACTAGCCAGTCTTCATTTTCAATTAATAATATAACTTCATTTTGTATTATGGTATATATATATATATATATATATATATATATAATGAATCATTTACTAGTCAAACAATGTAAGTCAAACACATTTCTTCCAGGGTTCATATTCTATTGAAGGAAATACATATGAAACACATGAACAAATAGCTATAAAATACAGTAGTTTGTCTCTGGAGAAAAGTAGAGCATCAAATGTTGGTACAGATGTGGAGAAATTGGAGACTTTTTATTCCATTGGTGGGAATATACAGTGGTATAGCTGTGATAGAAAGCAATAAAGTGGTTCCTTGGAAATAACTAATCCTTAAACTACATTAAACATTACTTTAGGGCAAATGTTTCCCAGAATTGAAATCAACATTTTTACCTATTTCTACATGTGTGTTCACTGAAGCATTGCAATAGTCATGATATGCAAACTGAAATAGCCATGAACAGATAGATGTTTAAAGAAAATGACATCTTTACATTCAAGTGATATTCTTCAGCTCTAGAAAAACGAATCCTTCACCAGGGAGGAACTGGGTGACATTGTGCTATATAAAATAAGATACATAAAATAGAGAGAGAGAGAGAGAGCGCGAGATGAGTATTGTGCAATTCTACATCTATGCAATAACTAAAACAGACTTAGAGAATCAAAGAGCAACCAAGAGATTAGAGGACATAGGGTGTATGTGGCTTTTGGTTCAGTGGTTGCAAAGGTTCATTTCTACAAGCTCAATAAGTTCTAGAGATCTGCTATAATCAACAATTATGGCAGTGTGTATTTTGAAATACATCCAAAGGTTAGTCCTCACGTTAAGTGTTCTCACCACAAAACAGAACAACATTGAACGAACAGAACACAAGGACATAATTAGAGGTATTAAGAGTATAAACTTCAACTGTGGTGACACAATAATAAACATGTGTTTAAGTTCACCTACGTAAATATATTAAATATGTGCTCTGGTGTGTGTGCATATCACAACTCACCTCAAACCCACTTTCTAAAGGAAAGTCATTAAGGGGATTTAGAAGATGACAGTACACCAATAGGCCTTTCAGAGTGATCCAAAAAAGTGATTGGAGAGAGGGGTCCAGGCTTAGAGCGTTCAAGGCTTAGGAAGGTCCACCAGAAGGAAAACCAACAGGAGGTTTTATAATGCTAGAGCGATGTGACATTTTCTTAAAATATGAACATAAATTAATTGTACAATTGTACATTGTGATGTCTACAACAGGCAGAATGAGGTACTTCAATCCAATTCACCCCATGTCTATTTAGTCTTCCTTAACCGTTCTTCCATCTTCCAACTCCTTTTCAAGTTGTGGAAAGTTTCACACATTCAGACACAATGTACTTTTATAGTATTCACCCATGATTGTCTACTTCCTTACTCTGAAAGAACACTTTTTTAAAAATTGTTTTCATTCTGTCTTTTTCATGAACATATATAATGTATTTTGATCATACATACTCTCTTCCCTCTTCTTTCCCTCCTGCTGAAATCTTTTCTTTCCCCAAGTATTCTATTTCTTTTCAGGTCATTGATTTTTTTTAATCTAGGTGGTTCTACATATGAGAGGCAATGTGATATTTCTTTATCCGAGTCTGGCTTATTTTATTTAACATTATCAGCTCTAGATTCAACCATTTTACTCTCAATGATATAATTTCATTCGATCCAGCTGGATAAAACACCATGACTAACAATTTAAAGGTATACCTATAGCTTCTGTGTTAAAGATGAATTGGAAAGATTCACTAGCCAAAGATGAAGATCAGTGAGGCCATTCTTATGGTCCAATGATGTTGATAAGACAAGAATAGGAACAGCAAGAGACTGGTAGGAAGCTGTCTTATTGGATACAATTTGATAATGGACCAGAGACGAAGAATGAGAATGAGAAAGTAAGGATGATGTTCAGATCTTTGTTTTCAATAATGGAGTCACTGGCACGCACTGCCATTAATATAAATGAAAGTACTTGCTACCCTGCTAAATAAAAAGGCAAAAAAGAAACCAAGAAGTTATTTACTGAATGATTACTTCCTTTTATTATTTTTTTGTCTTTTCATATAAAGAAGCAGAAGAGTAGGATGTAGTCTCATGTATTATTCCTAAATTAATTGCCCTTCTCTCCTCAGAATTGTTTTAAGGCAGCACTGGGAGTAAAAACTATGTCACGACATGGCCTTTGGGCAAACAGTTGCAATGTTCGGCATTTATCCCAATGGGAGACATAATGGCTTCTGTAAGGATAGAACCAGAATGTTCACTGCAATACTTTCTATTATAGTAAAAGATGGGAAAGGAGAGAATCAAATTAGCCATGATATGTTATTAAAGTTACTCCTTGAAATCAGAAGTGATAATATCACAAGAAACTCTTACAGGAAGACTTTTACCCTGCTTTGTAAAGAAAAAACATAGTTTCAAGTTAACAAAGAGCATATGAAACATCAGTTTCTCCTAAATACACATAATCAGTGAAAAATCTATAAACCTACGTATTAAACCATTAAAGGTCATCATCTCTACATTGGCAAGTGATGAAATAACATTTATAAAAACTCATAAAAAATGTGTCAACCTTACGACAAAATGCTAATTTTAACGTAGGGAGGTGAGACAATAAAGAAAAAATAACCGTGCAAAGGGAAGCTTAAAAACATGAGCCAGCCAAAAAAGAAAAACCCACATAATATTCTATTCACCTAACACAGATGGTTCACAAATTTAGCTCTAACGAAGAGAGGAATAAAGACTATGAGACAGACTTTATTAATGACAAAATTCACCGTGTCCCAAAATACAAATTAACAGTTAAAGTGAACCTTATCATACCTAAGCCCCTTTTTGCCTATACAGACAGCCAGGTGGCCTGGCACCTCATTACTTCCAGAAATCTCCCAGAATCCTGTCTGTTCACCTAACTTTCACCTCGGGTAACCAGTCTGTATGTTAGTTCCTGGCACATGAATACTTGTACCTACCTTGGTTAATTGGCCTAGGACTTTGTTTCTAATTCTCTTCCTTGTGCTATTCAACCAGTTTAAATTTTGCTTTATTAAAAATGTATTATTGGTAATTCAATAATAAATGTCTGACCCATAATTCCTTCAAGGCACAAGTAAAAACTTTGTAATTCCACAGTTATTTCCATAACAGTAGACATTTTAAAATCAGTTTCATTTCCTTTACAAAATATGGTAAGCCAAAATAATATCTTTGTTCAAAAATAACATTTACATTCTAATCTATATTTGTGAGAGATATGGTACACTACATGAGAAAAGAAACTCACAAATGAGACTACATAAACCATCTTGAGAAGAAAGACTACTTGGGTTAGATCCAATAATAATAATAGTAATAACCAGAATTCTTAAAAGGAAAAGAAGGGAAAAAAGTGACAGAATAGGATTACAGGAGCACATGATAGAGTGATGTGAAGCCACAAACCAAGAAATGCAGGCAGATCTGACCTTTGAAAAAGCAATAAATAAATAAATGTACAAGTGAAATAAGTAAATAGAGATTCAGGGAGAAATACAATATTACCTACATTTCATTTTAGTGAAGCTATACCCACTTTAGACTTTTGATCCCCAGGAAGGAAAGACAATAAATTATTAGCCTATCAAGACCACTAAATTAGTGATGCTTGGAATAACAATAAGAAACTAAAAGAGAGATGGAAAAAGTACATTGTAGCCTTTGATTTGCCACCAAATCCATGTCATCTAATTAAAGGCTCTAAATATAGCAAGTAACGTATATATGTATGAATCTTTCAGAACTTAAGTGGCATTTACTCCCAAAACATTATCTCCAGTTAAAACAAAAGCTAAATGCACATACCAAAGCTAAATGCCAAAACACCAAATGGCAAAGTAGTTTAACAAATGACCTTTAAATCATTCATAAATCATTCATAAAATCATTCCTTAAATCATTCATAAAAATTCCAAATATTAATCATTGCATGTCATTTGTAATGACATTCAACTTTTAAAGTCATGCCCAAATTAAAACAGAGTTTTCAAAATAAGTCTCTGGGCATGCTATTTCTTTTAAAACATTTCCTAGTACTTCTGTGAGGATGCAGTATTAAAAAGTAGACTTGCTTCCATTCTCAAAAGTAAGAATATGAGATAAGTACTCTTGTAGTTTGTATTTCTCATCCTGTGATCATCATCATTATTGTGACTTACCAGGTCAGTTCACACACACAGCATAGAAGCCCAGATGCTGAAGACTGAGCAGCTAGACTTCAGGTTAAAATCAAGTGTCCACAGAGAATGCAAGAGACAATCCAGCACCTGCAAATCCATTTAAAATGTTTCAGGTTTCACCTCTAATTTTACAAAACATTTTTAGAGAACAGAAATTCAATGACTATTATCTCCTTTTATTGATTCAGTTCAACATAATGACTAGTAATGTAAACGTTCAACCAGTGGTACAAATACCTGATGCTACTTCGCAGCATCCAATTGTATGAGGGGTGGTCTGCATTTGCAATCCATATACTGAATGATCACAAGTTAAAGGTTAGCCTGTGCCATGTAGCAAGATCCTTTCTCAATCAACAAAAAACACACAAACCAAACAACAACAACAAGGACAAAATCCTGGATTTTGTCTTTTAATTTTATCTTTTAATTTTGTTCTTAAAACGCAGATTACAGGGCCCTTCTTCTGGTTTAGAATGTTCCGCTTGGGATTTGGAATTGTGTTTCTCTTTAAGTTTCCATGCAATGCTGTTACTCATTCAAGGGTGAGATTTTTCAAAGGCGAAGACACTGGTGCTCCTACCAACTGAGAGGAAGTTATTCAAGCTTTTCCCTGTTTTGTTTTGGATGTATGTGTTTTCCTGTGATGTAATTATAGGAAGATTGTCCATCTCCAGTGGTACTCTACTGCACCATCATTACTAACCTACACCCTTCCCAAATTACTTCCTGGGATGATTACAAGAAGGTAGTTCTTGCCACCAACTTAAAGAATTCCAGGGTGTTAGCATAAAACTGAGCTCTGGCTCACCTCACTGTTTTTTCAATGTCTTTTTTTTTTCTCCTGAATTTGCATTTCAGCCTCTTCTTCTAGAGACCAGAACTACATCATTTTCCAATTAGCCAAACGGTAACTTGGCTCAATGCATTGATGATCAGCTGGCTGTTTGGACATCAGAATTAGAATAAATATCTTTATTAGCTAACAGAATTTTGAGTATGTATAAATTCCTCAGAGATACAGAGGCACTCAGTACCTAAAATGTGGCTAACCCTTCTTCCAATGACCAAAATGAAATCTTAAATTTCTTCAAGTTTGAACTCAAACACTATGTACATAGAGCAGACTAATTTTTTCTCTTCCTCTCATGACCTCTAGATTTAAGGCTTGTTTCTCTGATTTATGCTGACATATTCCCTGATACATGACAAACAAGGTACTTTTCACAGTTTGCAGTGAACATTATTCTACTGTGTTTTCTCTGAACCTAATATCTGTCTCCTGACTAGACTAGAACCTCCTGGAAAGCAGGGAGTGACAACTTTAATGCCTTAAAGAAGCCTTCAGTAAAGTGTGGATTCAATATTTATTTGCCTTATAGATAAATCCCTCATGAAATGATAATTATTGAAAGAAGGTGAATCTTACATTCCACTATAAAGGCCAGAATTTGTCATCTGGTATATGTGGCAAGAATGAGCAACATGAACATGTTCTCTTAACCTTTTAGACTTCAAAAAAAGTCCACTAGAATGGCAAAAAAAAGTAAGGAGGGAAATGAGTTTTTCTCTACTACTGCTCAAGTAACTATTTGCTCAAAAGACTAATTTGTAATTTTGTGTTCATGATTTGTATATCAGTTTCTAAGTAAAAACCTGAAGGGAATAATCAGAGGCTTCTACCACAGATCCTGCTCAGCCCTTTTTGAACCTTGTGTCTCATAAAATTATTTGGCATTTACCCTTGCATTTATGATCTAGGTTTGCAGATATCAATATGGGAAATTTTCCCTTACTGTTTTATGCTGTACTATGCAGTTTTTAAATGCTTCCACGTTTGCCAGATAATCAAAGACTAAGATAAAAATATGCATATTATTGTTCTTTCCCTGCCCTTCTTTTGCAGAAGTGTCAAATCACCAAATTACTACAATAAATCCTGACACTTGTCTCCTATAAAATCTATTTTGAACTTGAGCATGAGAAAGATGGAAAGGCAGGGAAATCTAATGAATAATTGTTGGAAAGCTAACTAAGTGAGGAAAATGCAAACCAAAGACATTAAAAATCAATTTAGAAACAAATAGCATTTTGTCAGACTTAAGAATTATTCATTAGAGGTTGGAGTACATTGCCATCACCAAGACAACATAGAAAATGAGCCTTACAGAAAAATAATTAACAATTAGCCTAGCAGTTTCTTTCTTTCCACTTTATTTTGGAAAAGACTGCCTTTCTCACACATCCTTACACAAATGCACACACATACACACACACACATTCTTACACAAATGCACATACATCCTTCTTGAAGATAAATCACCTCCCTACCCCCACTAGTGTTAAAAAGTAAAGTGCCATCCATGCTGGAGAGCATTAAGGAATTTACTGAAATGGATATAGACTGCTTCCTTCTCTGAGTCATCAGGTTTTAAATAGAAATGAGATAGTAAATTTTTGCCCGCATCACACTGTGTGTCTTCTCTGATTCACTACTCTCATTCATCTTCCTGCTCTCTAATTTGGAAAGATGCAGGCAAATGTATAAATATTCATGGCAGCTCTGCAAATAGACTGCACAGTGCTCAGTCTTCCGTTAGAAATGGGCAGAACGTCAAACAGGGCTAGAGATGAGTCTCAAAACGATACATTTGGCTTGTGATTAATTTTTTTAAAGAAAAGAATAGTATGAGTATGTCAGGGTAGAATTTCACAGCTGTATCTGTAACAAGTTTCCTGACATGATCTCAAACCTGTCGAACCTCACACTCAACTCAAAAGCATCTTTTGATCATCAATATCTAAGACTTACAGCCTAAGTTTCTGGTTAAACCTTCTTGGTACCATATGCATACTGATATGTTAACACATTATCTGGGTAGTTGTTATTTGCATCCTGGGTTATGGACACTTTTTCACTTATTGACAAAGTACATTAAGCCAACCCAACAAACTTGGGTTTCCGTTTCTTCTACTCTGGGTTGGAATTTCAAAGAATATCTTTGATTGACATAGTGGAAATGTTAAAAATAGGAATGTTTGTAAGCTATATCAAGTAAAAAAAAAAAAGTGGAACCAGCAAGCTAGTTCATTCATCTCAAAAAGTTGAGGGAGGTTAAACTTTTTTTAAGAAAGTCATGATAGCTGGATGGGGATGGGTAGGGTGAACAATGGATGAGTATGATTCGAATGGAAATGCGATTGAAATCGGCAGCCAAAAGTCTATTGTCAACAAAATGAGGCATAAAAGAGGCACATGTGAAAGCAGCATTGTGAGATGAGCATAGCACAGATGAGCATAGCTGTACTACACCTGTGATGCTCATTTTTTTTACACTTGTAATTGTGGAAAGTGTATAATACAGCCACAGTGGTGGAGACTAGAATCTCTGCTAGAATCTAGGCCTGGGATGAGATTTTCAGTATGCTGTGAAAAGTGAAAAAAATCTGCTATTTGAAGTCTAGGTGAGATTAAATTTCCATCTGGCATCGTATGATTATAAAAGACAGAAAGCCATTCATGCAGACAATACCAAATTATCGAATTCAGTGCAGAGAAATCAGAGGAGGCAGACAAAAATAACTGCTGAGCGTTAAACATCCTATTCAAATATTAGGAGGGCAGGTAGGGTGTGGGTGCCAATCCTGGAGCTTGAATGCAGGGACTGGTTACTGTTCCTGAGCTTTTGTGCTCAAGGCAAATGTTCTACCACTTGAGCTACAGCACCATTGCTGGTCTTTTCCTGGTTAATTGGAGAAAAGAATCTCATACACTTTTCCACTCAGACTGGCTTCAAATGGCCAACCCTCAGATCTCAGCCTCCTGAGTAGCTAGGACTACAGGTGTGAGACACTGGCACCTGGCTAGGATGGCAGTGTTTGATTTAAGAACTCTTGTTACACAATTACAATGACCAATTGTAAAGGGAAGGAATGATCACTATAACTTCATTGCTTTAGAATCAGGGTGAAATTCTTAAAGGGCACAGATAGCTTTGAAATGAATACCCAGTGCTGTTCATCTGTTTGCCTAAGTCCTCTCTCTCAAATGCTTCCTGCCATCTACTTTCAGTAACCAAGAGGCAAAGAAAGTACTAAAGAGAACAATGCTGAGTAAGTACACATGGTTTCTAAGCCAAGCTAGAACTACAAACTTGGGAAGCTAAACCTAAGCATCCATAGTATTCAATTAAGTACACAAATTGATGTTGATATGAGCATCCTCATTCTTTCTTTTCATTCTAGGTAAATTTTTAAAGCAGCAACCAAAGTACCTAACATCTCATCAAACAAAATTTCTCAGAAATCTCCAACCAGATGCAATAAGGGAGACACTATCTAACATTAATTAAATTAGGAAACAATGAAAGTTAATATTTTTTCACTCTTCAATGATATATAATCTTTTTGTGTGTGCCAGTCCTGGGCTTGAAATCATGGCCCCAGTACAGTCCGGGAGCTTTGTGGTTTGTGCTGTACCACTGAAGCTACAACTCCATTTCTGACTTATCATATATAAATATGAAACTTGTATGTACTTCTCAGGAGGCAAATAGAAATTTGGTTAAATTCTTTAAATCAATTCCCTAAATACTACAAAGGAAACCATACTCTTTTAGCTCATCTGAAATATAGTCCTCTTATGTTTTAAAGAAATAGTACTTTTTAATTCCTATAATTTCAAAAATATTATCCCAGTAGCTGCTCAATATTAGTAGTCATAAAATAGTTGTATGTCTTTGATAATCAATTTCCAGTAAATTAAAAGTGATTATTCATGCCTTATATGTAGATCAAGCCAGGGAATATTCCATGAAAATAGACTCAAAAGAGTTGAAGCTCAGTTTACAAAGATATTAATCCTCTAGCCCTTTCTCTCAGTATGTTTGAGATACCCTCAGTGCCTAACCACAGGGCAGGGTCTTCATTGGTGAAGACCACATGGAAAAAAAATCTAATAAGAGACTGTACACTTTTCTAAGGCCTGTTTATGTCTGATTCCCCAAGGAAACATTATGTTTATATTTGAACTAGTCAAAATAATAGATGAAAAGCATGTGACCTAGGAAAATGATATTGCATTCACATTGCAGTGGCTGTGGTAACCTAGTTAGAACTCAGAAATGTTGATTCTTGTACCTCTCACATTCATTAACAATAGGCCACAGCCATTGTGTAACGTTAATAGAGTAGCTATGATAGGAACCATAAGATATTCAATGTTCAAATATTTACTACTTGCAACATCTCCTGCCTCGTGTCAAGGTAAAAGAGCCGACTCAACATCCTGAAGCTTGATGACCTGGTTTAAGCACCAGCTCTGATGACTATTACCCATGTAACATTGGGTAAGACACTGATCTTTTCACAGCCTCAACTTTCTCTATTGCAAGAGGAAGATAATAGTGTTACCTATCTCTTAGATTCTCATAATCATTGGATCACAATTTATAGCATGCTATGTATACTGCTTTGAACAGATGAACCATAGAAAAAGTTATCATTATTACATTTGTACTAACATGAAAACTGTTCCAATCTTAGATGGAAAACGAAATCAGATCAAACTGAACATACAGAATGATGACAACTCTTTATAATAAAACCTTCATACATCCTGTCTGGCAGGCATCCTGCAAATTATTAACATCATCTTAAACAGGGAGAATTTTGTCATCCTTTCTGCAGGCCCCTCATTTACTTTAGGTACTCCAATTACCACCATAATGGTAAAATAACCAGAAAACATAGTAAGAGAATGATTTGTGTCACTGTGGGGACACTTGGGTGGAAGTGAATTACACATAGGCATAAGTACATAAAATTAGGTAATGAGTGCCCTGGGCTCTGAAGGCTCCATACCTCCTGTTGTTTCATGTGTTTTCACCATTTTTTTTCCTACAGCTGTAATTTATCCTACTAAAGAGCAAGAGTGACATTTCTGCACTTCACCTTTCACCTGTGCGACTGGTCACTGGGGAATGTAAGGAGACAAGCTCAGCCCATTATACACATTGCTAATTACCACTGACTTCCACTACCCCACACACTTCATTAACCACATTGAAAATTTCATTCCCCAGCCAAGCTGCTCTAAGAACTCATCTCCTACCCACAGACAGTTGCATTTTCATTCTGTGCTAAATTCCTCTCATTCTTGTAATCAATCAGTCAATAAAACAGAATGCTCAGGTCAACTCAAGGTGTGTGTGTGGGTGTTTGTGTGTGTGTGTGTGTGTGTGTGTGTGTGTGTGTGTGTGTGCGTGTGTGTGTTACTAGATTCCTGGGGAAAGAAGTTTGAATGTGTGTGAATCGAAAACCAACCTCATCACAATTTATTAAAGCTATTGATATCTTCCAAAGCTATCTTCTTCATAAAAGGGATGCACATGCTTCATTCCTTATTTTCTATACCCTAAACAAAGCGTTCAAACATGAAGCTGGCATTTTCTGGACCAGTAACTTCTGTTACAGTAAGTCTATGAGAAGATGTAATACATTTAAATCCACCTAATTGGCAAAGTGACATTCTTTACCCAAATGACAGACTATACTAATAGAGCTTATACTTAATATAGGTAAAACAGCCCAGGAAAAGCAATATAATTAGTTTAGGTTTCACTTAAATACTTCACACAATGCCTGGCACATCAGCAGCACACAAGGTGCCCTATAATGCCGAAATCTCTCTGTCCATACATCCATTAATCTCTCCATTCATGGAGGCATTCAATGATTCGCACATTT
This sequence comes from Dipodomys spectabilis, assembly GCF_019054845.1. Taxonomy (NCBI): domain Eukaryota; kingdom Metazoa; phylum Chordata; class Mammalia; order Rodentia; family Heteromyidae; genus Dipodomys; species Dipodomys spectabilis. Next base: position 3,056,123 of record NW_024871276.1, on the reverse strand, counting down.
ATCTTCATGTGTTAAACTTGCAAAATGAAAGCATAATGTAAGAAATAATAGAGGAAAATTTCAGATGTCATCATTTATTTTTAAAAAAGTTTGCCATTGAGGCAAATGCAAAGTAAGAGAAGTATGATACAGCCAATTGCATCAGATGAGGTAACACATGTATATCATCTCAACTACTTAGAAAGTAGATACTAGGGCAACTTCAATTGAGGCAAGACCAGGCAAAACTTTGGAAAGATTCAGTCGTGACAAACAAGCGAGGCAGGATCATCTAGGTGTGCAATCCCAAGTATACAGGAAAGTACAGGAGGAAAGGAAGCTAATCTGAGTCTGGCCTAAGCAAAAAGACTCTATTTGAAAGACTAAGTTAAAGCCCAACAAAATAAGCACCAAGAAATGGGTAGTTGCAAGCAGGGTGGTCAAGAGAAGAGAAATAGAGGAATAACTGGGGGAAGTGAGTAGAATTCAGGCAAGAATGTATTGTATATGACACAGCAATGAGAAAAATATGGAAAAGGGGTGGGCAGAAAAGAGTTGAAGATGTTGAAGGGACAATTAATACATAACAGGATGCCTAGTATACATAAATTGCTTTGCTCAATGGCAAGAACTTCAATACATAACCTAAAAATTAAGAAAAGTGAGGGAAGGGATAGGGTGTGAAGGGTGGGTGAAAATGTGGACAGGGGTGACATTGATCAAGAGGCAGTGCTTGGTAAGAAATGTATGCATTATCCTGCCCATGTAATTGTAACCCCTTTGTACAGTATGTTCACAAATAAAATAAAATTAAATTAAAAATAAAAGAGGCATTGTATTCATAAACTGTTCTGTTGAATGACAAATCCTTTGTACAACTGCTTAAAGAAAATAAAAATATATTTTCAAAAATTAACTCAAACAACAAAGATACTGGGGACATATAAAATAAGTAGTAGAGCCAGTGACTAGCTAGCATGACACATTGAGTTCAAGTTCCCGAACCACACCTATGTGTGCTCATTAGCACACTCGCGCATAAACACACACACACACACACACACACACACACACACAAACACACACACTATGGTAAGGCTCCATCTTAGCCCTTAGTAAGGTAACAGTCCAGTGGGGAACACAAACATAGAGAGACCTTCTTTGAATCAAACACACAGTTATAAGAGCAAAAATAATAGTATGCACAAGGTCCAGAGAATAAAGCAAAATATCCTGAGGGAAGAAAGTGAATGCGGCCAGGGTATAGCCTGCATAGGACACAGTCCTACATGTACTCAGGAGGGAGGCCTAGTGTTCTCTGCAAGATTTCCTGTAATCTATTACTTTGATTTGCTTCCAAGTCTTCATATACATTTATAGTCTGTTCATTCCAGAAAAGGAGCAAATTGTTCAGCTATGGCAGAGGACTCACATGGTCAATCACTTTTTAAAATATATTTTTATTGTAAAGATACTGTACAGAGGGGTTACAGTTACATCAGTAAGGTGATGAGTACTTTTCCTCTAGAGCAGTGTTACCTTGTTACCCCCTCCTTTGTTTTTCCCCTACCATCTCTTCCCTCCCCAGCTCCCCACCTCCTCCCTTTCTACCCCCCCCCCCACCAAGTTGTAAAGTTCATTTTCAACACAGTGTCTTGTACATCTCATTTTTACATTGGGTCAACCTGTATCCTTGTTTCAACATTTGGTCAATCATTTTTTAAGAGCTAGAGGCACCACCACATCATCAACGTGGATCCCTTCCCTGGGGCAGGATTGATGCTTCAATTTCCTCTCAATTCTCTTTCTCTTTTTCAAGAAGAGGTGTCTTCTTAAAAATGTATAATCTCCACAGAAGAAAGAAATATTAGCGCCAGGTGGATTGATTTAATCGGCACGTGTGTGTAATGGAGTCCAATCACATTTGTATTATACACAAACGTAATAATTTTTATACTATAAGATAAAACAACTGAACACAAGTAGGTGACTAAGTAGGTATCATAGGGTACAGAGATGAGGTACACAGATGAGGGAACTGCTGGTTAGTTTTCATATTCCAGCTCTAATAATGTTGGTATAAATTTAGACTAAAAGTACTATCAATTTAAGAGGGGAAGGCTGACAGTTTGGGTCAATGGGAGTATCTTTGTATTTGGAATTATCATTTGATTTTCTCCACTGTTACTGACTAAGCATCATCCAAAAAATGAGAAAGAGAAGAAGGAGGAGGAAAGTAAAGAAAGAAGAAGAAGGAAGAGAAGTAGGAGAGCAGGAAAAGGAGGAAGAAGAGGATGAGGAAGTGGATAGAAGGGAGGAAAATAGGGAGGGAGGAAAGAAGGAAGGAAGGAGGAAGGAAGGAAAGAAGGGAAGAAATGATATATATTCCTTTAAAAAGAAAGAGTAATAATGAATTCACCAGTTGAGAACACCTAAGCTCTAGTAGTGAAAGAGATTTAGCACAATTGGGAAATGAAACTTTCACAGTATATTTACAAGACACCAAGGGCATTACTAAGAAAGCCTGGAAAATATTGTTAATTGTCATTTTGATGAATTTTCCTTTCTCCTATAAACAACAGTAATACAAAATTAGAAATAAATTAATGACAGGGAATAAAATCTTCCGACAGTTTTCATTAACTCAAGGCATTGTTGGTCCTGGTAAGTGTAATGCAAAACCATGGGTCTTGTTAAATCTCATTAAATAAGTTGGTCATGGTCTGGTTATCACATAGACAGAATGACAATGAGGAAATCAAATTGGTATTTAGTGTGTGTTGTGTTTGATAGAATCCTCAAGTCAAACCACAACATGAGATAAGAGAGACAGGTCAGGAGGAAGTGTATCTCGCTGTGTAACTAAAACTAATGGATCCAATTGACTCCACAACTAAAAAAGTAGGAAATTTTTGCATTCTTTCTTCGCCACCTACAAAATTATCTGTCCTCATAAGTATGTTAATAGAATTTTAGGTTTCCACAACTACCTAGAAACTGATTTCAACCAGAATGGCAGGCAAACAGAAGAAAATGTATAGACTGGTAAAATACAGTTTTTATCCACTATAATTCATTTTCGAGTCCTTGTTTCTATGTCAGTATTTATGGATCTTTCTAAACCTTGGTTTAGTATTTGTAAGTCAAATTATGAAGAATTTTCTCCCTATTAATAAGTCTATCTTGATTCTTTAGGTCACTATATGTATATTTCTTATAAACCAGAAGCAATCCTGAGTGGTAATCTTGGTGTTTATATACTTCTAAAGATTTCTACTTAAAAAAGGTAATTAAGCTCACTTTTCATAAGATTTTATAATTTCATATCATACCTTGCAATGAATGCTTCTATAAAATGAATGTTTGTCCTCAAGATTCCTATGTTGAAGCATTAGCATCCGTTGTATCATTATTTAGAAGTAAATTCTCTAGAGAAATAATTAAGTTGAAAATGAAACCAGAAAGTGATTTCCTTGGTAGATTAAAGTCCTGACAAGAAGAGGAGTCACAGAGTTTTCTCCTTCCACATACAAACCACAAAGAAGCCAGGTGAGATACAACACAGAACAAGAATATGCCCATTGCCCAGTCAGGAAAATAGACTTTACCAAAAAAAAAAATCCAATGATGTCTTTACCTTAAACATCTATTTTTCATAACTGAGAGGAAACAAGTGGCTAGATTTTAAGCCTTCAGTGTTCTTTTGTTTTGGTAGCCCCAGCTCTGTAATATAAGTGGCATCTCAGAAACAAAAGGGTCAGACTTTCAAGAAGGAAACTATGGACAATTGCATTAAATTTAGAAGATGAAGAGAAAGGAATGAGTAAAAGTGGCAGTCGATTACATGTATTGAGCATTAAAGCAACTGTGACCATAGATTGTATTTACATATTTATATATTTCTATTCCATAAGTTAATCTACTTGAGATATTCATACTGATGCATGAGAATGGGTCACAAAGATGTATTCACAGTTCCTTTTCCTCCTTGATGTCCATCTCCCAACAGTTGACTACAGTTATATATACTTTCTACATGTAGGCTATTAAAAGTAGGGTTAAAGATTCACAAGAGTATTAGGTATGCATGCATGCATGTATGTATATATATATACATATATATATGTCAAACATATGTAAGCATGAATTACATACGTATTATTTTTAAGTAGGAATATAAAGACGTCAATGTGTCAAGTTATTAGTACTAGGCATCTTGACCAGTGTCCCAACTTCCATAATTTTCTGCACCATTGATCCCAACCCCTCTCATCCCTTCAAGTTATCTAGGGATTTCATTTTTGATACAATAAAAATAAATTCTGTAGAGATAGAATTAGTGAAATAAGATAGGCACCCCTAGTCCTTCTATTCAAATTTGTTTGAGAGAGGGTAGAATATAGTAATAAAAATTTTGAACTTCCATAGGGAAATAAATAATAAAATTTAAACATTCTGGTAGTTAACAATGACTGTATGACTGCTGGGCAAGGTGTCCTTATGAATCCATTAACATTCATTATATAAAATATGCATTCATTCTTACTGCATAGCACTGACGATCATTATTCCATATACTGTTCACATGTAGGTAAACTCATGAACAAATTCTCCAAGTGCATTGATTCTTGTAGGTGAGAGCACTTGAAAATATGTGAGGTCCCCTAACACCAGAAATAATGTACAACATGATTGTCTATAGTAGTCTGATGTACAAGTTTAAGGAGACATTGTAAAAATGTCTACCCTCGTCTGACTCCATTAAATTCCTTCCCTAGGAGAAATGACATTCTTGCAGACATATCCAGCATTCAGTGACCCTAGACTAGGTTTTTGGAGGCAGAAAATGGTTTTTATATGACCCAATGCAAAGAGAAGTGACATTATTACTCTTACACCATGGAAATACCCTGGCATTGAGGTTCTTTAAATTAGTTTTCTTTCATCTCTAGGAAAAATATGAGCCAGTAAATAATCCTTTGATCTTAAGTAACAAGTAATATGGAAAATTCCAGAACAACGTTTGGAAATTCAAACGAATGGAGAAGAGAGTAATTATAAAACTATCATCCAGATGTAACTTGAAGTTAAATTTGAACTAAAGGTACAATAAATATACCTTTCTCAAGACATGGCTATATATAAGAGTGAGAACTTTTCATTAGGGTTATCAAATACACAAGCTATGCATAACAGCAGAGAATAGATTCACTACTAATAAGAGAAAATTTAATGGGGGTGTTTAAGTCAGTTCAGGCACTGGGATGACAGTGTTTTTATAGCAGATATGACTGGGGTTTTTTTTATAGCAGATAGAGGTGATAAATAAAAACAGCCACAACTACCACACCATATGTACACATGAGCATATATTCAACCTCATGTTATCTAGTCATTTACCTAAGACACAGCAAAATTCTTCATACATCTTTCCACCTATAGTCAGTTTCATAGCATGTAATTTTTTGTTGCTTTGTATGTCCCTCCCCCACAGCATAATCCCTGTATTCACTGTATTTGATGTTGGTATAATTTGGGGAGGGGAAGAGAAAAAACAAATTGTTTAAATAGAAATACAGGTGGACCCATTGCAACAATGAGATGTACAAGACACTATGTCGAAAAACGAACTTTACAATTTAGGTGAGGTGGGGGGGGAGGGGGATGGGGGTGAAGGAATGTAGTGTGGAGATGGGAGGGAAGGGATGGTAGGGGAAAAACAAAGGAGGAGGCAACAATGCTTGATAAGAAATGTACTCATTACTTTGCTCATGTAACTGTAACCCTTTTGTGCAGTATTTTCACAATAAAAAACTTATTTTAAAAAAGCATAAGATATTAGAACTGCAATATTCAGTATTGTCAGATTTTGTCAAACAGCAATTTTGTCTTTGTCTTCTTGTTTCTCCCCCTCCCCCCTCCCCCCCCCACAGTGCTGGGGATAGTATAATGATTTAATGCCAGGAAATAACTAAGCTACTGAGCTATACCTCTAACCCCACTTGTATCTGGATCAAATTCTGATAAAACAGGAAATATCTAAAGAAATGGATTTGGAGAATTGAATTTTTTTTCAGTTGACAGTGATATCAGAAGAATTGTTGTTTTTTTCAAATGAAACTGAAGATACTTCAAATATGTTTACCCAAACTGCGAAGACATTTCTAGATTTATGTGGAAGGGGGAAATTAAGCAGATGTCAGATTAGAATTATCCTAAAAACCCTCTCTTACAAACTGGTGATTTATGCAATAGCATGAGGAATAAAGGAAGAGAGGGCATTATCAATTGGTGTAATATGAATACTACAAAGATTTCCTTTAAAAATTCTCTTTAAAATTTGTTATACAAAAAGATTTCCAGTCAAGCTGGGCGCCAGTGGCTCACGCCTGTAATCCTAGCTACTCAGGAGGCTGAGATCTGAGGACCGTGGTTCAAAGCCAATCTGGGAAGGAAACTCCGTGAGACTCTTATCTCCAATAAATCACTAGAAAACCGGAAGTGGTGCTATGGCTCAAGCGGGAGAGTGCTTGCCTTGAGTTGAAGAGTGCACGGACAGCGCCCAAGCCCAGAGTTCAAGCCCCACAACTGACAAAAAAAAAAAAGATTTCCATTCAATATTTGAGTACAATGTATCTTGTTATATATTGCCACTTACATCATCCTATCTAATCTCTCCGAACCTCACCTATTCTGTCAATTTTCCTAGCTCCATGTTCACATAGATACACTGAGTACTATCACTGCATTCACTCTTTGCCTCTTCATTTGTCTACCCCTTGATGCCCCCTACCCCGCCCTGGCCCAGCAACTTTAGTCCTGGTTTTCTGGTACTCATGTTAGTCGCTCAAAGGAATATACACCAATACACTGTTGGTAGGAATGCAAATCGGTGCAACCACTGTGAAAAGCAGTTTGGACATTCTTCACAAAACGAAACATGGAACAATCCTACAATCCAGCAAGAGCACTCTTGGGCATTTATCCAAAAGATTACATGTCAGAATATAGTGAAATCACTTGGACAATACAACTAGATTTATCACTGCACTATTCACACTAGCCAAGTTACTGAAACATGCCAGAAAAATTTCAGTGGATAAACAGACTTAAGAAAATATGGTATGCGTACATTTTTATTCATCCGTGAAAAAGAATGGTACTGTGCAAAGAGACTGATGGACCAACAAGTTTCACACAATGATATTATTCATTCTGAGCACTACCTCTGTAATTAAGGTGCAGGAATCTTTGGAGGACCCTGAGACATACAGTGTGCTGTACTGCAGTATAACAATAGATCATGACAAAGATGTTATAACTTGTTATTAAAAAACTAATGATAGATATATAGATATAGATATATAACAGTAGTATATAATAGTATAACAATATATATAACAATAGATCATGACAAAGATGTTATAACTTGTTATTAAAAAATGAAACATTTCTAACAGTGCTTCTACTTTGAAATTCCTTGAAAAATCCAAGTTATAATAGATTCCATTCTGGAAAGAATTGAACTTCCTGGCTGTGTTGATAGTGGATTTGTCCATGTAGCTTGCATTGTGTGATGGTTTTGAATGCCATCAAAGTGAGGAATGTCTATTTGACTCATTTTGGACAGTGGATTTGCAAAGAGTATTGTATTTCTCCGCCATAAAGCTAAAGATAAATGGCAGTTTTATTGTACTCTTTTACCTTAGACACAAGTCCAGTCATTACTTTCTTAGACAAAGAGGTTTTGTTTTTCAGTAGCATGGGTTTCACAGTGAGTCATTACAGAGCAGAGCAAAGGAGAGCTACAGGCAACCTACAGTAAAGAGTGGCATAATGAATTGGAAACTTTGTTGTGAAGACTGACATTGTTTTCTTTTTCTTTTTTTTTTTTTTTTTATGTCGGTCGTGGGGCCTGAACTCTGGGCCTGGGCGCTGTCCCTCAGCTCTTCAGCTCAAGGCTAGCACTCTACCACTTGAGCCACAGCGCCACTTCCGGCTTTTTTCTTTTTGCTTATGTGGTGCTGATGAATAGAACCCAGGGCCTCATGCATGCAAGGCAAGCACTCTACCACTGAGCCACCTTCCCAGCCCCTGACATTTGTATTCTATTACATCTTATTTCACCTTCCATTCAAGTTCGGTAAATTAGTAACAATCAATGACAGAAAAATAAAATATCTACCTATTTATTTCTAAAAATGGGAATGGGCTACTAAAATCCACATGTCCAAGGCTTTTGGTTCAACGTTGGAATCTCAAACCCAGAAATCACCTGATAAAAAAAATCAATAGCAAAGGGCTCTGTAGCTGGAGATGAAGTGCAGTGGTAGGATACCAGCATACTCAGAACACTGACTTGGATCTACAGTATGATTATTAAAAGCAAAACAAAACAAAGCAACCCAGCCCCAGTCAACCAACCAACAAGAACAAAAGAAAATCACAAAACAAAAGACATTGTTACAAGAATGGAGTTTGGAAGAAATCACACAGAACACAAGGAGAAACTTGTTGCTCTTACTTGCTCATTCTCATTTTGGATTGGCCAGGTGTAATTTTTGGTTTCTTTCATCTCATACAAAATAAACATCAGGAAAAGAAAGGTAGATCCTCTAGATGATTACAGCATTATAAAATTCAGTGTAAGAATGTACAATGTGCAAGAATTTCAGATGGTAAAATTATTAAGTCTTATCCCCCTTTTTGATGTGAAAATGTTCATAAAGTTTCATTTTTGACTGTTATTTTTATTCCACTGAAACTAGTTCTCTGTAGAATGCAATATAATCCCTAGATATTTATGGTTCTACAAGTTTCATAATGTATCCCAATAAAACTAGTATAGCAGGAGAAGGAAATTAACAAAGACGAAGGTAATGAGTCATAATGTGCACTGCCTCTGAAGTTAAAAAATGTTTATAATCCTAAGGGTAGCAATGACTTAAAGTAATATAACTTTTAGAAATAGTAAGTAGGCCAAGGACCAAATATTCCAATTTTTCTTCTGACATGGAATTTTCCCAGTAATATTGCTGATTTAAAAAATGTTTTTTAAAAAGAATACAATTTTTAAAAATGTTTAAAAAAACAACTCCTAACCGCTGATCATATCATACTGTCACATTGAAAATTGGAATGATATATGTCTATATATATGAAGTCATGAAATAAATCTCTACACTGTGTCACTTTGCAATTTCTCACTAATGACTAATAGAAAAGGAGAAATAAAATATTGTAAGAGCTATCTAAAATAGTAGACAATACGATCAAGGTAAGCATGTTACAACTGAACAACCATACAACATTGAAAAGCATATTAAAACACCTTTATGTTTAACTGCCTACTATAGATTAACGCTTAATTTAGTGGGCTGCAAAAAGTGAAATAAAATATCATATCAAATAAAATATTCCTTTATGATTTAATAACATTGGATGTAGGGAAGATATACTTGGGAAAGCAAGAGGTGTAATTGGAAAAAATAGTTGTATTACTTTAGAGCATTAGATGTTAAATTTTTTCTTTTATAAAGATGATTAACATATTGCTTTCACATTTTTAGTATCAAAACCGGAAAGAAAGGAAGATACCATGCTTTTTTCAAGGACCTGGGCAACAACAACAAAATGAAGTCTTAGGAGATAACCTTGACTCCAGGAACATTTCTCTGCATGAATATAAGGCTGATGCTTCTTCACAATGATGTATTATCACAGGCCATATAAAATATTACCATTTCCAAACTGCCTTTTAATTATATTGCCTTACATACTAATTAACCGATTTACTCCACTAACACCAGTGGGAAAAACATATGAGTGACTGAGTTGAGTTGAATGATATCATTTAGTACCTCAGACTGTTTGAAGGCTATTTTTTCTAAGCCCAGCTAGAGTAAATTTCTAGAGAGGTGACACATATTAAGAAATACCTAATTCAGATTTAACTGAACCTCCCAGACCATAATTTGGTGTTCGGTAGCTATTTTCTCAAAGCATAATGAATAAAAAAACAAATGCAAAAGCTGATATTTCTATCAGATTCTAGAACAATCTGTTTCAGAGTCAGAATGAGAAGGCAGCTAGAAGAAGAAAATGAAGGGTTGATGAATTTTCCTCATATTTTAGATGAAATGACAAAGATTAAAATATGCCTATAAGGAGTCAAACTCCAGGTTTAGGCTCTGGGGGAGCAGATTGAACTTCAGAATAATATGTATCTGCTGAGATCTTGTCCTGGTGATTGTTCAGTGTTCCCATTTTTGTATGTGTGTGATATCCCTGGTGACAAATTACACTGTGTGTGGCAAGGGGTTCTGTTTTTGATATTTCAAAATGAGAACTAGGATCCAATCCAAAACAACTTGTTTCACTTCAGGACCTCAGCCAAGAAACTAAAGAAAACAAAATTTCTAGCATGTTTTTCTATCTTTCTTATTTCTTAAACCTTCCCACAAGTTACATGCACAGGCTGCCTCCAGAAGCCTACCTAGATGAAGTCATTAAAAATATTAAAAAGAAGAAGCATTGCCATAATTTATTTCTTTTATTCCTTGTAAATTCAGTGATGGAGGTAACAGGTAGTAGGTGTTGAATGAGTCAATGACATTTAATAAAATTAATGAGATGGTTACCCTTGCCTTCTCCTCCATCCTCAAGGTAAAGCTGTCTATTTTTACCATTGGTTATCATATTGGCTGCGGGCTTTCTACAAAGCAGCTTTATCTCATGGAGGAGCTTTACTTCTATAACTAAACTCCTGACTTTCTACAAGGAAAAGATATTGAGCTTATGTCGTGCTTTTCTATATCAGCTGGAATGATTGGGAGTTTTACCTTTCCTCCCTTAAATGTAATGTATCACCCTGCTTGAAGGGTTTTGTTAACTACCCCAGCACCCCAGGGAGAAATACAACATGGGCTTCCTGTGTCATCATTGTGATGTGTTGTGAGGAGTCACGCATTAATAATTTCATCCAAAAATTATTTTCTCTTCATGGAGTGACTTTGTCTGTCTTAGATAGCAAGGCAATGCTGCCCTCGTGAAGGGGAGTTAGAAATACTTTAGTGATACTTTCTGGAGGTTTTTTAAAAAACATTGGTATTTGCAAAGATAAAAAGGTTTGAAGAGGGTTTGAAGAACAAGAGAAACTCAGTACTAGATAACAACATGCATTTCAGTGCCACATAAAAACAAATCATTTTATCAAACATGAGCAGATATTTTTATGCTTACCGAAACACCCATGTAGTTGTATTAATCAAGTTTATACTTGATAGTAACCCCAAATTCAGGAAGAATTAAAATGTTTTTGCATATTTGTTAAGATTTCAAAATTATATATATATGTAGTTATTAATAAATGTTATATATTTCTTAATGTTTCTTAATAAAAACAAAAAATAAAAACAATAAAGACAAAAATAAAACAAAACTTAATAAAAAACAACTTTCTACATATAAAATATGAAAAATATACACATGACTATAGCTAAAATACTATTAATACATTTTTATAAAGAAAGGAATTATCAATATGTATAAAGATCAGTAAATACACATATCCTCTTTCTTTTTTCTTTTTTTTTTTTTTTGTTGGTTGTGGGGCTTGAACTCTGAACCACTGGAGCCACAACACCACTTTTGGTTTTCTGGTGGTTAATTGGAGATAAGAGTCTCATGGATGTTCCTGCCCAGGCTGGCTTTGAACCATGATCCTCAGATCTCAGCCTCCTAAGTAGGTAGGATTACAGGTGTGAGCTACCGGCACCCAACGTTGTTTTTTCTTTTTTTTTTAAACTGCAACAGCATGTTAAAAGTAAGAGCAAAGCAAAACAACAAAGTAAAACAAATACTGTAAAACAGTATTTTTTCAATTGATCCCTTTTATTTCCTCTCAGAAGCACTTAACAGCCATGAAATGAGTTGATTATAGGCAACATTATTAAGATAAAGGGAAAATATTAAGTTTCTTAAAATACCAAACAAATACAGCTTATTTCAGTGTGGTTACATTGCCTTTTGATTCTATAAAATATTTTTTAGCATGTCTTAATATTGTGAAAGGTGAAAGTCCATGAGATCATTTTAATTTTCTAACCTACCTGAATTGCCTCTAGATATAATACCATAGAGATTTTGTAGTAGTTGTTATATTCAGTTATTCTTTTATATCCTACTCTCAACGGCACCAGTTCAACATATGTGTACAAATATGTGTTTATGTATATGTATGCATGTGTATGTATATGCATGTGTGGACACACAGCCACATATGATTATCAAACAACAGAAAACATTTTGCGAAATAAAAACAATATTTGATTCATCATGAATTCATAAATAATATAGCATTCTGAGATATTCAACATCAAGTTGAATGGAAATTAAATCTCTGCTTTCAAAGTAATGCTACTTATTAAGAGATTCAAGTTTTCCAGAAAGAAAAATTGTTTATTTTCTAAGACAACAATATTTTGTTCAGGTGGCTTTGGTAATTATGCATACATTTGAAAGTTTGCCATCTCAAAAGAAAATGTTTACATCAAAAGAAACAGTTTGATCATTGATAAATGTAGGAAAGTATATTCTGAATCTGTTGGAAATGAACTTTACAACTTGGGGTGGATTGGGGAAGGGAAGTGGGAGAAAAATGAGGGAAGGGGTACTAATTACCTTACATATGCAACTTTAACTCTCTGTATATCACCTTGACAATAAAAGTAAATTAAACAAAAAAGAATAGTGTTTGACTGGGTTTGTCTAATGGCATGTCCCCCAGGGTCATAATTAGAACAGGATTATTGGGAGAGCTTGTATATAAAGGTATGCCCAAAAATATTTTTTTTACTTTTCTGAAATAAGGAGATCATGACCAGAACTTAGTAACATAGGTAGATGAAATCACAATGAATTTAGGATATAATGATGAATTTGAATTTAACATTCATTTTTCATTTTTTATTCTTTTGTTAGTCATGGAGCTTGAACTCTGGGCCTAGGCACTGTCCCTGAGCTCTTCAGCTCAAGGCTAGCACTCTACCACTGAAGCCTCAGTGCTACTTCCAGCTTTTTCTGTTTATGTGGTGCTGAGGAATTGAACCCAGAGCCTCATGTATGTGAGGCAAGCACTGAGCCACCTTCCCAGCCCTGAATCTAACATTTAGAATGTGAGCAGACATTGACAACTACGCTGTATTCTTAGCTGAAAAATTGCCCGGTGAAATTTGTAAGATTCTTTATTTTACTACAGAACTTCATCAGGAACATGCAACATTAAATTTAAGATCAGTCTTTCCAAAATTATATTAAGTGAAGTAAGCCAGGACCAAAGAAACATAAGTTCCATGGTTTCCCTTATCTGCAATAACTTGTATATGTCTAGGACAAGCAGCAAAGGTCAAAAGCTATGTACATATAACCATATAAGATGATGCTAAGTGAAATGAGCCCCTAGGTAGGAACACAGGAGGTTTTATCTTTGTTGCTGTTGTTTTTAATGTACTTATAATGTATTATGTGATTTTTTTTTGTTTCTCTTGTATGTTCTCCCCCCACGGTATAGCCCCTGTTTTCAGTGTATTTGATTCCGGTACCCTGCATCTTGTATATACATTTTTCTAATTTGGGGAGGGGAAGGGAAATAACAAAATGTTGAAATAAGGATACAGGTTGACCCATTGTAACAATGAGATGTACAAGACACTATGTTGAAAACAAAGTTTATGGGGGAGGGGGAATTGTGGAGGTGGGGAGGGAAGGGATAGTAGAGGAAAAACAAAGGAGGAGGTAACAAGTCTTGATAGGAAATGTACTCATTACCTTACTCATCTAAATGTAACCCCTTTGTACAGTATCTTTACAATAAAAATATGTTTAAAAAAACAGCTCAGCATAAGCTGAGCTTTGAACCTGTCTGGACCATAGTGGACTCTCGCCTGGCCCGAAGGTAGGCATTCATGTTTGGGTATTACCCTTCTACCATTTTGTTACCTGGAACAGAGCTTAGAAAACAAGATGATATGTTGGAAATGGTCTGTACAACTTAGGGAGGAGTAGAAGGGAAGGAAAGTGGGAGAAAAATGAGGAAGGCGGTAATAACTTCTATAAGAAATGTGCTCACCTTAGTTATGTAACTGTAACCCCTATGTACATAACCTTAAAATTAAAATTAAATAAAGAAAACAGTAGTCACTTAATAAGCATCCATTTGAATAAAAATAAATGAATAGAATTTAGTCACATGTCTTGGATTTCAGGACACATAAAATTTTCTTTAACTCTCACTACAGTACTTACTGACTTTGACAAGGAAGAAATCAAAGAGAACGTCTTCTCATTTTAGAAATTTGCCTGCAAATGGCCTTGGCAGCTGTTTTTATCAAGGTCTCAGGGCTGCTAGAATGAACCAGAAACACCCAATAGAACGTCTGCATGACTAATGTTTCCAGGCTGTCTCTTTCCACAACAGAGAATGGAATTTCATCTGATGACCATGTCTACATAAAATCTTTGCACACAGAGAGCTCAGATTTTATTTTGTACTAAGGTGAAACTACAAATGAAGCAAAGTAATAACTGTTACAAGAATCTCAGAAAAGTTTTAGACATGCTTGATTTCTTGTATATTATTCCTAAAAAGACTTAAATGATGCTGAAACAAGGATACAGGTTGACCCATTGAAACAATGAGATGCACAAGACACTATGTTTGAAAACGAACTTTACAACTTCTTGGGGGTGGGGAGGGAAGTGTTGGGGAGGTGGGGAGAAACAGGATAATGGGGGGAAAACAAAGGAGGGGATAACAGTTACTCATGTAACTGTAACCCCTCTGTACAGTATCTTTACAATTTAAAAAATTGAAAAAGAAAAAAAAAGATTCAGTCTTTCCAAAGCTAAACATGGAGCTATTCTCTAACATACTGATTTCACTTTAGGCTCACATTTACTTGACTTCTTCCCATGGTCCCAGCCAAGCTTTCCTTATTTATATCTTTGGAGAATAAGTCTTTTTTCCTTATAAACCTCAGGTCCTTCTTAAAGGAAAACAAAACCTGTCTCATAGTTCTATATCACAGATCGATATCATCGGTCACTGAACTCCATTATGGAAATCCCACTTGAATGCATTTCAATGCCTACCAGACTTGATGAAGCCTTCTTGTATTTTATTTCAATTGTCTGCTGTCTTCTAAATTCAGAAACTTAAATGGTAGATTGTTTCTCTCCAATATCACCCTCCATTTCAGCCTGACTGATAATTCAACTCTGGACACAATTTATCAACTGTTTTCATTATTCTACTAATTTATATACTTATCATATATTGAATGAATTTTGCTTTTTCACTCATGCTTTAGAATGCTTCAATATATTCTATTACCTCCCTTTGACATTCATGTAATGATACCACCTGAATCATTCCTGCAAAATCC
The DNA here is from genome assembly GCF_019054845.1 of Dipodomys spectabilis. Lineage (NCBI taxonomy): Eukaryota > Metazoa > Chordata > Mammalia > Rodentia > Heteromyidae > Dipodomys > Dipodomys spectabilis. The sequence continues at coordinate 3,040,701 of NW_024871276.1, read as the reverse complement.
AACTTCCCAATCTGTAAGTGGTTGTTTTTTGTTTTTGTTTTTGTTTTTGAATGAAGCAGAAAGACCACAGAACAGAGAGAATTTAAGAATTGTTATGGATAATTATTGGAGAACCAGTAAATAAGTATGAATAAATGGATTTTCATGTGTGTGTGTGTGTGTGTGTATGTGTGCCAGTTCCTGGCTGAACTCAAGGCCTGGACAATGTCCCTGAGATTATTTGCTCAAGGTTAATGCTCTAACACCATTCTACTTCTGGATTTTGAGTGAGTAACAATGTTAAATGAGAAATGGACCTTACTCATGCAAATGTAAATGTACAGCATCTTTACAACAAAATAAAATTTAAAAAAAGCAAAATTAGTAATAACCCCACTCCCATGCCTTCAAGTTAAAGAAATTACTAGATTTAATGGGGTTCCCATCAACTAGGCAATGCACTGTGCATGTTTATCACACCCTATATGTTTGCTTCCTACATCAAAGATTCCTAAATTGAAATGAATGCTTCCTGAGTCTAGGCTTTCTGGTGCCATTGTTCTTAAAACCTATTTTCTTGTTATTATAATTTCAGCATTTAATTAAATATTATACAAACTGATTAAATGAATATAAAAAAGTATTCTGGGCCTTGCTTAGGTTTCCCTTATTTGCAGTAACTAGTATATGTCTAGGACAAGCAGAAAAGGTCAAAAGCTATGTATATATGACCATATAAGATGATGTTAAGCAAAATGAATCCCAAGATAAGGACACAAGTGGTTTTTTTTCTTTCTTGCTATTGTTTTTAATGTATTTATAATGTACTAGGTGATTTTTTTGTTTCTTTTATATATTCTTCCCCCACAGTATAACCCCTGTTTTCACGGTATTTGATTTCGGTATCCTGCATCTTGTATATACATTTTTCTAATTTGGAGAGGGGAAGGGAAATAACAAAATGCTTAAATAAGGATACAGCTTGACCCATTGTAACAATGAGATGTAAAGACATTATGTTGAAAATGAACTTTACAATTTTGGGTAGGCCAGGAGGGAGGAGCTGGGGAGGTGGGGAGAGAAGGGATGGTAGGGGGAAAACAAAAGAGGAGGTAACAAGTCTGGATAGGAAATGTACTCATTACCTTACTCATAACTGTAACCCCTCTGTATAGTATTTTTACAATAAAAACACATATAAAAATACTCTGAATTTGATGAAAACTATGTTATGTACCTTGATATCAGTGACTCATTAAAAGCTATGTTGTCAAATTGATGTGGGTGGAAAAATGTTAAAATACCCAGAGAGAAATCATTAAAAAAAAAATTTGCATCTAAATAGCCTAAATTTTTTTTGGTTGGTCATGGGGCCTGAACTCTGAACCTGGGTGCTGTCCCTCAAGCTCTTCAGCTCAAGGATAACACTCTTATCACTTGAGCCACAGCACCAATTCCTCCTTTTTCTGCTTATGTGGTACTGAGAAATCAAACCCAGGACCTCATGCATGAAAAGCAAGCACTCTACCACTGAGCCACCTTCCCAGCCCATTTTTTCTCTTTTTTTTTTTTTTAAAGAATATTATCTGTACTTTAGATGAACTGAAAAGGGAATGAAAAATTACTTTATATTAATAGCTTGTGGAAGCACAAGGACTCAGCTCTAGAGCACAAAGGGAAACTCCAAGGAAAAGCAGAGCATTGTAACCTTGGATTGACAAATACGCCATGAATGCTATCAAGATGGATGATATATTGTTGGTATATGCCATTTTTGATAGACTGTAAGCAAATTTTTATTATTCTCTTCTGCTTTAAAACACTATATAAATTAATTTTTAAAAACAGTTCTAAATTCTATCATAAATTGTTTTGTATATTTTGTCCTGTGATGAACATTTTGATTACATCAAACAAAAAAAATCACAAAATAAGAATAAATTCCATTATAGTCCTAACCGAGATTCATCCATCATTTATGTACATCTTAGCACTGATTCCTCTGATTTTTCACAACACACCATTCTCTTTTGTGCTTTTATTCTACTTTATTATGTTTACTTATTGACATTGAATAAAAATCCATAGCTGTTGGTGAACTATTTGAAAATAGATTACAAACATCATGCCCTTTAACAATTTCAGTTTGGCATTTGTCACATTTTGTAACAAAATACACAATTAACAACTCTATTTAAGAAAGCACGGTACTGTTACGTTCAAACCAGATATATTTAAGAAAGGAGTAACTGTAAGATAAGAGAAATTTAAAATTTGAAAAATCAGTATAAAATGTTTGCCTTTTAAAATAAGCTCTGACCATATTTACAGCAGAAATAAGACATCTAAAGTAGATAAATGCTAAAAGGAAAATAAACCCTATTGAAAATATGAATGTATCCAGGGAAAATACTACATTCAAACACAAGGGAGAGATGCTTTTGTTTTTAGAGGAGGGAAAATGGATCCTGACAGAAGTCTCTGTAAAGTCCTGTTTCAATATAGTCCGAATAGGCAGTTCTTTCTCAGTGAGCCTGGGGCCTCCATAACATTTTTATTGTTACTTTTGAGAAGGATAAACTAAACATATTTAGGGAATAACAAATAGATTTTGAATTTGATACATACCAAAGACAATAATTAATTGCTATACTTAGAATTCAGGTCTTTTTCTCCATAGGCAAGGACTTTACCTATTGCAGTGTTTGCTTTATTTATTTTTTCACATGAAGTCTTATGCTTTTTTCCTAGGACTGATCTCAGATGGTGATGTGCCCATGTAGCTTGGATCACAAGTATATATGCAACCATATCTGACTTGTTCATAGTGTATACACAACCATGCCTGACTTATTCATAGAGATAGGGTCTCACTAACTTTTATATTTTTGCTTGGGTCATGCTCAAATCCTGATCCTCCTATCTCTGCCTCCCAAGTATTTACAGGTATAAGCCATTGTATCTGACTCAATATTATTTCGAATGTAAAATTTTACTGGCTGAACGACCGGCAGCATCTCTCTACTGTTTACTGAAACATGCCAATTTGGAATCAAGTATTATAGGTTGTTCCTAAACTACTTTTACTCTTTAATTGTGACTTCTGTCTTTGATTTAGGGTCTACACTTGTTTCCTTTTTTTTTTTTATCAAATCAGAACATTTTTACTTTCCAAAAAGATCCTTTCTTTCTGTCTTCAGTGATGAAGACCAGCCCTCTTTATCTCTGCTTTTAGAACTTTCTACTTCTTAATATTGGCTACAAAAGCCATGAAAAGGCAGAAGGGAACATGAGGAAAGTGCCTATAATAGTGGCCCTGTCTTAATGTTGTGTTCATCAATGGATTTAAAAACTATCTTCACTTCTAAGGTTCTTTTTTAGTCTGTTTATTATGCCTGAGGCAAGATCCTTACTTGAATCATGCCCAATCAATTTCATGAGCACTAGAATATTTGATTCTCACAGGAGAAAGTAAACTTTCTCTGTTTTAATATTAATGTTTTTTTATTGTGAAAATACCATACAGAGGGGGTTACAATTACATGAGCAAGGTAATGAGTACATTTCTTATCAAGCATTGTTGCCTCCTCCTTTGTTTCCCCTTACCATACCTGCCCTGCCTCCCATTTCCCTCCCCACTCCCTCACCAAAGTTTTAACATGTCTTGTACATCTCATTGTTGCAATGGGTCTACCTGTATCCCTATTTAAACAATTTGTTTTTTCCCTCCATCTCCCCAAATTATACCAACATCAAATACAGTGAAAACAGGGGCTATACCGTGGGGGAGGAACATACAAAGCAACAAAAAATCATCTTACCCCAGTTAGAATGGCTATAATCAAGAACTCTAATAACAACAGATGCTGGAGGGGATGTGGACAGAAGGGAACCTTACTGCATTGTTGGTGGGAGTATAAACTTGTTCAACCACTTTGGAAAGTAGTATGGATGTTCCTCAAAAGACCCCACATAGAGCTCCCCTATGACCCAGGAATCCTACTTTTGGGCATTTACCTGAATGATCACAAACAAGACCATACTAAAGCTACCAGCACAACTATGTTTATTGCAGCATTATTTACTAAAGCTAAGATATGGAACTAACCTAGATGCTCCTTAGTAGATGAATGGATCAAGAAAATGTGGTGTATATATACACAATGGAATTCTATGCCTCCATCAGAAAGAATGACATTGTCCCATTTGTTAGGAAATGGAAAGACTTGTAAACTTTCTCTTATCTAGATTTCTAGAATGCATTGTCTCTGTCTCCCTTATAACATTCAGTAGTTCTACCTTTTTCTATAGCCACTATTAGTTTCTAAATTAATGGAGGCCAGAAAGCTAATCTTATCTTTTTTTCTCATCATAATTACTCTTTTAAGCAGATTTAAGTTTGGAACACAAAGGGAATAACCAGAAAAATGTGGTAAATGAAGAAAATTTCATTGAATTCTATTTATACCTATTCTCTGCTTCTCTTGTAAAAGTTCTTACGTAAAGCTCTTTGAGAATACAAAGAGTAACAGTCACCAAAGAAATTCTCACTGGATGTAAAACATATACCATGTGCTGTTCTAAGTAAAATAGTCAGCAATGAATATGTCACATACAACCCCTGCATCCACGGAAAATCTATTTGAAGAGGTTAGGAATTTAAAGTCATTTGAGATGCTGATGACTAAAATGCAAGAGAAAAGTAGAGGATAAAATGCTATATGGGGAAAAAAAAACCTTTAATTCTGGATGGGCAAACATGAACAAAGTTACTCAAGAAATGACAATGCTCAAAATTCCTTATGCTGTGCTCTATAATATTTTCTCCCTACCTCATAAATTAAGAGACATTTAAGGGGTTAATTAGTAGCTATTGTGTGTATTCTGCTTATAAGACCACAAAAAGTATCATGTACACAAAATAAACCCCCATGCTTTGTACATTTCAGGTAACTAAATCACATCTTCAGACAAAGAATCTGGCTTTGTTTACTAGAGTAACAAGAAATGCAATTCTCTCACAATATGATATTTGAACAAATCCAGGGAGAATCACTCAAGCAACTGACAAACCATCCGGCAGAGGGGGGAAATGGCTTTCTTGCTGAAGGGGAATACTCCAAATTGAAGATCTAGAGAACAGCTCAATTTTTTGTTTCAAAATGGAAACACAGCATTGATGGTTGGAAATTACATACTTTGTGTGATAAAGTTTTATTTTTTTAACCAAATAAAAGTTTGTCTTTTAAATTCAATCTTTTGCTGTAACTGCTTGTTTAATAACCACAGCACGTCAAGAGCTTTGTAGAAAATGCTTTCTTGTCTACCATAGTGGGAGAAGTCAAGCCCCAAGGACCCTCCCCCCTTGCAGGCCACCTCCTGTGAATGGGGCAAGTCATTGAGGAGGAATTTGAATGGAGGAGCCTTGCATGGGATTTTCTGTCAAGACTTCTAAATAGAAAGCCTATGAATGGACCCTTACTTACAAACACAGCCTTGTTACATGCAGGCTGAGCAAACAGACACCATTGTGGGGAACAGGTGGAGGAGAAATATGAATGGACAGTGCTGTTTGCTGCTGTGGAGAATCTCATTACCAGTTGACTTTGTGCAGGGCCTCAAGGTCTGGAAGAGTAGCTACCCTTTCACAAAACCTCTTTTCCCATGTGTTACTTAAAGGTTAACAATGATAGGTAACAGTCAGAAAATTCTTCTGAGTGAAAATATCTTTTCTCCCTTCTTTATTAAAACCATAAACAAAAATGCACTTTAGCCATGATGCCACTCTCACAGAGACGACATACATAAAGCAAAATGTTGCTTTCCTTTTCAGGAGAGTACTTTTGGTACGTTTTTTAATAACCCCAAGGGGTCTCAGGGATCTGGGCTATGCCACAGGCAGACAGGAAGCCCTGTGTCTCCACTGTCTCCACTCAAGATCGATGCCTTTCTATATTGATTGTGTGATCCTTAGGACTTATGCAGATGAATAAGTGTATTCAGCTGTCACTTGCAGGAGACAAGAAAAGGGGCAAGAAGGAAGTTCCACCTGAGTGACCTGGAATAAGCAGTATTGCTAAAGACCAGGTTGGAAAGTGAGCGTTCTTCCTTGACCAAAGGCAGTGCACTGATTTAAAATATAAACCCATCACAATGCCAAAAGTTATTTCCAATGATTAAAATTTGCCAGAGTGTTTGCATTACTTTCTGTAGAAAAACAGCCTAGAGGATTTATGAAGACTTGCCAAGAGGACTTCTTTTATTCTTTCAACCACACACACACTGAAAAAGTAACAAGAGACTTGCCTCACATGCCTCAAAATACCATCTCTCAGGCTGCAAAGAGCCAAAAGCATATGGAGACAATGTCGTGAGGCGGAAGTTCTGGACTGAGCCCACGCAGCACCCACTATCATTTTGAAATGTCTGTCTAAAATGAAGGAGGCGCCTCAGAAGCCCATTCACATTCAAAGAAACCAGAAACAAAACATCCTAATGGAAGCGATCAAGCACAACAAGTTTGAGCCTACTTAAAAACCATCAATACTAAAGAAGATACATGTATTCTACCTACAAATGATTAGTTGGTTTATGTCAGAGCCCAGTTCCTTTATATATGGATAAGTTTTCCATAAAACAAAAGGCATTAAAAAAAATTGCTCTTTCTCAGAATAGGTTAGGGCCAAAGCAAATGGTGTAAAAGAGTTGCTGAAACTGGAGAGAAAGAACTGACCTTCCAAATTCTGTAGCTCTAGAGCTTCACCTGCCATAGAATCTGGATGGGCTAATGGGTAACAACAGTGGCTCATGGACAAGGTAGCCTCATATAAACAGCAGTGCCTGAGTTCAGCGGGAGATGAATGTCATCTGATTTCACAATGGTACCCTTGAATGGAGTGGAGTTTCTTGCAGTCATAGGGCTGTGCTTCCTGATGGGGTGGAAGGAGAATTGCTGTCCACTGAGGGAAGAAGTTACTAATCACAAGACACAAGTGTCCATCCTCTATAAAAGACTGAGAGGGATGTAGAAGACAGCAGATCCACTGTGGTTTCTGCCTCATTTCCTTGTTGAGCATCTTAGAATCATTCCCTGGGCAATTTCAGAAATATCTAGCTGGGTCTTTAGATGATGAGAATCAGAGAAGCAGGGTTACATCAAGAACACTTCCACTGTCACATCTGTCAACCATGAGATAAATGGAAACTCTGGTCCGTACTTGTATCCTCTCTCCCACTTCTCCTGTCAAATCTGAATTGAGATGCTACAGGATGACAGGGTTTCTGTGGCAACATTATAAAATATACAGAAATTATAAATATGGACAAATATGGCACCTCATTATAATTTTTTGTGGTAGTTGTGTACATTTTTTTTCTTACACTGTTCAAAGCCATAACATTACGCTGCTATCCATTCCTTCTGGCAGATAAATCTGCCTAGGAAAATAGACTCAGCAAGCTCAGCTCTGGTCTTCTTTTGAACATCACATTTATCTATGACAACCTGAATCGCTTCTTCTCTGTTCAACTGTGCTTTGATGTGCTGACATCGTATTTGTCCTGAAGCCTCATTCTGTTTTAACTCTTCTCTGCATCTTTCATCCCTTTAAACACATTTTCTTTCCAAATGGGAAAGATTCCTCCAAATGGGAAGACTTTAGGATTTCATTTTAGTTTTATTAATTAATATGTTTGGATTTTGGCAGTAGTGGGGAGTTAACACAGAGCCTCATGCTCAATAGACAAATGCTCTCACGCTTAAGCTATTCTCTAGTATTTTTGCTTGGCGTTTAGTTTGTTTTAGTTTGGTTTGTTCTGAGAATAGAGTCTCATGCTTTTCCCAAGGGCTGACGTTGGATCATGATCTTTCTACCTCCGTCTTTCATGTAAGAATTTCAGGGTCATATACTACTACTCCCAGTGGCTGAGCTTAAGCCAATATTTTCTATCTCCATCTCTGGAGTGGACAAGTTTATAGTTATAAACAATCCTGACTGCCAAGTATCTTAAGGACTTTAGAAGGCCAGGATTTAAATTTGAGATTCTAATATTGGGCAAAAGAATAACAATCTAAAGCAAGTTTGAAGTGCAATACTAGAAGTATAGGATATAGAATGAAAGAAAGATTGTTATTCATCATATTGCCTTGGCTAGCATTCACAACTCATTGTGGATATTATTTTCATGTCATGTACATGTTAAAGGGACTGCTTGTTATCTGCCATCGTGTTACCCACGTAAGCCAGGCTCATATAGCACATACAGCATTATGTAAGTTTTCAAAGTCTTAGTCACTGTTGTTCATTTTAATCATTCTGAAGCTATGTTATGTACAACAGCAGGCTCTGGTCAGCATCCTGAGTCCCACCATGTATCTGATCATAGTATAGACCAAAGCACCTGGGCGAGTTTCATTAAAGATCCTTTAAAGATTAAAACAAATTAAACACACACTTCCCCGCAGAACCATAAAGAATAAATAAGTTCAATTTAGTACTTGGAAGAATATTTGGCTCTCCATAAATAACCACTAGATGTTAGTTATTTTTATAAAAGATTACTTTTCTGGCCTTTGGTGAAAAGTCAGAATTCCTTGCTAAAGCATTAGTATTAGTCTTTGAAATAAAAAAGAAAACACAATCAACACAAACAATCAGCATGTGCATTTGACATTATATATTGGCATGAAAACAAAGTATATTCCTCTTAAAATAAAAATGAAATTTGGAATATAACTCTGTATACAAGCTAAGCAATTTAGCATCTGCCTTGTAACACTTTCAGTACACTGCTTTTACCATACTTTCGGTTTTGTCAATAGACTGTAGATAAATTTTAGATAACAATGTAAAAATGTAAACAGCACCATCTCCAGGGATACAGCCACTCTTCCTCAGTAAGCAAATAAAGGAACTTGGAGACTCTCTTGAGAAACTAAGGTTGAGACAACTCGGTAACTGGTTGCTTTTTCCAGTCCTACCTTTTAGAGCTGCTAGTGACAACCATCTGAAAACCTATGCCACGGTTAAGAAATGACATTTTTATCTCCAGTTTGGCTAGTGAATCTAGCGTTTCACAAGAGCATAATCAGTTAAGGAATCTATTCTGGGTGCTGACAATTCCCAGAGTCACCTGCTTCTCCTACACATGTTTTCCTTGTCACATCTTTCCTGTGGGAGCTATAAGGAAGGAGCATCATGCTAGCATTGTATTGAAACAAATGAGCAGATTATAAAGCAGGAGAGAAAGGTCAAACACTGTTTTATATCCTTATAGAAGTTAATGTTGGTTCAATATTATTATTAATAACTAATACATGAAGTCAGCAAAATATTTCATAGTGACTTTACCAGGGACTATATTTTGGCACTCAGGAGTTAAATCAACTATCTATACTCAAAGTAATTCTTTGTAGAAACAATATTTAATTCTTTTTCATTATTATACCAAGTAGGATAAATTACTCACTAAATGTCTTTGAACCAAATTTGCAACTATTGAACATACAAGGTGATTGTACGAATATGTGATATATCATGGTGAAATCCCCTTTAAACATTAAACATACACTTAAGAAAAAGAAATGTCAGGAATGTGAAAAACAAGTTCTGTCTTGGATGTGGGTTCTAGTGGGAGGGAAAATGAATGCCACAGGTGAAGGCAAGTGCATGATCTCATAATACTTGAAGGACATGTATACAAAAATGCATGTATGAAGATGGAACAGTGAAGCTTCTGGAGATTAATTAGGGAAACAAATGTGGAGGATGAAGGAGAATGATGGAGGATAACAAATGAGTAGGAGATTCATGTCATTTTATTTTTCCAGTTGTGGGTCTTGAACTCTGGGCCTGGGCACTGTCCTTGAGCTCTTCAGCTCAAGGCCAACTGCTCTACCACTTGAGCTACAGCACCACTTCTGGTTTCCTGGTGGTTAACTGGACTTAAGAGTCTCATGAACTTTCTTACCTGGGCTGACGATAAGCAGAAATTCTCGGCTCTCAGCCTCCTGGGTAGCTAAGATTATAGGTGTGAGCCACCGGTGCACATTGGGCACCAATTGGGCACCAATGGGACCCAAAATTGGTATGGAAAGTTAAGCTTTCAACTAATAAGGCAAGGAAACAGACTGCATTTCATGGAGATATCAACCTTAGGTTTTGCATTTCTATTTCTTCAGAATTTGGATCTTTGTTTTATTGACAGTAAAAATCGAACACTTTCATTGATCAGAATCCATGATAAAGGTCTCAAATGTCTGACCTTTGAAACTTTCCATGTTTGGCCTTGCATATGATATGACCACTTTCCAGTGCTTTTGAGTCACACTATTATGATAAAGGCTGTAGTTAACTATCTCTCTCTTTTTGAACTTACAGATCTTTAGCAGTAAAACAAGATAAGGCCTAATGACCGTGTAAGTATGCTCAGAAAATCACAGATACCCAGAGTTTTTTTTAGTATTATAAAGTTTTAGGGTTAAATTCAGACATTCCTTAATGTATACAGGGACATTGAACTTGTCCACCTTTAGCATGTCAATGTTATTTTCTCTCAAGGCCACAATAGGAGTAAGGAATGACTCACAACAAATGAGTGCACATTCAACAGGTTAACTGTAATCAATGAAGAAAATCATTAACAAGAGTATTTCTACTGATTTCTTCTGGTGTCACTATGTTTAGAATCAGATCATGACACTGGTGATACAATTTAACTACTGTGTTTGATTTAATCTTAGGACTGGGAGGGGTCAGCCTTCTCAGGACATTAGAGGATGACTACGTGAAGTATACCAGGACTCCAGCAGCACAAAACAGAGGATGTGTATTGAGTGTTGATTTGATATCTTCAGTTTGCTAACGCTGAGATTTGCTCATTCTACACATTTCAATGGCCATGTAAAGGTAGACATAGTGCTTAGGACACACTCAAGGACAAACCATTGTTGCAGAGGTAATCATGACTGGATTAACACGACTGTAATGCTTATTACTGCCCAGGGCTTATAATACAGCGACAGAATTCAAGAATATAATAAATGTTGTTTTGATTTGCATTTCTTTTATGAGATCACTCCCATTAGAATGGCTATAATCAAGAAATCTAATAACAACAGATACTGGAGGAGATATCGCCAAAAAGGAACGCTACTGCACTGTTAGTTGGAGTGTAAACTTGTTCACCCACTCTGGAAAGCAGTTTGGAGGTTCTTCAAAGAACTACACATAGAGCTCCCCGATGACCCAGCAATCTCACTTCTTGGCATTTACCTAACTGACCACAAACAAGGTTATACTAAAGCTGCCAGCACAACTATGTTTATTGCACTATTATTTACCATAGCTAAGATATGGAACCAACCCAGATGCCCCTCTGTAGATGAATGGATCAAGAAAATGTGAGATATAGATAGATAGATAGACAGATAGATAGATATAGATACACATATATACATATATATATATATATATATACATACACACATACACAATGGAATTCTATGCTTCCATCAGAAAGAATGACTTTGCCCCATTTATAAGGAAATGGAAAGACTTGCTCAGGTAACTGTAACCTCTCTTTATAGTATTTTTACAATAAAAAAAGTATAAAAAAGAAAATGTGAGATACACACACACACACACATATACATAAGGATTCTATGCTTCCATCAGAATGAATGACACTGCCCCATTTATAAGGAGACGGAAAGACTTGGAAAAAAAATCATATTAAGTGAAGTAAGCCAAACCCAAAAAACATAGGTCCCATGATTTCACTTATTTTTAATAACTAGTATACAGCTAGGAAAATCTTAGAAGATGAGCAGAATAGCTCACTAGTTATGTACATATGACCATATAGGATGATGTTAAGCAAAATGAACTCCAAGACATAACTGCAGAAGGTTTTTCTTTGTTGTTCTTGTTTTCAATGTATCCAATTTCTTTATTTTTCTTTTTTCTTTCTTTCTTTTTTGCCCCCAATGGTTTATCCCCTGTTGTCACTGTGTTTGATTTGGGGACCCTGTCCCCAAATTGTTATTGTATATATGTTTACCTGAACTAGGGAAGGGAAGGGGAACAACAAAATGGTGAGACAAAGGACAAAGGGGGAACCTATGCAACCGCGAAACTCACAAAACCATGTGTTGGAAATGATCTGTACAACTTGGGAGGGGAGAGGGAAAGAGGGAGAAAAATGAGGGAAGGAGTAACAAGTTTGACAAGAAATGTGCTCATTACCTTACTTACATGACTATAACCCCTCTGTACAACATGTTGACAACAAATTTTTAAAAAAATAGAAAATATATAATAAAATGAAGGAACTTATAAAATTGTATACTTGTGGTTCATTTGATAGATGCCTTACCATAAGTCTAATAAATCTGATGTACTAATTAGTGGTCAGAAAGTATAAGGAGAGTTATCTAGTCTCTAAATAGCCATCAATATTTTTCAAATATTTCTCAGTCATATCATTAGTGAGAAACTAATTTTTCATATAGACTCAGTCTCCTCGTTTGTCCTACATATATATGAATATTTTAAGTGCATTGGCTTACAGAGATGCTATTGTCTGGCTAGGATTTCTTTCCCTGCATCCAAAAGATATGAGGTTACAGATGGAGAAAAGGTAGGAAATGGAGAAGTAGATATTCATAACACACAGTAACAAGAATAAGAAGTATGCTGATATTGCTGAATTCATCTTACCCAATTTAGAGCCATATTCCTAATGCCTTCCTTGGATTTCTGAATTTATGTTTCATGGCATATCTGCATTAGTTAAAGTGAGCCTATGAGGTAATAATAAACTGAGTATAATATGTTTTAAGCACAGTCCTTCATATATTCTGAAGCTTATAATCATATTTTGAGATGGAGGTGTAACGCTGGTTATAAAAGCTCAAAAATTAAGAATATAATAATTTGGGGATACTAGGATAAAGAGTCCAAAGATTGCAATAAAGTCTGAGGGAGGGATGGTCTCCTTTTACTCACTATGACCAAACACTTGAGATAAATAAAACAAAGAGTGGAACAAAGCTCCTCATTATGAACTAACCACAAGAATAATCCCTCTTTTCACTGTGTTTGATGTCAGTATAATTTGGGGGGAGGGGAAGGGAAAAAACAAAATGCTTAAATAGGGATACAGTTACCTACTGTAACAATAGATGTACAAGACATTATGTTGAAAAATGAACTTTACAATTTAGGTGGGAGGAGGGGAGGTGAGGGGAATGTAGTTGAGGAGGTAAGAGGAAAGAGATTGTATGGGAAAAGCAAAGGAGGAGGCAACAATGCTTGATAAGAAATGGACTCGTTACCTTGCTCATGTAACTGTAACGTCTCTGTACAGTATTTTCACAATAAAAAATTTATTTAAAAAAAGAAAAGAGACAGAGTGTCTAGGTTTCAATATAGCTTTCAATAGCACACCCTTAAGGCCCAGCTTCTTCTAACTGGATTCCATCTCCTAAAGACTCCACCCACTATTTCCTAAGAATTGACTGTTAAGCACCTAAATGATAAGAGACCCTCTTTAGGTATTTGTACAGAAACTGTAAAGAACCAAATGGAGGACTGGGAAGGTGGCTCAGTGGTAGAGCCCTTGCCTTGCATGCATGAGGCCCTGGGTTCAATTCCTTAGTATCACATAAGCAAAAAAAAAAAAAAAAAGCCAGAAGTGGAGCTGTGGCTCAAGTGGTAGAGCGCTAGCCTTGAGCTGAAGAGCTGAGGGACAGCACCCAGGCCCATAGTTCAGGTCCCACGACCAGACCAAAAAAGAACCAAATGGAGGAGAGAGTAAACCTATCTGACTTATGACTCACTAACTTTGTTGAAAATTCATCATATGTTCAATAGTTTCCAAGGGAACACTTAAACTATTTGGTATATATCTCCTGATCTTCGATGGTAGTGTCCAGTTACCAGCACTTGAGTGATCTTGGGCACGCCATTTACCAGCTGAATTCCCCAATGCCCTACCTATGAAATAAAGCCAACTGTAGTTGCTTCCTATACACCAATTACATGGAAGATGAAGTAAAATTGCTAAGTGGAAATGATTAATCTTTGCAGACAAATGGTCCCAATCCACTAGTTCAGTCATGAAACCATTATGAACCCAGATGATCTGTGATCAAAAGCAGCCTCAGCCTGTGTTTTGCCCTTTTGTAGTAAGGATAGCCATACATCCATTTGGGTGTCAGTCTCCAAGATGGTGCCCTATTTTGGGGCATCTTGTTTCCTGTATATCCTTTGGAAAATCCTTCCTCAATTTAACGGAAATGACAAATACATACAATGGGGTATGGCGGAAGTGAGCATAGATGCTTTCTGAGTTTAGGTAATAAAAAGCATTGTTTTTAATGAATTTATTTTAAGGCTTCCAACTGGCCACACCACAATGACATTTCCACAGTTTTAGGGAAAAGTTCTTATTCAGGGAACTGAGGTAAACTATTTATCATCAGCATCAAATTGGCAACTATGTGATTATGTAATCTTAGTAGTGGTCCCAATTAAGCAAGCCATGTGAAGATACAGTGAACTCTTCCAACTCATTCACATGCCTACCTGTGAGGTAGCCCTAGCCAACTCCTTAATTACCATCTGCCATAATTGAGATGTTTCATGTTCCTTTAAGGTACATATGCTGAAAGGCATATGGTCCCTAGAGTGACATTATACTACTTTAGGAGGCAGCCGATGGGGCTTAGTTTACCAGGAACATGTCCTTAGGGGGAATTGGGGTATATCAGCTTGTTCCTCTTCTGTGTTTTCTACACGGGAAGTAATCAAGCAGCTGCTCCCATGGGTCTTTTCTCACCATTGCTGCCCATTCCACCAGAGGAAGACCCATAGCAATCTATCTATGTGATCTTGGGCTATAACATACAAAACTATGAGGCCAAAATAGTTTTTTCTCTCCACAACTTAGTTAATTTAAGTTTATTATAGCAAGTAGTTCATTAAAGTAACAGGAAGCTGATTAACTCATCTACCAAATACAGGTAAAAAAAATAAGCAGTCAATGTTATCATTTTAAATCACTATGTTTTAAGTTAATCTGTGAAACAAATAGCAATAACTTATGGGAACATAAACCTCCTTTTTAGTAAGATTGTAAGTCAATATAAGATTTAGAAGTCATGTCCACATTTACCTACTGTAAATACTAAGATCTCAATTAACAGGGTTATAATGGAATTGAACTTCTGTTATAAACTAGACCACCAAGAAATAGTATTCATTTTAATATACTCAATGAAACCTCTCATTCAATGCCTTTACTTCCTCTTTTGGGGCTTGAACTCAGTGCCTGGGCTCTATCCTCGAGACTCTTTGTGCTCATGGTTAGTTTTCTACCACTTGAGCTGCAGTGCCACTTTTTGGAGTGTTAATTGGAGATAAGAATCTCACAAGGATTTTTCTGCCCTGGTTGGCTTCAAACTGTGATTCTCATATGTCATCAATACCTTTATTTCTTTTGCTGTTAAATCGTGGGCTAGAAATTTATCATGAGGTCTCTGACATTTTATCCCCCTTGATCAGCAGGAATAGTGGATCTCATGCTTACTTGCAGTAGAATATTCCTGGAAATTAAAATATTTAGCTATGAAGTATATGTTTCCTGTGACCTCAACATTATAGCCTTTCTTGAAATGTTAAAAATAGCATTCTCTTTCTCAATAACTTAGGATGACAGTGTCTAAAAGAAAAATTTCAGCCAATAAAGGAAATCAGTTAAGTCTGGTTGGCAGAAAAAACATGAGGAAAGAAACTCTCTGAGTAGTGATTTATTATATTAATTAGACATAAAGTCCCACCCTATCTTTTCAGTTTTCAATTATGAGTGCCAAGACAGCCCTAATAATATCCAAAACAATCAGGACTGATTGAAATATTACATTTAAAAAAGTGTATTCAGATAATTCATACAATTATTTTATAGTCCATTACCTCTACTTTGATACATTATCTTTAAACATAAAAATAGTTTATTTTAAGGATTCTAAGTGTCATTTCCTGGGACTTCAATTCCATTGGAGTGTGAATAATGGATCTTACATACTGATTCATTTTTCACTGGGTAGAACTCCTTATATTTAGAACTATTGTTTCCTACTCCCTTGCCTTCTTATCATAATTATACTTCGCTAAATCTCTACCGCTGAATCTCTGCAATTTATTGTAACAAGAAAAGCCATTGCTGTTCAGAAATGAAAGCAGACAGTTATACTTCAATACTTGAAAAGCAGTAACCACTATCTACCAGAATTCACTGCCACTCTTTGTTTTTCTCACCATCCATTCTTGTATTTGAAATCAGATTCTGGAACTTGTCCTTGTCAGTATGAAATGAAACCACTAGCCTGACTGCAAGAGAACTAGCAAGAAACCTGGCTGAGTATGCAGAGTCAGAAACCACTGGCTGCTGTTGTATGACCTTGCAGGGAGCTGGTTCTTCGCATACTCGAACTCATTAACTTCAGAACCCAGATTCTTTAAAAGAGCCAACAGTTCCCTTTTTCTCTACACAGACATCTTGATCTCAGAAGTCAGCCCAGTGCCCTCCTGAAAAACAGCTTAGTACCAAGTAAAGAACATGGGATTCTGCATCAAATGCTCAGATCCACTGCAAAGTAGTCTAGATCATGCCAGCCTGGGTTCACTTCCAATTTCCTTGCTGTGTAGCTCTCTGGCTGAAGACAAGTCAGGAAGCCTTCAAAGCCACTCAAAGAATGACTCCGATTTAAAATAGTTAGTAGAAATGAAAGTGGGATGCCACATGTTAATTTTTACTGCCATTTCTTGGAAATGGAAATGGAAATTTTTTTCCTAGTGCCATCACAATTCCTAGGGATAATTTCAAAAGTAAACACATTAGAAAAAAAAGGTAACTAATGTGAAAACTATTAAATGCCAATTTAAATATCATAGGAAAAATAACCGTTTTTCCTGAGCTCTTTTGCTGCAAAACCAAAGATAGCCTACAATATATGTTCTGTGCACTTCTTTGCAGAATGCTTTCTATGGTTACAAAAATATATTCATTTATTTATTTTGCAATCTGTCCATTGCCTTTTTAAATTTAATTTTATTATCAAGGTGATGTACAAAGGGGTTAAAGTTACATACACAAGGTAGTGAGTACATTTCTTGTTTTTAAAATTATTATTTTATAATCTTTAGTTGTACAATGGGGTTTCAATTCAACAGCCTATAAATACAATGCATTTTGATCAATGTCATTCATTGAATTTTTTACATATATTTTAATGTAAGGATACTGTACAGAGGGGTTACAGTTACATGAGTAAGGTAATGAGTACATTTCCTGTCTAGCAAGACAAAGAAGGGGGTAAAACATATTTATTTTCTTAGTACTTTTATGCCACCATTCACTGACATTATTAAAGATGCGTCAACTGTCAATACAAGGTTTAGGAGAGAAAAACCAGCTCAAGAAAAATGATAAGCACAGAGATGAAGATCATTTTAAAAATATACAGTTCTTTTGTAAATTGTACAATTATATAATGTTGCATTTAGGCATTCATCTAGTAAAAGCAGTGTATGAAACTATTTTTTCTACAAACCTAATTCCTTTTAATGAATTACTTTATCATATTCATTAGCATAAATTAATTATACAGAGAGATTTACATATGACATACACAAAATTTACTTTTACCAAACTCACTTGGTCAGTATTTCCTCCATTACTCTTCCCTCCCATTTAGTCACCTTTCGGTGGTCTTCATTATACTACTTACCAAATCCATTTCTAAGAATTACATCCTCCCCCACAATTAAGTTTTCATACAAATATTTGATGGTAAAGACAAACTGATATTGATTGATCTGTACTATCATTAAAATTGAATAAAAAATGTCTGGTAATAGGGAATTGGGACAGAAAAGAGAAGTACATGATGATTAGTGATAGAGTGTACATTATAATAAAACTACATTTTAATGTGTTAATTGCAAAATGTTGTTATTTTATTTTTGTTTGAGTTTTTTATTTGTAGCCCAGGGTGGCCTTAAACTCAAGATCTTCCTGTCTCATCCTGAATGCTTTGGATTATAAGAATATACCATAATGCCCATCATAAACTGGAGATCTTTCTAAGTATAAATTTAATATATCTGTTCTCCCATTCCTGAACTATCTATGGTTGTGATTATTTCTTTTTTGTAATTTTTTAAAAAGTTATAGATCAAGCCTACATTGGCTAACCTTTGAGAGGGAAACAAGAGGGGGGTCCCCGGGACCCAGCCTGCGTCGCACTCTTCAGGGTACAAGCCAAAATGTAGAAAAGGGAAAGGGAGAGATAGGGAAAGTTGGACATGAATGGCAGAGAGAGCAAAGAGAGCCTGAAAGTAAACAGACTTCTGACCATTTACCATTGCAGTGGCAAAAACTGTCTACATCTGAGAATGGCATAAAAATGAGGCTCTCTGGCTTTCCAGGGAGCGCAGGAGGCATTTCAAAGGGGTTTCACCGCTGGGGCATGACTTGCAGCACCCCATTAAATGTGTAGGAGAGTCAGTCTGGTGAGTGAAGGAGAGCTGACCAGGCAAAAGTGGCGTCCAGACTTCCCCCAGAGCCCTCTAGAGAGAAATGGCCAAGTCCCCAAAGCCAAGTGTCCTTGGCTTCAGAGGTGACTGGCCTTTCAGCTAAAGGCCATAGGAGCTCTCTGGCATGGCGCCACGTCTGGACAGAGCCTGAGTGACAGAGAAACGTAGAGAGTAGTCTCACTCACCACAGTAGAGAAGTGGTATGGACGTGGTTGTGAAGGCCAGTAATGGTATCGATGAGCTGTGTCTGTCTGCAGCAGACGGATGGGTTCGCAAAAGGCCGTCAGAACTGTGGATATTCCTCCGAGCAAAAAAGGGAAAAACAAAAACAAAAACAAAAGAAAAAGAAAAAAAACGGAGAAGAATCCCACCTATCCTGACTTTAATCTCTTTATCTGAGTTACGGCACCATTTATGTTAGGTTTTTAAAAAGAGGTAACCCAGTAAGAACCACACCACACACGTGGTATTCAGGTAAGGGGTAGGTTTATTCATCATTCCGACTGGCACCAGGCCATGTTGGCCCTCCACGCAGCTGGGAAAGGCCTGGGAAAGAGAGCTAGGAAAGAGCTGGAAAAGAGAGCTGGGAAAGAGAGAGAGCTGGGAAAGAGCTATGGTTGTGATTATGTTTCATGTTACTTTGAAATTAAAATATGTTGTTAAAATATTATATAACTAATGAGAATCATCTATTGATAGAAATAAAAGAAATTCAACTATCTTGCAACAATTAGGAATAGTTTAGTATTTCTCTTTTCAATTGTTAGTATTTAGCATTTCTGTTTCCCATAAAAGAGTGGAACTGAAAACTTTTAAAAATAAACTTTTATTTGTAGCACTTTGTTGCTCCCTCTGCTCTGCTTCCCATTTCCTTATTAATCTTCAGCTCTTTTTTTTTATTGTGAAAATACCATACAAAGGGGTTTCAATTACATGGGCAAGGTAATGAGTGCATTTCTTATCAAGCATTGTTGCCTCCTCCTTTGTTTCCCCTTCCCAGCCTTTCTCATCTCCCCCCACACCCCCGCGCCAAAGTTGTAAAGTTCATTTTCTTTTTTTTTTTTTTTATTTTTTTTTATTTTTTTTTATTTTTTTTTATTTTTTTATTGTAAAGCTACTATACAGAGGGTCACAGTTACATGAGTGAGGTTATGAGTACACTTCCTCTTGAACATTGTTACCCCCTCCATTGTTTTCCCCCTACCATCCCCTCCCTCCCTCCCTTCCCCGAGGTTCTTTTTTTTTTTTTTTTTTTTGATTGTGATTAAATGATTACATAATTTCAAAGTCACAAGTTCATTCTAACTTCCCTGGAGCAAATTGTCTACCACAGTCTGTAATATATAACAGTGTTCACATGTTATATACCATATTTGTGATCAGCAGCATGAGGATATTTAGTAGTGGTTCAACCAGATGAGCGGGAGTTCTTTGTTTCTTAAGTCCTGTTAGTTTTGTCGTATCACTAACCTTTTGGATTTAGCATCCACTTATGAGGGAGACCATGTACCGTTTGTCTCTTCGTTCTTGGCTTACCTCGCTCAACATGATTCCTTCTAGCTCCATCCATTTCCCTGCAAATGCCATTATTTTGTCATTTCTAATGGCTGCATAATATTCCATTGTGTATAGATACCACAATTTTTGGATCCATTCATCTGTGGTGGGGCACCTAGGTTGTTTCCATATCCTAGCTATTGCGAACAGTGCTGCAATAAACATGGAGGTGCACGTGTCCTTGTATATTGGTTCCTGTTGTTCAGGGTAGATGCCTAGAAGTGGTATGACTGGGTCGTAAGGGAGGTCAATCTTTAGCTTTCTAAGGACCCTCCAGACTGCTTTCCAAAGTGGTTGTATAAGTGTACATTCCCACCAGCAGTGTAATAGGGTTCCTCTTTCTCCACATCCCCTCCAGCATTTGTCGTTGGCTGATTTGTGGATGTGGGACATTCTGACTGGGGTAAGGTGGTATCTCAGGGTTGTCTTTATTTGCATTTCCTTCACCACCAGGGATGATGAACATTTCCTCATGTGTTTCTTTGCCATTTTTATTTCTTCATTTGAGAAGTCCCTCTTTAGTTCCCTTGCCCATTTAGTAATTGGTTTGTTAGGTTTGGGAGGGATTAGTTTCTTGAGTTCCCTGTATATACAGGATGTTAACCCCTTGTCTGATATATTGCTGGTAAATATTTTTTCCCAATTAGTTGGTTGTCTTTCTAGCTTAGTTGCGATAGATTTAGCTGTGCAGAAGCTTTTTATTTTAAGGTAGTCCCATTTGTCGAGTCTCTCTCCAACTTGTTGTGACCCTGGGACTCTGTTCAGGAAGTTCCTTCCTGTGCCTATTAGTTCAAGTGTCTCTCCTACTCTGTCCTGCAGTAGTTTCAGAGATTCAGGTTTAATGTTAAGGTCTTTAATCCATTTTGAGTTGATGTTGGTGCATGGTGATAGGCTGGGGTCCACTTTTAGTTTTCTGCATGTGGCTGCCCAGTTTTCCCAGCACCAGCGGTTGAAGAGGCTGTGTTTCTTCCATTGTATGTCTTTGGCTCCTTTGTCGAATATCAGCTGGCTGTAGGCCTGTGGATTTATATCTGGATCTTCTATTCTGTTCCATTGGTCTTCGGGTCTGTTTTTGTGCCAGTACCATGCTGTCTTTGTGATTATAGCTCTGTAGTAGAGTTTGAAGTTCGGCATGGATAGCCCTCCCATATTGTCTTTATCCCCTAGAATTGTTTTGGCTATTCTAGGTCTTTTGTTGTTCCATATAAATTTTTGGACTGTTTTCTGTATTTCAGTGATGTACGTCATTGGGATTTTAATAGGAATTGCATTGAATTTGTATATTAGTTTTGGAAGTATCACCATCTTTACTATATTAAGTCGGCCTATCCAGGAGCATGGGAGGTCTTTCCATTTCCTAGTGTCTTCTGCAATTTCTTTCTTTAACTTTTTATAGTTCTCATTAAATAGTTCTTTTACATCTTTGGTTAGGTTAATTCCTAAATATTTTATTTTTTGGGAGGTTATTGTGAATGGGGTTGCTCCCTTTATTTCCCTCTCTTCCTGTGCGTTATCAGTGTATAGGAAGGCAACTGATTTTTGTGGGTTTATTTTGTATCCTGCTATTTTGCCGAAGTGACTTATGATTTCTAAAAGTTTGGGGATGGAGTTTTTGGGATCGTGGAGGTATAGTATCATGTCGTCTGCAAAAAGGGATAGTTTCACTTCTTCTTTCCCTATGCGGATCCCTTTAATGTCTTTTTCTTGCCTTATTGCCCTGGCTAAGGGTTCTAGGACTATGTTGAAGAGGAGTGGAGACAGTGGACATCCTTGCCTTGTTCCTGTTTTTAGGAGGATTGGTTGTAGCTTTTCCCCATTAAGTATAATATTGGCTATTGGTCTGTCATAAATGGCTTTTATTGTTTTTAGAAATGTTCCTTCTATTCCTATTTTCTCCAGAGCTTTTAGCATGAATGAATGTTGAATTTTATCAAAGGCCTTTTCTGCATCTGTGGCGATAATCATGTGATTCTTGACCTTGGCTCTGTTGATATGCTGGATTACATTTATTGACTTACATATGTTAAACCATCCCTGTGTCTCTGGGATGAAGCCTACCTGATCATAGTGTATTATTTTTTTTATGTGTTTCTGGATTCTGTTAGCTAGAATCTTGTTAAGGATCTTTGCATCTGTGTTCATCAAGGAGATTGGCCTGTAATTCTCCTTTTTGGTTGGGTCTTTGCCTGGTTTGGGGATGAGTGTGATATTGGCTTCGTAGAATGAGTTTGGGATAGCTCCCTCCTTCTCTGTTTCTCTGAAGAGCTTGAGGAGTATGGGTATTAGTTCTTCTTTAAAGGTCTTATAGAATTCTGCTGTGAATCCATCTGGTCCTGGGCTTTTTTTTGTTGGAAGACTTTTGATAGCTTCCTGTATCTCATTATAGGATATTGGCTTATTTAATTGGTTAACTTCTTCTTTGCTCAGTTTGGGTAACTTGTATTTCTCTAAAAATGCATCCATTTCCGCCGAATTTTCTTCCTTTAGAGAGTATAGCTTTTGAAAGTAGTCTGTTAGAATTGTTTGGATATCTTGGGTACGTGTTGTGATGTTTCCCGTGGCATCCCTAATCCTATTAATATGGGTTTCCTCTCTTCTTTTTTTAATTAATCTTGCCAACGGGCCATCAATTTTGTTTATTTTTTCAAAGAACCAGCTTTTTGTTTGGTTTATTTTGGTTATGGTTTTCTGATTTTCTAATTGGTTAATCTCTGCTCTCAATTTGGTTATCTGGCTTCGTCTAGTAGCTTTAGGTCCCATTTTTTCTTGTTTTTCTAGCTGTTTTAGTTGCAACATGAGATTATTTACTTGGTCTGTCTCCATTCTCTTGATGTGGGCACTGAGGGCAATAAATTTGCCCCTCAGGACTGCTTTTGCTGTGTCCCACAAGTTTCTTTGTGAGGTGTTTTCATTTTCATTGAGTTCTAGGAAATGCTTTATTTCTTCTCTGATCTCTTCTGTTACCCAGGCCTTGTTAAGGAGTGTGCTGTTCAATTTCCATGTATTAGAGAAATTTCTGCGGTATGCTTTGTTATTGAGAGCTAGCTTGATTCCACTGTGGTCAGATAGGATACAGGGGATTATGTCGATCCCTTTGTATTTGCTTAAGTTCCTTGAATGAACTATGATATGGTCTATTTTGGAGAAAGTTCCATGAGCTGCTGAGAAGAATGTGTACTGTGTTGTTTTAGGGTGAAATACTCGGTAGATGTCAGTTAATTCCGCTTGAAGTATGGCCTCACTTAATTCGGTAGCTTCTTTGCCAATCCTCTGGTTGGTAGACCTGTCCTTTGGTGAGAGTGGCGTGTTAAAGTCTCCTAGTATTATCGTATTGGGATCTATTTTATTCTGTAAGTTTGAGAGCATTTGTTTAACATATCTGGGTGCACCGATATTTGGGGCATATAAGTTGATGATGGTTATATCCTCCTCTTGGATTGTTCCCTTTATTAATATGTAATGTCCGTCCTTGTCTTTCTGTACTGATTTTAATGAAAAGTTTATTTTGTCAGATATCAGGATAGCTACACCTGCTTTCTTATTGGGGGAATTTGATTGGTAGATCCTTTTCCACCCCTTCACTCTGAGTTTGTTTGTATGTTTGGCTGAGAGGTGGGTCTCCTGAAGGCAACAGATGGATGGGTCTTGTTTTCTGATCCAGTCCTCAGTTCGTTTTCTTTTAATTGGCGAATTCAGCCCATTTATATTAAGAGAAAGTATAGAGAGATGCATTGTTGTCCCTGCCATTCCGTTTTCCTAAGTTTTTCTTCTTTCCTTTCCTCCTGTGCTTGCTCAGTTAGACTTTGAGTAATGCCTGTTTGGGGCAGGTCCCAGTTCCTGGTTGCTTTCTTCAGGTTGTGTCCCCCCTCTTAGAATTCTTTGTAATGCTGGCTTAATGTTTATGTATTCATTTAGTTTTTCTTTGCTATTAAAAGTTTTCAGTTCTCCATCGAATGTGAATGCTAGCTTTGCCGGGTATATCAGTCTGGGTTGGCAGTTATTGGCTCTCAGGGCTCGTATGGTGCTTTCCCAGGCTTTTCTTGCATTCATTGTTTGTGTGGAGAGATCTGCAGTGATTCTAATTTTTTTCCCGTTGTAGTATAGCTCCTTCTTCATTTTTGCTGCATGCAGGATTGTTTCCTTATTATTCAGATCCATCATTGTTACTATTATGTGCCTAGAAGTGTTTCTCCTGGGATCTTGCTTGTTGGGTGTTCGATAAGCTTTTGTGATGTAGTTAAGATGGTCGTTTTTGAGGTGGGGAAAATTTTCATTGACTATCTTGTTAAATAGGTGTTGCATTCCCTTGCTCTGGAATTCCTCACCTTCGTCCACTCCGATTATGCGAAGGTTAAATTTTTTAGCATTATCTGCTTGCTCTTGAATTTCCCTTTGGTTTAATTTGAGTGATTTTTCCATATCTGTCACTTTTTGGTCCAGTTGGTGTATTCTGTCTTCTGTATCTGACACTCTACCTTCCATTTCATTCACTCTGTTGACCGTGGCTTCTATTGTGGTTTGCATGGTGGAAATGGATCCCTTTATGGATTCAATGTTGGTTCTCAGAGTACTGATCTCACCTCTCAATGAGGTGATATCAGTATGCATTACCTCTAATTTGGCGTTTATCTCACTTCTTACTGAGGTTTGTGCAGCTTCTATTTTTGCATCCAATTTTTGTTTGATATCCTGTATATCTTTTGATAGTTCATCCTTGTGCTCTTTCAATTTCTGATCCATTTCTCGCTTTATTTCTTGAGTCATTGCCTCCAGCAACCCTTGGATGTAGTTTTTGTCTTCCATTCCTGCTTTGCTCCCACTGGGGCTCTCCCCTGCGTGGCTGCTGGCTTTTGAGGTGAGCTTGCTGTCCTGGGTAGTGGTAAACCTTGTGATTTTTCTCTGTGATTTTCGCATGGGGGTTCAGGAGACTGCTCTTCAATCTTGTTTTGGTGTGTCTGTCTTTGCTTGGTTGCTGATTCTCTATTGGTAGAGAGAGTCTGTGTCTGATCTGGATTCTGTTGGGAGCCTATTTCCAGCTGCTATTCACTTAGGATTCTCAGCTCTCTGCTGTAGCAATTCCCGCCTTTGGAAGGGTTGAGCAGCCTAGACTGCTTGTGTTTGCTCCTGCGGGTGCTCTTGGGAAGATCAGATGCTCTGGATGCACTCTCCCAAATACTGGAGTCTGCTATGGGCTCCTGATGTGTTTTTGTTTGTTTGTTTTGGGCTGGTTGTGGGCTTGAACTCTAGGTTTGGGTGCTGTCCCTCAGCTCTTCAGCTCAGGGCTGGCACCCTACCATTTGAGCCACAGCCCCACTTCTGACCCTTTTTGCTTTGTTCAGGCGCCGGTCCCCTGGCCTGGTTCCGGCCCCAGCCTGGAGCGCGCTCGTTAGGCCTGTGCTAATGTGTATACCACCTTGGTTATGCAGCCTGGAGGACACAGTTCAAATTTCTTCTACTGTTGGTAGTCTTGACCCAGGGGCACTGTTCCTGGCTTGAGCATTTAAGCTCCCTTCCCGGGGCGCTCTTGCTCTGGCCTGGCCAGCAGAGTGTGCTCCACCGGCTGGTGGGGCTCTCGAACAGTTCCCAGTTTTAGTGGGTCCTGTGGTCCGGGTGTTGGGGTAGGGAGTCTAGGTCAGGGTCTGGGGATTCCCTCCAGCTCTGGTCTCCCTTGATGGATTCCCTGTCCCCTGATGGGTACTCACCCTGTAGGTCGTCAGTTGTTGTTGCAGTCCGTCAGTTGTTGTTGCAGTCCGAGTTCAGTTGGGGTGGTTGCGGGCTGGGTTGGGCGGCCCCCCGCCGGGTCGTTGCGATCGCGATTGGGCGGGTGGTCTGCGGACAGGTCCCTTTGTGGCGCTGCTGGTGCCGGGCGGCTTTGGCGGGATGGAGCCTCTCCGCTCCGGTGGAGAGTGATGGGTGGGGTGGGATCCTCCTGGAGACTCCCGGCTGGTAGGTTTCTCTGTTCCTGGCGATCCGCTGTTCTGCAATCCGGTACCTGGTGATCTGCAAGCAGCCCCCTGTGTCTCTGTGGCTCCGGCAGCCCCTGCCGGGCCGGCTGGCCGGCGGCTTGGCGCACTGCCGCGCGGCCAGTAAAGGTTGGGGGAGGGGTCTTCGCTCTTCTCTGTTCTGAAATTCTTCTTTTCCTCTCTTTCTTTTTTTGTTATTTTCCACCTCTGGTTTTTCTCTGAGTGTTCGTCTTTTTGTTGTTGTCGGTCTCTTGGGGAGATTAAAGGTTGGAACTCGAACTCTCTTTTTGGTTGGAGAGAGCTGTGGCGTTTCCCTACTGCCCCGTCGCCATCTTCAAGATCTCTGTGTAAAGTTCATTTTCGAAATAACATCTTGAACATCTCATTGTTACAATGGGTCCACCTGTATCCCTATTTAAACAATTTGTTATTTCCCTTCCCCTCCACAAATTATACCAACATCAAATAGAGTGAAAACAGGGGTTATAAAATGAGGGAGGGACATACAAAGCAACAAAGAAATCATCTTATAAATGTGTTAGAAACAATCGCAAGAAAGAAAAAAACATTTGAGTCCTTATCTTGGAGTTCATTTCGCTTAACATCAGCTTATCTGGCCATTTCTGCTTGTCTCAAACATATACTAGTTATTGCACATAAGGGAAACCATGGGACCTATGTTTCTTTGGGTAGCTCTTTTATCCATCTTTTTACTGTGACCCACATTTTGCTGAGAAGTCATTGTTTACTTTCTCTGAAACAGCAAATATCTCATTGCTTTCTTCTTTTGAAGGAATGTACTACAGTGTGTGTTTGTGTGTGTCCATGAATTTATAAATATATATATATGTAAAATGTCACTGTCTTTTCTGTCTACAGAACATACTCCAGAAAAGAATTGGTAAAATTGTAGCTGCTGTATACATCATGATACAAAATCTCATGCTGTAGGCAATGGTTATTGAACACTAGAATATGTTGTTAATTCTTTCCCATTCCAATTCAATTACAGTAATTTTCTTTTTTTTTTTTTTTTTTTTACCAGCAATACCCTTTGGTATCTGAAAACAAGAAATTTTAGAACCCACTCTCAGAGTATACTTACTGTAGAGCCACAGGGAGTTCAAAGATGTGATTTGGACCTGTGTAAGTTCCCTGGTCTCAGGTATATCCTTCTGAAAGAGGCTGGGTCACATGATCATCATGACTTTGTTTATGAAGTGGAAAAATTATTATTACTGAATAACAAGAAAATAAAAATTAGCTATGTAGCGTGGTCTGAATATATGTGTGAAAAATATCTAAAATGTTATACCAAACATATGACTTAATTTTAAAGAAGTTCTGGGTTTAAGTCTTCTATAGTCTAATTTAAAGCAAATCCACTGATTCTTAGTCTAATTTAAAGCAAATCCACTGATTCTTGTGAGTGTTATTTTCTTATGCTAAATTTATCTTGAAGTTAGACTTTAGTGAATTGTTCCATTTAAAACAAAATGGTCTTCCCAGTTAAAGCTGACCAAATTTTACTGGACAATTCATATTTCAACATAAGTTGAATCACTTTAAATGCATTCTACCCATCAATATTTCCCAATAAGTACCATATCAGGACTTTCACTTTCTTTTTTTTATTGTGAAAATACTGTACAGAGGGGTTACAATTACATGGGCAAGATAGTGAGTACATTTCTTATCAAGCATTGTAGCCTCCTCTTTTGTTTACCCTTCCCATCCCTTCCCATCCTCCCTCTCCCCCACCAAATCCTCCCCCCCCCCCAAGTTGTAAAGTTCATTTTTGACATGACAACTTGTACTTCAGGACTTTCACTTTCAAAGACATGTTCTTGAAAAATAGAAAATGTTCACCATAGTACCTACTCTGTCCTTTGTTTTGTTGTGAAAATTGTACTTAATTAGACATCATTTGGGTAAACAGAATCCAATTTACGTAGTATTTTATAGCTAATATTCTAAGCAGAAAATGTTCTCATCACGGAATATTTTTATGTGTGCTTCTTTTGTAATTTATTTCTCATTATCTAAAAGTTTAAAATAACAGAAGCTTTGTCTAAATTTTTTTAAAGTTTTTGTTATGAAAGCTACCTCGAGATCAAACTTCAGATTCTCCAGCGACTGTGAGCTGGGGAATAAATCTGCACTGAAACACTTAGACGATTTGGATTCAGTCAGGGAACAAATTCTGTGAAAAGTGGTTCAGCAGCTCATAGTCAAAAGGTCAAGGTCCTTTCAGATGGTGAATTACTCTTGATTCTGTGAAAGATGCTTTGAATAGAATGGTGATTTCTATTTCTGTCTAATTAGGCATCTTCAGTATATTACGTGGCCCCTTTTCACCAGCTCTCCACATACTCTTTCCAAAATAAGTGGTCCCATTAACATTTATCCCATGGAAAATGACTCTTCTCAAATTGTTTCAACCTCTCTGCTCTTTAGTCACTGCACTGGTTTTCTCTCACTGAGTATCAAATTAAAACAAGCGAAGTGGCTCAGAACAACATTACCCCACACTTTCTGAGAGTCTGGAGAGGGATATCTGCACCTGTGTAATAAGACCAGCTTGGCTAACTTGGTTATCTGCTCAAGGTCTCACCAAGCAGCTGTGTTTGTGTCCCTGGCCCCGGGGAAACATTCACTTCAAGATAAATATGCTCAGATTTTCGACAAAATTCAGTTCTCTG
This sequence comes from Dipodomys spectabilis, assembly GCF_019054845.1. NCBI lineage: Eukaryota > Metazoa > Chordata > Mammalia > Rodentia > Heteromyidae > Dipodomys > Dipodomys spectabilis. Next base: position 3,011,901 of record NW_024871276.1, on the reverse strand, counting down.
TGGTCTGAAGGGCTGAGGGCTTCTGTTGCTATCTATCCAACAACTCTCAGTTCCTAAAGCCTGCTTGTAGTTTCCACTAATAAGTAGTTTCTCATATGCTTTTCCCTAATATTTAGTGAAGGGCAAGAATTCCATGGAGAATTATGTCCTGCTCATAGTTTAAAGCTCTGTACATGTGGGATCGTGTGTCACATATACATTTATCTGATTTGGGGAAGGGAAGGAGAATAACAGAATGGGGAAACAAAGGACAAAGGGTGAACCAATGCAACAGCAATACTCAAAGCACACTATGTTGGAAATTAATTTTACAACTTGGAGGGGAGGAAATTGGGGGGAGGGAAAATGGGAGAAACAAGGGAGGAGGAAATGTATCCAGTAACTTACTTAAACAACTATCACCTCTCTGACCACCCTTACAATAAAACTAAATTTAAAAATTTTAAGAAATCTCTGTGTATTAGCCCAAGAATAGTCTCTGTTTATGAAGAGCCTCCATCTTTATCTTACCTCTGATAAGTCCCATATCTTAAAGTTGACTGGCTAGTCATTTTAATTGCATCTGAAAACTAGTTTCTTCCATGTAACTTATTACTATCATATAATAACAAGAAGAGATGAAATACCAATCTCTATCATTATGTGAGAAGTTTCAGTGGGTTATTTTAGAGTTCTGCCTACCTCTGTAATTGAAAGCCAAGTGAATTCTATTTTACAACAAATCAATCTTTCTGGTTTTACATTATTCTTAGACAATATCTCTTAGATATTGACTACCCAACATTATCAGAATTAAGGAAAATTAGAATTTAGAGATAACTGATAATAGCTCTGGAACAGAATGCAGTGGGAGACCACCAAAGGAAACATAGAGTTCATCTAATTCTATCTCTTAACTATTAAGCACTTTACAAATTTTCTTTTAAACATTGGAGTAATGACAACTAAGAGTTCTTAAAGATGTATCTCATGGCAATCAGTCTTAGTATTTTACATTTTCTTAGCTATGCCCTTAGCAGTAGATAATACAGATATTACCATCAATAATGTTTTCTATGTAAGTAAAATGAGACCTGCAAAAGTCAACTAATTTGCCATAGTTATCTGGCAAGTGGTGTAGCCTAGCATTGTAGGTCTGAGACCCCTAGTCAATGTTTATAGAAAACCATTTCCAGGGGTCCACATCATTACATCTCCCTTACTGAGATGAAGCAAAAAACAAACCACTTATGTGGTTTTCTGCATATATAATTTTCAAAAATTTTGTATTTTTACATACATAACTAATTGGATGAGATCAACTTTTTGCACACCAAAAGAAATAAATTTAATACATTTTAGTGTTCTTTCTTTCCTTTCTTTTCTTGGTCTTTCTCCTCCTCTTCCCACACTTCCACTTCTTTTTCTTCCCTTCTTTTCACTCCCCATCCTTCTCTTCTTTCTTATTCTTTTTATTTTTATTTTTGTAGTGAACCCAGCTGGTTAAGCACATACTAAGCACATTTGCTAAGTGCATACCCTGTTACTAAGCTATATCCCTAGATTTTCTATTTTATTTGCTTAACCCATCACCCAAGTTTTTAACTCATCTCCCATCATTCTTCCAAGTTTTTTCTTGAGATTAAATATCCCTATTTATTTCAAAGTTTTTTCCGTAGCTCTCAACCTAAAATAAGCTGAATATTGTAAGCTTAAGAAATAGAACAGAATAACAAGGTATCTTTAAGTGTATTTTAGCAATAGAATCTAAAATGATAGATTTAAAAATTATTTTAGATATAATATACAGAGTGGTTACAGTTACATAAGTCAGGCGATGAGTACATTTCTTCCTGAACAGTGTCATCTCTCCCCTCATTTTCTCCCATGTTTTTTCTTCAGCACCCCTCTCCCACAAGTTGCATGGTTCATTTTCAACACAGTGTCTAGTGAGGATCGCTGCTGCATTAGTCCACCCCTTACCCACCATTTCTGTGCTCCCCCTTCCCCTCTCCAAAACAGTTAAGCTTACAAACAAGACAAGAGGGATAGAATCAAAAGCTGTGGCAAAGGCGGAAAAAAAGAGCCAAAATGGAAATAAAAAGTAAAACACCAAAAACCCTCTTGTCTCCATTTCTTGCAATTAATCAAAATGAACTCTCAGAGGAAAAACAGAGAATGTTCTATTTTGACCATTTCTTGCAGAATCAATCGAACAGGAAATGCTACCAGGAATACACACATGAATATATACCTACAGTCATAATTGCACATTCATTTTTCAGATACAACCACCAAAGTGAATCATGTGGGTCTATATTCATTTTAAGAAAGTATGGATTTGCCTCTCTTTTATGGCTTGCAATGTTGAGCATTTCTTCATGTGTCTATTGGCCATTCTTACATCCTCTCCAGAGGAAGTAATTCTTTAGGGGTTGTTTCTTTGGGGATTTGTTATGGGGGTTATTTTTAAAAAATAAGTATTATTGTGAAAATACTGTACAGAGGGGTTACAATTACATGGGCAAGGTGATGAGTGCATTTCTTATCAAGCATTGTTGCCTCCTCCTTTGTTTCCCCTTCCCATCCCTTCCCATCTCCCCCACCCTCACCACCACTCCCCTCACCACCCCAACCACCCTCCCCACGGCAAAGATGCCCCATTTGTTAGGAAATGGAAAGACTTGGAAAAACTTATATTAAGTGAAGTAAGCCAGGCCCAAAGAAACATAGGTCCCATGGTTTCCCTTATTTGCAATAACTAGTATATGTCTGAGACAAGCAGATATGGTCAGATAAGTTGATGTTTAGTGAAAAGAATCTCAGGTTAAGAACTCAAATATTTTTTTCTTTCTTGCTATTGTGTCTAACATATTTATAAGATGATTTCTTTGTTGCTTTGTATGTCCTTCCCCCACGGCATAACCCCTGTTTTCACTGTATTTGATATTGGTATAATTTGTGGAGGGGAAGGGATAAAACAAATCATTTAAATAGGGATACATGTGGATCCATTGCAACAATGAGATGTACAAGATGTTATGTCAAAAATGAACTATACACCATTGGGGGGTTTACTTTTTAAGCTCTAGGTATATCTTTGATATGAGACCCTTGTCTGTTATATAGTTAGCAAAGGTCTTCTCCCAGTCTGTGGGCTTTCTGTTTTTCTTGTTAATTATGTCCTTTGCTTGCAGAAGCTCTGAACTTTAATGTGATCCCATTTATCCAGCTTTTCTTTGATTTGTTGTGAGATTCCACCTTACCTCAGTTAAAATGCCCATTATTAAGAAAATAAATAATAACAGATGCTGGCAGGGATGTGGCCAAAAGAGAACATTACTACACTGTTGGTGGGAATGTAAGCTTCAACCACTCTGGAAAGCAGTATGGAGGCTACTCAAAAGACTAAACATAGAACATCCCTATGATCCAGCAATCCACTCCTGGGCATTTATCCAAATGACCACAAACAAGGCCACACTAAAGCTACCAACACAACTATGTTCATTGCAGTATTATTTACCATAGCTAAGATATGGAACCAACTCAGATGCCCCTCAACAGATGAGCAGATCAAGAATATATGATATATATATATATATATATATATATATATATATATACACACACACACACACACACACACACACACACACACAATAGAATTTTATGCTATCAGAAAGAATGGCATCACCTCTTTTGTAAAGAAATTGAAAGACAGAAAAAATCATATTAAGTGAAGTAAGCCAGACCCAAAGAAACATAGGCTCCATGGTTTCCCTCATTTGTAATAATTAGTATATGCCTAGGATAATCCTGGCAGAAAATCATAATAACTCAATAGCTGTGCACATATCACCATACAAAGTGATGCTAATTGAAATGAACTCTAAGACATGGAAATAACAGGTCTTTTTTGCCACTTGCTTTGTTGTCACCAATGTCCTGTAGCCAGTTCTTCTTCTTATTTTATTTCATTTTCCTTTTTCCACTGGTTTATCCCTGGCAATAACTGTTTGATTCTGGAGCCCTCTGCCTTGTATATACATTTATCTGACTTGCAGAAAGGAAGGGGAATAACAAAATGCTGAAAGAAGGACCCAGGATGGCCCACTGCAACCACAATCCTCACAAGATACTATGTCAGAAATTAACTTTACAACTTTGGTGGGGGGAGTGACGAGGAGGATAGGGAAGGGATAGTGGAAAAACAACAAAGGAAGGAGTAGCAATGTTCGACAAGAAATGTACTTTTCTTACTCATGTATCTGTAACCCCTCTGTACAGCATCTTCACAATAAAATAAAAAAAAGAAAGTATGGAAAGTATCATCTTTCTATAATAGAAATAAAGAAATGAAATGATGGTTTTAAACACAAAAAGAGTATTAACATCAGCATTCAGCTCTGTGAATTTATCACATGTGATTTTGACCTAAAATGGAAGACCACTTGAAATATTGTCAAGCATAAATTGAATAAAAATAAATTTCTAAAATATTTTAAATTCACACATGTGTATCATGTAGCTCTCAAGTTGATGGGGAGAAGCTCTGAAGAAGTCCAGTATTTTAAAATTATTCTATGCCTTCTAAATGTGTATTTCCTATCTACCATAAATTGTGTGAAAATATACCATCCCAAAAAATGCCCAAAAATCAAAGTAAAATTCAGTGTGCTTAACATAAGTGATAAAGTATAAGTTTTAGATTTTTTTTGAAAGATGATGCATCTTTTCAGGCAGTTGGATGGGGTGATGGAACAAATGGACCAAATGCCCATAGTGTATACTGAGTTCAACTTCCTAAGCATTCAGTGGAATACACTTGAAACCACATGCTCACACATCCCAAGGTTTCCCTGTACTGGGAAAACTTATGCCAGTACTGATGTCAAAAACAGCATCATAGAGGGAACCAGTTGAAAAATCTACAATTTTCTACACCTTTTACACAGCTACTATCTAACCTTTACCTAGGAGACTAAGAGGCTATTGCTGAAACCAAATAAACCAATCAACTTTTTAACTAAAAAATATCAAATTTGTGTTTGGGAATAAGACTATGATTAGAAACTACCATCTTTTCCCTGGGCATTGAGATCAACATCAAATAAAGGGTACCATAAAATGTATTCTGGGAATTCTGGGTGGTCTCCTGCAGATCTCAAATACACTAAAAAATTCCCTTAAAAGGAAATGAGTTTTGTTGAATGGTATGCTTCCATTTACTATGCACACAAAGTACCTGATTGAAATTGTAAGGAATCAATGATACTTGCCACATTGTGATGGCTGATGCATGCATCACACATGGGTGGAAGACATTGCTTACAACTTTGTAAATGACTCAAAGCAAAATTAAAGCATTACAAAGAAATCTGGCTATTGGTGAAAGAATAAATATTTATTGAGAGACAAAAGTAAATTTCAACAGAAATATCTATTATTTTTTCTAATTTTTTGAAGTTCTATCTTTTTTTTTGGTTGTGGGGCCTGAACTCTGGGCCTGGGCACTGTCCCTCCACTCTTCAGCTCAAGGTTAGCACTCTACCACTTGAGCCACAGCACCACTTCCAGATTTTCTGCCTGTGTGATGCTGAGGAATCGAACCCAGGGCCTCATGCTTGCAAGGCAAGTGCTCTACCACTGAGCCACCTTCTCAGCCTTGAAGTTCTATTTTTATTTTTTTATTTTTAATATATATTTTTATTGTAAAGCTACTGTAGAGAGGGGTTATAGTTACATGAGTAAGATAATGAGTACATTTCTTATTGAACATTGTTGCCCCCTCCTTTGTTTTTCCTCTACCATCCCTTCCCTCCCTGCCTCCCCAACTCTTCCCTCTTGCCCTCTGAAGTTATAAATTTCGTTTTTAACATAATGTCTTGTACATCTCATTGTTACAATGGATCAACATGTATCCTTGTTTCAGCATTATATTTTACTGGTTAGGGACAGCGTTTAACGTGCAATTCCTGCCTAGCATACTCAAGGACTTGATTTCAAGCCCCAGTGTAACAAAAGATGAAAAAGAAAAGAATATTGTATTTTATATAAAGTCATGGCTGCATTTTAATAAGAACATATGCCAACCACAAGGGTTTTCACTTACATAGAAGGAAAGCACTCAAATATATACATACATACAAATACATACACATACATTAAAATAGTTTCTTTAACTGTGGAGTCTTCAACTTTTACTACAATGAACTGGAGAGTTCATGTAAAACACACACCTCAGTCTCTGTCTTCAAAGCATAACAAGTTCAAGGAAGTTTTCATCATGCCAAATGTTAGAAAAACTATTTTAGAAGAAAGGTGAGTTGAAACTGTAAGAAAAGTTTTGAAAACCTTGGCATCACAGGTCGTAATACTTCATGGAATGTCTGAAAGAATTCAATGATAAGGTGTTGGTAAAGCACTTAGAAAAATACCACACCAACTCAATAAATGTTAGGGCTTCCAGAATGTTCTTCAAGCAATAAGGATCAGTGTTTGGCCTCAGGGCCCAAGGTTGTCATAAATCCAAGCGTTGATGGGATGAAGAGGCTCAGTGAGGAATTGTTTTCATCATTGTCCTTGGGGAATGTGAGAAATGAAAAGTGAACTCTGAAGATTTTGTTCAGAAAGAAGTATACATTTAATGTCAGTCTATTCTTGAATCTTCCTTCATCATCCTTAGCTATTTAGTTTAGTAATATCTTGGGATTTTACACCCGGATCAGGGATCTCACACAGAATTTTGATGTCTCAGATAAAATCATGTGCATCATGTATAATTTGGAAGATTTTGCAAAGATCATTTTTTTTTGTAATTCCAGGGGAATAGTAATCTTGGTGATGACCTAAGATCATGGTGAGTGAAAATAGACACCACTAAAGCCAGTAGTAATTTCATGGTTGGTTATATTTGAAAGATTTGAAAGCCATCTTGTATCCTATTTGCAAAATTTCCTCAAAGCAAATTGACTTTGCGTGAGAAGGTGTTTGGCTTCCTCACTTGAGGAGATGGGTAAAGCTGAGTAAAGAATGGGAGGAAGCCAAACCTTGTGCTTCAGGAAAGCATATCCAATTATTTTTCTGTATTAGTAGTTTCTCTACAGAAGAAACACTCTGTCCTTCCTCACCAGAAAGGGTTTTGTTTTTGGTTTTTGCTTTGTTTTGTTTTGTTTTTGGTCAACATGCAGTGTTTGCCATAAGTGTACCTAGTCTCACGGAATTTACAATGGAATTAAAGTTTCTATATATAAAATAAATGTGTTTTAGAATTTAATTTACATTATCTATTGAACAGTTGTTATATTCTAGATATTGTCTCACCCTTAATTTGATCTCTTCTAAATTAAAGCTATTGCCAGTTGCATGTGGCTTATGCCTGTAATCGTAGCTACTCAGGAGGCTGAAATCTCAGTTGCAAAGCCAGCCAGGACAGCACAGTCCATGAATCTCTTATCTCCAATCAATCACCAAAAAGTGGAAGTGGCATTGTGGCTCGAAGTAGTAGAGCACTAGCCTTCAGGGAAAAAGCTCAGGGACAGTATGTAGACCCTGAGTTCAAGCACTAACACAGACCAAAAAAGTAAGAAATTACAGATATTAAAAATTATGTCCCCAATTATGTCCCTAATTTTTTGTGGTGTCCCATAGCCAAAAAGATAGTCTGTTTATTCAGACTCCCAACACTAAATATGACTATGTACAAAATTTTGAGCACTACACTTTTTGACAAGCAATTGAGTGATCTTCCTTAGATTTTCAAATGCTTTGTGACTCCTAAGTAACATAGATCAAATGTAGCAGTGCTTTTCTTTTTTAAAAAAACAAGTTTTTTATTGTGAAAATACTGTACAGAGGAGTTACAGTTACATGAGCAAGGTAATGAGTACATTTCTTATCAAGCATTGTTACCTCCTCCTTTGTTTTTCCCCTACCATCCTTTCCCTCCCATCTCCTCCACTACAAACCATACCTCCCTCCCCACCCTACCCCCTCCCTCCTAAATTGTAAACTTCATTTTTCAACATAGCGTCCTGTACATCTCATTGTTGCAATGGGTACTTTTTCTCCATGAAACACAGTAAGATATATTTCACGTTTTGACCAAATGTGTGTTTATATACTCCTATATTTGCCTCCTGCCACATACACACATAACACAATTTCCATTAAATGACACTAATGCTTTCCAGCTGCAATTCCATAGGATGAATTTCAATTCTAAATGCTAAGAAAGCAAGCTAACTCAATCATGAATAATTTTGCAGCTCGCTATCTATAATGCCATGGACTCCATCACAAGGAAGAAAAGCCTAGTAACCAATAGAGAGCATTCACATAACTCCTGGGAGGCATGGCACATTTAATTTATTTATTCATTTATTTATTTATTGGTAGATTACCCTATCAATATAAGACATATCTAGGATAAGAAAGTCATTTCCTGCAATGGCCTTCTCAGTGGGCAGATCCCAGTAACTATGAATTTCAGCAGTCAACCAGTGGCTAGGATAGAGGAGAGGAAGGACATTAGGTCAAATGCCAGAGAACTCATTAAATCCTGTTCTCTTTCTTTATATATTAATATATTGGGGTAAGATGACAACCTGCATGCTTCATGGTCTGGGTATCACAATCATGATGATTTTAATTAAGGAAAGTTAGGACCAATCTCCATTGATGGTTCAGTTACAGGGTAGTTGATATGTCACTGTCTATCAGTGTGATGGGAGTCATGGAGATGGAGGAGCAGCTGGCAGCTCCTGGCAGAACTGTCATTATGTGGAAACACAGGATGAAAATATAACCTTCTCCTTCTCTTTGACAGATTAGTATCACAAGGTGTCATTTTTTTGGTTTGGTCCCTTACTAAGTGTTATCTTCTTCAACAGTGGATTCTATCTGGCAGAAACCCAAATAGACAAATGAAACTTCCCAATAGAGGAAACAGATTTTTTTAACTCTACATCTTTTAACAATTCAAAATCACTTACTATCAAGGCCAAAACTACGTACTTCATATTTGTAAAAATGTATCCACAAGGAATCTTAGTGTTCTCTCCCCCTGATCTCACTGTGTCTGGCTTCTGCCAGGTGGTTCTCTGTGGACCCGGATGGTAAACTCAGGTCCTCAACAAGATATACCTCTTACTCCTCCATTTTTTCTGTCTCATTTTGTTTTATTCACTCTAAACCTGGCTCTTCAACTTCTTGTCAATTCTCAGAGCATCTAATAATCTTTCAAAATTACTTTTTAATTGTTAATTTACTCAAAGATATTTTAATAAGGAAGCCAAATTGAATTTCTGTCACTGGCAAACAAATGAACAAAACCAATATGTGTACATTTTAATGGATTTTTTTCCTCTTGTGGTTCTGGGGCTCAAACCCAGGGTTGTGTACCTGTTAGACAAGCAGTCTGCCACTGAGGTACAAGCCTCAGGCAAACATTTGAAAGGATGATTGGAAAAGTATTCAGTATTATTCCTTTCAATGTGGGAATTCTAAAGCTCACTGAGAGACCTTTCTCTTCACTCAACTCTAGATGCCTTAAAATTCCCACTACTTTTCAATGTACCAAGTTTATTTCTGAATCAAGATATGGGCCTCAGTGTTTTGTCTGTCTTGACATCTCTTCTTCTGCTTCTTATGTTGCTTATTTGCCCCCCCACTTCCAGGACTGATATATATATATATATATATATATATATGTATATATATATATATATATACATGCATATATATGTGTGTGTAGTATATGTATATGTATATCTTTATACTTATGTATATAGTTATATATAAAACTATAAAATTATATACAGTTATATAGTTATGTATACATATATAACATATTACACACATATATTATATAGTTATTACATAACTATATAATTAATTACGTAAATTATGTAGTTATTAACTATATATAACTATGTATGTTATATATAGGTGCATATAACTATATAAATAGCTTTGTAATACTAAATATATAACTATATATAACTATGCTTTATATATAACTGTTATGTATATGTATATATATATAACTTTGTTTTATATATAGCTATATAACTATAACTATAAACATATACAAAATTATGTTTATATATAACTTGTTTATATATAGCTATATATAATGATATAACAATAATTATATGAATAAATAGTTATATATCACTATATAACTATAACTCTAAACATATATATAATTATGTTTTTATATATAACTATAATTATACATATATATATATTTGTGACATGTAGAAAGGTCATCTTTGACAGAGATGTCAAACCCAAATACAATGTAAGTAGTGCACTCAAAAGCAGGTCTGAAGAAAAGGATTATCATCTGCATTTTACTTAAATGTACTCTATGTCCTTACACAATTATTTCCTTTCTTTCTTTTCCTGCCCAGAAATTCCTAAGAGATGTCCTCTTCAGCCACCCCATTCTCTACAGTTGTCCTTACTGTCATTATGACCGCTGCCTTAACAGCCATCAAAGTCCACATCACCTTTGCAATTAACGTACATTTGTTTACTGGTTCTCATCTCCTCCTAAATGTAAAATCCATGCAAAGACCTCTGCTTTAATTGACTCAGGTTTTAGGATAATGCCATGTGTCTGGTTAGACCTTAAGACATATCTAGTGAATTAAATAATCTGGAATGGGAAATTTGAGATTGGAATCCAAACTACTGGATACTTTCTTCTTGTGTTTATAATATAGTTTGACAGTAATTTCAGCAGGAATTAATATATTCATTTCCTTGGTTTAATCTCAAAGTCTCACAGCCGCTGGGAAGGCACTCTTACCCTTCAGCCATGCCTCTCAGACTTTATGTTTAATGATTTTTTTGGGATAGTTTTTCATAATTTTCCCAAAGCCAGCCTCAAATTATAATCCTCTTACCAAGGCCTCCTACACAACATGATCATAGCTGTCTAAAACTACACCAGGTGGCAAGTTCATATTATTGATAAACTAGAACAAGTACTATTTGTACAAGCAATATAGCAATAAATAATATAGTATGTTAGAACAATTACTTACTTTAGAAATGACTTTCTTTGAAAATGCCCCTCTGCCCCATGAGTAAAGCAAAATCTGCAACCTTGAAGGGTTTTATGATAAGGCCCTTGCTGGGTTGATTGCTTTTGCTTCTCTAACTTCTCAGGGTTTGAGGCAATCAGATAAAAAGAACAACACTATGTGAACGAAGCTGAAAGCTATGCACAACAGTCACCTCTAAGAGACAAAGTTCCTGTATCATCTCTTAACACAGCCCAGAATATTTTTACTATTCAGACTATCATTCAGAGAATGCTTTTCACGCTTTTGGCATGTCCCAATGTCAACATATCCGACATATCTAGCACAATTTTTTACTGGAGATGCAATTCTATTGTGTGAATTTCCTCTGAGAATTACAAATAGCCTTAAAAAAACTAAACTAAAATAATTTCTCCTTTACCAATTCTTCTAACGACTGGTGGTTTTCATTGTGGCTTATCTAGTTACTTTGGCTCTGCCCATCCTTTTATATTTACCAATTACTGTCAAAATAGTGTGGTACTCCAAATTTGAGATTAAATGAAAAATGTTTAAAACTCATCTCTGCTTTGTATGTTTGAGTGACTAAATGTAAGTTTTTTTTCCATTGATCTAAGGCCACACATACACTTGTATTTTATTTACAATAGCAGAACAAAAGAGTTCCATTCATCACAGTTTCTGTGTTCAGGAACCCAAGGATGGTAAATATTATATAAGCAATGTAATGAATTCTGTTTTTAAATAAGAAATAACACTTAAAATTTCAAATAGGTAAAGACCAAACTAAGCAAGTGAGAATGTTTGCATCAATTTTTTTCAAAGAATTTTTGTTTAAACATTTTACAGTTAAAGACTGTAAAGGCAATTTGCATCATTTCAAAGTGTTGGTCAAAATGAACTCCAGAGGAGAGCACTTAGCTAAGAAAATCCTCTTGTTCTCTTTTTTGCATCATATACTCAACCTTACATTGCTTTATATTTTTAATGCATTAGAATAACAGCGATAATATTTAAAGGTTAATAATGAAGCTTAAAGAAGGATGTCTTATTTTTACATTTTGTATTTAGGAATTATTTTTCTGATAAATTCTACCTGGATCTAGTTTCAATAGCAGACACTCATTTATGGAGTTGTACAGCAATAAATGGCCAGCAATCACAGGCATTTTAACTAACACTAACAAGTGTGAAAATACTCAGATGGCCCCATTCTCTTTAAATGTTCATATATCCCATCTGACTGCGATCAACAGTTTTACCTTTTCTAATAGCGGCTTTAAAGCATCTGAGCTAAAAGGTCTTTCATTCAAGAACACTTTTGCAGATAAATTAAAGCTTCTTCACACAGCAAGGGAAGTAAGAGGCAGCTATTTACATGTTTTATTGCGCAGCCTAATTTGTTTTGTTCCACTCAACCTTAATCTGCTTTTCTTCAGTTAAAATCATGTAGCTCGTTGCAAGTGGCAATTAAAAATAGTGGTCTAATGTGTCAGTCCATGTCAATAAACAAGCAGGGAAAGCATTATCTTGAAAAAGTTCCTTACTGGAATCGTGGGTGTCGCTCAGTCATCAGAGCCACTGCCAAGAATGGAGTTTTGTCCACAGAAACGTAATGAAACTTTATTATTACTATTTGGAAATAGCCACTTCTATAATTCAACTGCAATTATCTGAGAGGGTGTTTCCTGTGTGTTTATTTGTTTGTTTTTTCTGGAAGACTATTATTTAAGCCCTCCTCACCAAACCAGGAAATGCCTCCCCACTTTCCAGTTTATTTTGCCATGGAGATGGACATGGAGATGGCAAGTGTAATTCTCCTAGGAACCTCTCAGCCCTTCTCTCGAGTTCCAAGTGCTTTGACTGGTCCATGAACACAGAGGACAGGGCTCTACTTTGCACTTGCAGTCGACTGTCTCTGAACAAAGGTCATAAACTCTCTGGAGTCTTCAGGACAGGGAAATTTTATGGCATCTTCTCTTCTAGCAACTCGTGGTCTCTACCTAGGGTCTCTGCTCTGGGTCATATTTGATCATTCTGGCCATTTTTCCAGGTTGAGAGCTTGAGCTTTTTCACACTATTCTTTCCTCCTTTAATGCTCATTTTTAAATACTTGACAAAGCTTATAAGTTTGATGAGTGGTTGTCAGAGTAAACACTTCATTTTCTAGTACTTAAGAGGTGTTAGATGCTCTGGTACTAGCTGTGCACAAATATTAAGAGCTTCTCCCTTCAAAGATCTTATACAGTGATTTCGGACTCAAATCCAAACAAGCCATTCTGTCTACACTTGAGTCTATAAGTTATCTCTGGCTGCAAACTAACTCATCTTCAATGTTATACCTGAGTACCCTTATAATTTCATAATAGCAGTATTCTGATCACACTAGTATACTGTATTAAGTAGATACTAACAACTATGCACAGTGTTTAGGGTATAAATATAAATCAGATATAGTCCTTTCATTGGTAAAGGAAGAGCAGTAAACTAAAAATCACAAAATCACAGAACAGTAAAAGTGTGAAAATATGGGGGGCGGGATCTAGTCTTTATTACAACACCCAAAATTTTATACAAATTCTAAATTCAGGTCAAAAGCTCACAGATCTATGAAATTCTAAAATTCCAAATACACTGCTTTCTCATGTTTATTCTCTACTTACTAAACTATATTTTCCATAATATGTACCTCTGCCAAAGACTGTTTAAATGTATTTATTCTGTTTTGTTGTGTGCTTTGGCCACAGATGTAATATTCATAGAATATATATACATGTATTTATTCATTTATGTATTGAACAGGTAAATACATATTGAGTCTTAACTATGTCTTCTGCTTTATCTCTAGCACTTAGTACTTCAATAGTTCTTGATGCATTCTAAATCATCAATACAAATGGATAAATATATAATGGAATAAGTTTCCCCAGTTGAGTTAAAATCGCTTCTCTTTGCATACACTTAACTTGGCTTTGCTGCTCTCCTTTTTTAAAAAAACAGAGGGAGAAGATAGAAAAATGAACCTGAAATACAACAGGGAAAAGAAAATGAGTGTATATAGTATGAAAACAGAAATCTAGGCTATCAGAAGCAAGTCTAATACAAAGGAAAAATTAAATATACAAGACAAATGGAACTCAAATGAGTATCATCTAGATGGCAGCATTTACTGAGCACTGGAAATGCAAATTAGGAAAAGGAAGCAAGTAATGTTTGTGTATGAAAATGGATCTAGACTTGAATTCCAATACTTACAAAAATTAAATAATGACTTTGGGTTCATTGCTAAACTTAGATTGTTGAGACTTGATTTGTACTATTAGATTTCATACTATTATAAGACTATAATTTGTACCATTGAGATGGCAATGTCCCTCCAATGATTATTATAAGAACACAATAAAATACTATGCAAATAAAATGATTAAAATTGTATGACATATTTAAAAACTTGAATACATACTTATTGGTTAAAAACTCTAATATACTAATAAGATTGAGATGAGCATAATTATTCAGTATGGTATGGGTATCTTATTTCATTTGTGTAAATATTAGGTTCATAAACTTATTACAACAAAGAAAATAAATTGGGCTAAAACTACAGTTCAGCGGCAAAGTACTTCCTAATAAGTACAAGGCACTTTGATCTTTAGCACAGTATAGAGATGGTGGGGAAAGGAAAAGAAAGAGTGAAAGAAGGAAAGAGAAAGAAGAGGGGGAGAGAGGAAATGGAAGGAGGGAAGGAAGGCACTTGAAAGGGAAGGAGGGACAAAAGAAGGAAGAAAATAATTTACTAGTCTCTATCTTATTCATCTTATTCAATTCTAGATAGATAAAGCATTTCAACTATGAAAATAAAAATTATAGCCTAGACTTACATAAATCCTTATTTTTACTGAGATTGTATACAAAGAGATAGCCCTGTACTTGAATAGATCAAATGACTAGAAGAATTGCCAATAATATATAGATCATTGTTTAATAAATTCTTTCACTTTGGGATAAGCTCTGTACATATCAAAGACATCCCTGAAGACCTCACTCTCAAATAACTCTTAATGAATATTGTCTATAACTGTACAACCACAGAAGCTAAATAAAAATGCAAAGATAGTTTTGCAATTTCTTGCATGAATGCACGAGTTTCATTTAAGGCTGGAAATCAAATAGTAAAAAACAGTTTTCTGCTCTCTAGCAAAAGTAGAGTAGGCAACACTATTTGCTTATTTCAGCAACAAAGGGATCATATTGAGATCCTGAAGTATCACATAGAACCAAACTCCTTTTAAAAGTAACCTATCTCCATCTTTGCACTCTATAAAATATATGATCACATGGAAGTTATTTTTGTTAACATCAGTTAGTTGTATAAGGGAGTTCATTTGTTAAGTCCAAATATGCATACAATATACCTTAATCAGACACATATACCCTGGATCATTCTCTCTCACCCTCCTCCCCTCTCTCTAAACCAAACTGAACAAGTTTCCTGGTTCTATTTCCATATGTATACATAAGAATTTTGATGCTAGTCATCCTTTTTTCCTTCCTCTCTGTTGTTAGTAACCTCATCCAAACTGTGCCTGTTTTGTGTTCCTGTTCTTCATTGTTTTCTAATTTTTTCTAATATTTTCGGCAATGTGCCTTGCACCTGAACTGATGGCTACAGAGCAACCTTTACAAAGCTATGAACAGGACACTTCCTTTGAAAACCTGAGCCTAAATATACAGTAGATCTTAGAATTTCACAGGTGGCATCAGAGGCTGTTAGGTCGTGCAAGGCCTTTCCTACTTATTAAGAATGTTCATATAAGGGACACCTCTGGAGTTCGATTTCAATATTCCAACAGAGAAAAAGGCTAAACCAAGATGGAAAAAATTAATTTTATTTTGTTGTAAACATCCTTTACAGTTACATGCGTAAGGTAATGAGTACATTTTTTGTCCGACATTTTTACCCCTCCTTTGTTTTTCTCCTATATCCCTTCCCTCCCCGATCCGCCCACTCCCCCCTCAACAAAAGTGGTAAAGTTCATTTCCAACACAGTGTCTTGTTAGTACCACTGTCGCAATGGGGCATTCTGTGTCCTTGTTTCAGTATTTGTCTTTGTTGTTGTTTAAAGTACTATGTGATTTTTTTTTGTTCCCTTTCTATGTTCTTCTCCCTATGGTATATCCCCTGTTGTCACTGTATTTGATTTTGGTACCCTGCATCTTGTATATACATTTATCTAATTTGGGGAGGGGAAGTGGAAAAAAATTTGATGGGGAAAATAATTACATGAGAATCACTCTAGTCCTTATGAAATAGTCCATAAGTATTTATGAACTGAACAGGATATATTTAGCCAAGCAACTATTTTATAGACCAAGTTAACTGTTACTTTTCATATATAGTAATTCTCTGTAGTATTTTTCTCATTTTCCTTTTGAAAGGGAAAGAACAAGGTAAAAGTTTGACTGGTTGTGTGTGTGTGTGTGTGTGTGTGTGTGTGTGTGTGTGTGTGTGTGTGTGTGTTGTGTGTGTTTATATATATGCATAAATAAATTATTATAGTGAAAATAAAATCCAATTACTTATAAATTTCTGGTCTTACAATTATTCTTCATTTAAATCATGATCAGACAAATTTGTAATTTAATGGAAATCTGAAAAAATTTCCATTTTCAACTTGGTAGAACTTTTGTGAAAAGTAGTATACAGGGAATAAGACATTCTGCATTTCCAAGACTTCAATCAAAGGGAAGATCTACATTTGAAGGCAAAAGTATGTTCAAATTCCAACCCTATAACTAGATTACTGAAGACTTGAGTTTAGACCCTTCAGTATGATCCAAAGATTTGTAAAAGATAAAGTTAATTTAGACAAACAAATGCTGGGCTCTCACATTCTACCTTCAGATCCTTTGTCCAAACAAACTCAGAGACCGAAGTCTCCATCTGCTATCTTTTACTAATAAAACAAGAAAAGTTCAATTCTATATGCTGGTTCCCTCTTTAGAAAATAAATAGGACAAAGCCGGGCGTCGGTGGCTCACGCCTGTAATCCTAGCTGTTCAGGAGGCTGAGATCTGAGGAACTTGGTCCAAAGCCAGCCCAGGCAGGAAAGTCCATGAGACTCTTACCTCCAATAAACCACTAGAAACCCAGAAGTGGAACTGTCGCTCAAGTGGTAGAGCGCGTGCTTTGAGCTGAAGAGCTGAAGGACAGCACACAAGCCAAGAGTTCAAGTCCCATGACTGACCAAAAAATAAAATAAAATAAATAGGGCAGTAAAGTTATAGCTTATTGCTTGTTATAAAATGAAAATAAAATAGATAAAAATAATAAAGGTTTTCAACCTGTACCAAGGAGCCCTAGATATTCTCGTATTCTTTCCTGTAATGTTTTCAGGGTGTCTGCTTTGGCTTTGAAGTCTTTGATCCATTTGGAGATGATTCTGGTGCAGGGTTATATATAAGGATCTAGCTTTAGTTTTCTACAGAGGTGTTTAACCAATTTTGCCTGCACCATTTACTCAAGAGGTTGTCTTTCTTCCATCCTATTATTTTGGCTCCCTTAATGCAGATTAGGTGGCTATAGGTCTGTGAGTTCATTTCTGGGTCTTCATTTCTATTCCATTGGTTCTCAGCTCTGTTCTTGGGCCCAGTACCAAGCTCTTTTGGTTACTATGGCTTTGTAAAAGACTTTGAAGTTTGATATTGATAGTTCTCCAGCACTGTTCTTTCTGCTACGGATTGTTTTTGCTATTTGGGGCCTTTTATTGTTACATAGGAATTTTTGGTTTGCTTCTATTTCATTAAAGAATGAGGTTGGGATATTGGTGGCTATTGCATTGAATCTGTAGATACCTTTGGCAGCAATGCCATTTTCACCATGTTAATCCTCCCAATCTAGGAGCATGGCAAATTTTCCACTTCTTTAGTTCTGCTTTAATTTCCTTTTTAAGGTTTTAAATTTTTCATCATAGGGATCTTTTACTTCTTTGGTTAAGTTAATTCATAGGTATTTTAATTTCTTTTGTGGGGGGCTAACTACAAAAGGAGTTTCTTTCCTGATTTCAACCACACTCTATTGAGAGGTAGTATTGAGAGGTGTTTAGTAGTTCTTGCCATGTTATTCATCTTCTTAGGGGCTGTGACTACTAGATTCTTCCTATAATTATCTGATCCTCTGTTTGGGGACTGTTTGCCTTTTTTGTGGTCTTGTTGGTTTTCTATGTGTAGGACATCTTTAAGTATCTTTTGTAATGCTAGTCTGGTAGAGATATATTGTTTCAATTTTTCTATGCTGTGGAAGGTTTTCTTTTTGTCTCTCAGTTATGAAGGAGAGTTTAGCTGGATATAGTATTCTTAGTTGATAGATGTTTGTCTTTAGGTGTGGCATACATCATTCCAGGCTCTTCTTGCTTTCATGGTCTCTGCTGAGTAATCTGTAGTTATTCTGATTGATTTTCCTAAATAGGTGATTGGACAAATGGAATTATATGAAACTGCAGAGCTTCTGCATGGCAAAGGATGTAGCTAGCAAGATCAATAGAAAGCCCACAGATTGGGAGAAGATTTTCAGTAGCCATAAAACAGACAAGGGCCTCAAAGAAACAACTACTTCATTAATAAGTGGGCTAAAGACTTAAAGAGAGAATTCTCTGAAGAAGAAATAATGGCACATGAAGAAATGCTTAGCATCTCTGGCCATAAAAGAAATACAAATCAGGGCTGGGAAGGTGGCTCAGTAGTAGAGCGCTTGCCTTGCATGCATGAGGCCCCGCGTTCAATTCCTCAGCACCACATAAGCAAAAAGTGAGGCTGTGGCTCAAGTGGTAGAGTGCTAGCCTTGAGCTGAAGAGCTGAGGGACATCACCCAGGCCCAGAGTTCAAACCCCACTACCGGACCCCTCCAAAAAAATGCAATATTGAGATTCCACCTCACCCCAGTTAGAATGTCTATAAACAAGAAATCTAATAACAAGATGTTGGAGGGGACTCTACTGCACTGTTGGTTGGAGGGTAAACTTGTTCAATCACTCTGGAAAGCAAAATGGAGATTACTTAAAAGACTACACATAGAGCTATGACTCAGCAATCCCACTTCTAGGCATTTACATAAATAGGCCATATAAAACTACCAGCATAACTATGTTTATTGGAGCATTATTCACCATAGCTAAGATATAGAATCAACCCAGATGCCCCTCAGTAGATGAATGGATCAAGAAACTGTGATACACACACACACACACACACACACACACTCACACACACACACACACTGGAATTCTATGCTTCCATCAGAAAGAATGACACCACCCCATCTGTAAGGAAATGGAAGGACTTGGAAAAAATCATATTAAATGAAGTAAGCCAGACCCAAAGAAACATAGATCCCATGGTTTCCTTTATTTGCAATATATAGTAAACATCTAGAAAAATCTTAGCAGATGAGCAGAAGAGCTCAATAGCTATGTACATATGACCATATAAGATGAAGCTACGCAAAATGAACTCAAGATATGGACACAAGAGGTCTTTCTTTGTTGTTGTTGTTTTTAATGCACTATATGATTTCTTGTTTCTTTTGTGTGTTCTTCCCCCTATGGTATATACCCCATTGTCACTATATTTGATTTTGGTACCCTGGTACTGTATATACATTTATCTGAGGTAGGGAAGGGAAGAGGAATAACAGAATGGTGAGACAAAGGACCAGGGGGGAACAAATGCAACAGTGATATTCACAACACAATATCTTGGAAATGATCTGTACAACTTGGAGGTGCAAACTGGGGGCAGGAAAGTAGGAGACAAATGAGGGAGGGTAACAAGTTTGACAAGAAATGCAATTACCTTACTTATGTGACTGTAACCCCTCTGTACATCACTTTGACAATTTAAAAAAGGTTTGGTTTTCAAGAATGTATTTCATTCTTAGTAAACCTCCAGTGAATGTTTGGCAGGAATGTTAATTAGATTTGATCTCTTCAGTCAATATCAATTCTGAGATGTTTTCATAAGTAGACAGTATACACCTATTTGTTACAGCTGAAGATTCTAGAAGGAATATAAGACAACCCAGTAAAAATGTCTCATTAATAGTCACTGTATTTCAAAGGGACAGGATGCTCAAAGGAACATTTGAATGTAGAAGAAATACATGAGGAAGTACATAAAAAATATTTTCAAAAGAAGAAAAAGAAACAGCTTTATTTTCAGGTGATGATGATGATTCTATTTTATAACAAAAAAAATCTGAGTATGCAAGTGATCAGAAGTATATTAGGAGAGAGTGTAGAGAATTATCACCAATACTGGAGAAAAGATTTAACTGCTCTTTTAAGTGCATGTACTGTGATCTAGTTTTTCTTAGTGGACAATTTATTACATAGATGTGGATTTAAAAATAAATGCTCTAATTACTGTATATTGGTTTGTGCCTGAAGTACCAAGAAGCAGGAGAATTAAGGTCCAAAGGCAGACCTTGGTAAATTCACAAGACTCTGTTTGAAAAAGAAAGTAGAAAAAGTTGGGGTTATGTTTTTGGAGTAAGATCATAGAAATGAACAGTCCTCAGATTAATGTTTTAGTCTCACATTTTAAATATCTTTGCTGATGCACCCTAAAATGAGAACCCTTCCAAAGGAAAATTTATGATAAGGTTTAAATGCTGTTTTATTTTACTTAGTAGAGGTCATTAAAATGGCAGACTTACATCATGTGTCTTGTGATGTATTTGGAATTGTTAGGGTATGAACTGTTGTTCCAGGAAAGAAGTCCTTATATATAACTGTGTAATTAAAGGAAATGGATCAATAAATATCTAAACCCTGATTAGATAATAAATTTTGAGGTGCTTAGACTTCAATTAGACAATCACATTCACTTTGAATCTAGTTTTTTAAATATAGAACGTTCCACCAATCTGAGCACACAGATGACTTTTTAATGTTAATGGTTATTGTACTTAATCAGTATTCTTTTGTTTCTAGAGCCTTCTATTATCTGAGGAAACAAATTGTGTTTGTGTTCCTCTGCTTGGTAGTTCACACTTTGATAATTTTGTGGCCTATTTCAGTGCCAAGCCACCAGCTTATAACATTCTCCTCTGGTTAAATAATATATCTCCATTTTTATTTACTTTTCTAAATTTAAAAAAAAAAGGCTTCTTTCCATGCCAATTGTCTGCCAGGACTGCTGTGAGGCTTAACATCTTGCTTCATCAAGTTCACATTCTTTTCTACTTTGTTTTCACCAAGACAAATAAAACCAAGTACTTTAGATAGGTGCTCAATTTAAGGGATAGCCTGTTGCATGAATATGAACATAATTATTTCATTACTTTATTTTTTTAATTTTTATTTTTTGTGGGTCGTGGGGCTTGAACTCTGGGCTTGGGCACTGTCCCTCAGCTCTTCAGCTCAAGGCTAGTACTCTACCACTTGAGCTACAGTGCCACTTCCTCATTACTTTATTTTTATTTCCTTGGTAGATTAAATGCTCCTGAGATGCTCAGAGTATACTTCACATTTTTATGTTTCCACATTAAACAGCACTGAACAAAAATTGTTCAATAGATACTCTTTAAACCAAGATGAATAAATGGATGATGAGATGTGATCTATTTTAAATTTATATACACATATATTTATATATGATATATAATATTTATCTATATATGTGTGTGATCTATATGTATATATATGTGTGTGTATATATATTTATATATTTATTTGGAAATCAGATACAAATGTGGACAAGAAAAAATTAAACAGAATTAACTACTACACTGCAAGTTGTGTAATTGTAATCTCAGAATCGCTACTGACAACTAACTCAGATTTCTTTCTCTTGACACAGAAAGAGTTGCAACAAACAGGGACCATTAGTCCACAGCCATTTTTGTTCTAGAAAAAAAAAATGAAATGAATGTGGTTGTACCTCTCTTTAATCTGTATTAAGGTTTGCAGAACTAAGCTGAAATATGGATATTTTATCCCATTTAAATATATATGAAAAGTTTCTGGGAGCATATATACTGCTAATAAATATACATGATTATCTGGGAGTATAGCTACATCATAATTATATTGTTGTGTTTTAAAAAACAATATAAATGGTAAATAAATTGTTAAACTATATTATTGAGCATATTACAATCATTCTAAAATTTCACACATATTCATTACAGGTGCAACATTCTCCAAATATTTTTGACCTACACTGTTTGAATCTGAAGCCAGTGAATATAAAGGGCTAATTCTGGTAAGTTGAAGGGATGAGCAGGATTGCAAGAGACAGCAGAGATTGATGAATGGGATGACACTGATAAAGAGACATTGTACTCATAAACTGACCTGTTGAGTTAAAATTAAAAAAAAAATACTCCTTTAAAAAGAACCAATAATCTGGGTAAATGCCCAGAAGTGGGATTGCTGGGTCATAGAGAAGCTTTATGTATAGTCTTTTGAGGACCTTCCATACTACTTTCCAGAGTGGTTAAACAAGGTTACACTCCCACCAACAGTGTAGTAAGGTTCCCTTTTGGCCACATCCCCTCCAGCATCTGTTGTTATTAAATCTCTTGATTATAGCCATTCTAACTGGGTTGAGGTGGATTCTCAATGTTGTTTTAATTTGCATTTTTATGGCCTGAGAAGTTGAGCATTTCTTCATGTGTCCATAGGCCGTACTAAAGCTACCAGCGCAATTATGTTTATTGCAGCATTATTCACCACAGCTAAGTTTGAAACCAACCCAGATGCCTCTCAGTAGATGAATGGATCAAGAAAATTCTATGCGTCCATGAGAAAGAAAGACACAACCCCATTTGTCAGGAAATGGAAAGACTTGTAAAGAAAATCATATTAAGTAAAGTAAGCCAGTCCCAAAGGAATATAGGTCCCATGGTTTCCCATATAATGCAATAAAATTAGTATACACCTAGGATAATCTCATCAGTTGAGCAGAAAAGTTCAAAAGCTATGTACATATGACCATATAAGATGATGGTAAACAAAATGAACCCCAAGATATGGACACAAGAGGTTTTACTTTGTTGTTGCTGGTTTTAATGTATTATGTGATTTTCTTTTGTTTATTTTGTATGTTCTTACCCCTATGGTATATCCCCTGTTGTCACTGCACTTGATTTTGGTACACTTGTATATATAGTTAACTAATTTGGGGAGAAAAAGGGGAATAACAAAATGCTGAAATAAGGACACAGGATGACCCATTGCAACAATGAGACTCACAAGACACTATGTTGGAAATGAATTTTGCAACTTTGGTTGAGAGGACAGTGAGTGGGGGAGGGGATAGGAGAGTAGGAGAAAAACAAAGGAGCGGGTAACAATGCGCAACAAAAATCTACTCATTACCTTACTCATGTAACTATAACCCCTCCCACAGCATCTTTACCATAAAATAAAAAATAAAAATATGGTTTGGGGAAACATTTAAAAATGATTCGTATATGTGTGTGTGATGTGTGTATATTTGTGTCTATACACATATATAATTGTATTCTAATATTTTAGTAACTTTTTTCCTCTTGTGCTATTTATGAAATGCCAGTTGCTATGTAGACAGAGATTACCAAAATAGAAGTCTGGCCATTGTGGGAAACATAGTTGGGATTCAGTGTAAATTCTTATCACTAATATAGTGAGTTGCTATAATTGCCTTGTAGTTGGTCCCTCTGTTGCTTGCCCACAGCCTCTTGTCAGTAAAGAAGACAGAGCATTGTTTGAGTTTCAGATAAATTATAAACATGGTTTTGAGGCTGCACTTTTATTTTTATGCTAAATTCTTTATCTTGGCCCTGGAGCTTACACCAGGCCTAGACATTATGAATTCCTCTGACCTTTTTGCACAAGAAACAATAGAAACAGAATCTCTATGACTTTCCTTTCTAAATAAAAGAATATAAGCAGCTATCACATAGATTCTGGAATAGCTAGGTTTTGCTAAAGATGGTCATTGTTAAGTTAACCCTAAAAAGTACATGTTTAAATGGAAGTATTTAAATGAAGAAACAAAGGGAGCTTAAAGTCCTCATAGTGGCCTTAAATACTTTTTTGAAGAATATGTGAAGGTAACAACTAAGTATTCTCTGGAACATTGGGGGATTGGAGGAGAATTCTAGATGGCCCCATGCATATTCATTACCCTCTCTAATTTATTTCTATGTTTACCACTAAAATTGCAGAGCAATTTTATTCTATATCAAGCCCCAAGGGGGTTTCCATCTTCCTGGCTTGGCAGGCCACCAAAACAAAGCACATTAAAGAGAGCAATTGCAGTGTGGGTCGTTAATATTTAACATGATGTAGAACTTGGTGCTCCTAGAGATGAATACTTCTCACCCTTCCAATGAAAAATTAAATCCATTCTATTCATTGTGCACTTGTCAATCTGCAACAGAGCCTTGAGAGGTGTTGCCCTAAAGAAACAATGATTAAACAAACATAGAAAGAATTTTCTCACTGTGAATTCCTGTTAGGCTGATTGGTCCTTCCCCCCTCTCCTCCAACAGAAATATAACAACACAAACGTAAATAAATTAAGAAATAATAAGGATGTAAAAATAATCTTTGAAAAACTCATCAGGTCAATAAAATTATAAGCATGTTTGTTAGAGAAATATTACAGAACTTTGTAGAAGATGAATAGTGCTCTATAGTCAAAATATCAAACTTCTAAAAGTACATTCCCCATAAGAAATCCATAAGACACATCAGTTTAAAAAGGGCTGTATACAAACTTCACTGATGACTACATTGCTTTTTGTATCATAATAGTTGGTAGCCGAAGCTTGGTTTGAATAACACAAAAAAATTTAAGATGTGTGGTTCAAAGTTCACAGTAAATCCTTAGTCATTTGTTTTCAGATTTAAAATATTGAGTTTATATTTAATACTAGACACAGATGCTACCAAATATGGAAATATCCCAAAGGAAAACAATTCTGCTTTTGCCTTGAGGGTTCTATATAATGACACACCAAGAGAAAACTGAAAGGCATTGGTTATTAATTACATTGAAAACTACACAGGCCCGTTAACTTATATAAAGATGTTGCATGCATTGATAAAGAAAGTCATTGCACACTGCCATATGCTAACAGCATACCTATGGAACAAATGGGATGCTATGTTTGACTTATGACAGAAGACCAGCAACTACTCAGCCATTCCCAGTTAGCATCTGGACATAGTTGCATTCTGGATAACTTAGTACCTGCTTCTCAGTTACTTACTGAATGATGCTGACCACTTGTTAAACGAATCTGGGTAATTTAAGGAGGGCTTTAAAGCTTTGCTTCTGCATTGCCAAGAAAAGGGAGTGAATGAGTGTCTCGTGTGGGCCCACACACTGAGGATCTATGGCATCCCTCATCCCTACAGTACAAATAAATACTGTTTGCATGCATGCTTCAAAACAGAGGGAAGACTGACGCAGTTAAGCATGTCAGACTTCAAAGGCCTATGGTTCTTTGTAAATTGCGAATTATCCAAGAACACAGACTACTTTCTTCTTGAGTACCACAATTTCATATGAGAGGATTATTACCAAGGTAACAGGTATAGAAGATCAGGATCCCCTGATTTTACAAATGAGTAAACAGGATTTTGAAAGCTGAAAGACACACGTAAAGATATAGATAGGACTGATGTTTAAAATACATGGTACAGAGTCACCTCTGTCAGGGGACAGGGTGAAGAGAGAGAGAGAGTTCAGGGTTCCTGCCCATATGGCTTACATCATGGACTGCACATTAGGTTATCTATAATTTTAAATAGGTTTAGATGGCATTAAAATATTTATTTCTTTTCTTTGTTTCGCTTTCTTCTGTTTTGTGGTTCTGGGGGCCTCACACATGGAAAGCAAGCACTCAACTCAATACAGTCAAAGGTCTCAGATAGTGGAATACACAATGGTTCTCTCTTCCTGAATTCAGATGCGGATAGTGTAGTGCGTGTATGAGTGTGTGTGTGTGTGTGTGTGTGTGTGTGTGTCTCAGAGAGAGAGAGAGAGAGAGAGAGAGAGAGAGAGAGAGAGAGGTAGGGCAGATATCTATTGTCTACCAGAGTTTTAAAAATGGATGCACATTCCATGACAAAAAAGCAATGGTGTTTGAACATTATGATGACATAAAAGAAGAAGAAATGTATTACTCTCAGAAGAGCAATGTGGACCATCTTTTCTCTGGTGACTTCCATTTGTTTTACTTTTTAGGGGCTCGATATACATGCTAAGATAAAATAAGGAATGTAAGACAATAAATATAAGAAAATAACAAATGCAAAAACAAATACCAGTAATTTCTGAAATTTCTTCATTCTAGGCAGAGGAAGTATGTCTCCTTAAAAGGAATTCTTGGGCAAAATTTGTTGCAGGTATAATTTAGATCCTAGACTGATGAGTCATTCAAGAAACAGGACTTATATAAGAAAAGGTTGATTAGGGAAGAAGTCAGAGAAAGAGAGAGAAGAAAACAGACAAAGGAAAATAATAATAGGGGAAGAATATATAGCACTGAAAAAGGTGATTTGTTTTTATTTAGATTTATCTCTTTTCGAGGAACAAGGAAAAAAAAGTAGCTGAAAGCAAATGTACTTTGTCCTTCACAGAGAAGTTATGAGGAAAAATACCAAACAAATTATGTGTGGAAAAAGGAATTTTGTTGGTCAAATCTGAGAAATCTGATTATACTGATAGCATCTGTGCTTTACAATATATGAACTCTATAATTTCCTACCAGTATGTTAACTATATTTATCCTAAACATGATAACACAATTAACAAGGAATTGAGATACATTTATATTGATAATTTTACTCAAGATTAGTTTGACATTGTATAAATCATTATATATATAGATGCATATATATATATATATGTGTGACTTTGTATATCCAAGTTAATTGCTTCCTCTTTTCTCTAATGGATGCTGATGGTTGAAATATAATATATGGTCTTTCAAATTATAATTTGTTTCAAACAATTTAAATTTTAAAATGGTTTAAATGTTTGGGAAGAAATATTGAACATCCTGAATTATACCATCACACTTTTGGAGTATATAATGAGATATCACTGGCCAAATTTTCCTGATTTTGTACTAATATTACATGTCACATTAACGCATCCTCTAATTTTGGATTTTCTACAATTTAAGTGAGCATATATCAAAGTATCCCGACATTATAGATGTTCTTTGTAAGAACTACGTTATTAGAATAGTATACGTAATGACTTGATAACTCAAAAGAGATGTCATCAGGCCAGTATTTGCTCTGCAGATCACTTGATTGGAAAGAAGCTCCTTTAAGAGTAAATCCACAGGTTTATGAACACAAGTTAGCATATTAGTTTCTCTGGCAGATCCTGAATTAAAAAACTTGGTTGGGGGCTGGGAAGGTGGCTCAGTGGTAGAGCGCTTGCCTTGCATGCTTGAGGCCCTGGGTTCAATTCCTCAGCACCACATAAGCAAAAAGAAAAAAAAAGCCAGAAGTGGCGCTGTGGCTCAAGTGGTACAGCGCTAGCCTTGAGCTGAAGAGCTGAGGGACAGCGCCCAGGTCTAGAGTTCAGGCCTCACTACCAGACCCCACCCCAAGCAAATAACTTGGTTGATTTGCTTAAATCTGAACCTAGGTAAACTGAAGAGGATTAACATTTCTAATGTACTTTTAACATCTAACATTTCTAACATACTTTTGTTACTAGACCAACCAAATAGAGAAAGAGAGAGAATGAGAAAATAAATTAAAACAGAGAAATTTAAAGGGAAGAAGAGACAGAGACCATATTATAGTATTAAGTAACTTTCAAGGTATAAGATTTCTAATTGAGTAACTGTTAGTACTTTCTCCACTAATTCCTAGACTTATTAAAATATGCATAAGGTCTTCAATTCCTTGATACAGATTATGTCATAATGTAAAAGTGCTGTACATCTATGTGTAAAAATTAAATATGGACCTTACTCATTCCACAAAAGTTAATCATGAAGATAACAAAACTGAATAGAAAAAATAAAATTATAATATACATGGAAGATAACAGAAAATAAATCTAGATGCTTATGGGTTTGGTAATGAAATTTTAGATTTGTAACTAATGTCATGATTTATTTCAAAGAGATTTTTTTAAACTAGATGAATTTCTGCTTACAAGTAAACATTTTAAAAGATATCCTATAGGTTAAGAATGTAGCACATTGGTAGAATATTTGTCTCCCATCTACAAAGACCTGCGTTCAAACCTTAGTACTAAAATATATCACAATATGGGAGAAATGAAAACTGAAACAAAAATAAGACTTTGCACACTTAAATACACATTTGTATTTCACTTACCCATTTGTAAAGATAGGAAAATACTTCAGAAAAATATTATATTAAATCAATCTCAGAAAGACAAATAATTTATGTTTTCCCATATTATGTGGAAGCTAGGTTTAGTTCATAAACTTGTAAGTAAATACATTGGGTAGTATGCAGGTGAATACAAATGTATTAACTGAAATATTGTAGAGTCAAAGGAGAACTCAGTGTAATTCCTTAGAAAGACAGTCAAAGTTCAACAAAATAAACACTAGAAAGTACTTGAAAGGAGTTAAGAGTGGAGTAGGGTCAACAGGGAAAGGGCATATTATTGAAGAGGAAAAAAGGGGGAAATGAAGTTTAAAATTTCACCATATCCTTCCAAATTAAGAAGAGTGAGGGTAGCCAGGAGCCAGTGGCTCATACCTGTAATCCTAGCTACTCAGGAGGCTGAGATCTGAGGATTGAGGTTCAAAGCCAGCCCAGTCAGCAAAGTCCATGAGACTCTTATCTCCAATTAGCCACCAGAAAACCAGGAGTGGTGCTATGGCTCAAGGGGTAAAGCCTTGAGCTGAAGAGCTCAAGAACAGCCAGAGTTCAAGCCCCATGACCGACAAAAGAAAACAAGAGTGAAGGCAGAGTTTGGTAGGGGAGGAATGGGTGAATATGCCGAAAGGGATGATGGCAACTCCTTTGTACAACTACTTAAAGATAATTAAACCTATGGCCAAATCCAGGAAAATAACAACAAACATGCCCCTCAATAGATGAATGGATCAAGAAAATGTGGTATATATACACAATGGAATTATATGCCTCCATCAGAAAGAATGACATTGCCCCATTTGTTAGGAAATGGAAAGACTTGGAAAAAATTATATTAAGTGAAGTAAGCCAGGCCCAAAGAAACATAGGTCCCATGGTTTCCCTTATTTGCAATATCTAGTATAGGTATGAGTCAAGCGGAAAAAATCAGAGAAGGTGATGTTAGGAAAACGAACCCTCAAATATGTATTTTAATGTTTTTGTTTCTTTCATGCATGTGTTTCTAACGCATTTATAAGATTATTTCTTGGTTGCTTTGTATGTCCCTCCCCCACAGTGTAACCCCTGCTTTCACTATATTTGATGTCAGTATAACATGTGGAGGAGATGGGGACAAACAAGTCGTTTAAGGATTCAGGTGGACCTGTTGCAACAATGAGAAGTACAAAATGTCATGTCAAAACCAGCTTTACAATGTCGGAGGGGGGGGAGGGGGGGTATGATTGGGTGGGGGGGAGGGGGGAGGCTGGGAAGGGAGGTGAAGGGTAAACAAAGGAGGAGGCTGCAATGCTTGGTAAGAAATGTATGCATTATCCTGACCATGTAATTGTAACCCCTCTGTACAGTATGTTCTCAAATAAAATAAAATAAAATTTAAAAAAAAAAAAAAAAAAAAAAAAAAAAGAAGGGAAAGAAGAAAATTTTCTCTGCTGCTTTTTTTGGCGGGGGGGGGGGGGGGGGGGGGGGGGGGGGGGGGGGGGGGTGGGTTCCGGTCGTGGGGCCTGAACTCTGGGCCTGGGCACTATCCCTCAGCTCTTCAGCTCAAGGCTAGCGCTCTACCACTTGAGCCACAGCGCCACTTCTGGCTTTTTTCTTTTTGCTTATGTGGTTCTGAAGAATCGAACCCAGGGCCTCAGGCATGCAAGGCAAGCGCTCTACCACTGAGCCACCTTCCCAGCCCCAATTTTCTCTGTTTCTGATGGGAATACAAAATGGTATTTGGAAGATAGTTTTGTAGTTTCTTACATAATTCTTAATATGATTCAGAAATCACATTTCCTGGTATGCACAGAAAGAAGTTAATTACATAATATTCTTAAAATGCCTCACACATAGTTGTAAAGAAAACATGATAATGTTACTCAAATTTTAATTATCCTGTTTCTATGGAATTTGCAAAACTGGATCTTACTTTTTAATATTTTTTCCTTATTCCTTATATTTACATAATCTTGACTTTGGAAAAGATTTAAGTTTATTTTTAATTAATAAGATGCTTCCTCCCAAAACAAATCTGTACTTAGAATTTTGGAGTTGCTTTATTCACAACTGTCAAATCTGGGAACCAACCAAAATATGCTTCAATAGGAGAATATATAGAAAATGGTGGTGCATCTAGACAGTGTAATATTACTCCACACTAAAGAATGAGTTCTCAAACTCCAGAAAGACATGGAGTCATTAGTAAGTGAAGAAAGCTAATCTGAAAAACCACATGTTACATTACTTCAACTATACAACCTGCTAGCAAAGATAAACCATAGAGATAATAAAAAAAAATAAACTTTTCCAGAATGGAGTAGGAAATTTATGAATAGGCAGAACATAAATGATAACATTACACAATGTTACATATAGTACATATAACTACATGACTGAACCATAACCTGCAATGTCGGCTTTGGGTGACAAAGATGTGTTAGTTGACCTAATTATAGTTAAAGAACCTATACTGATGGTCAGTAGATAGGTGAAGAGAGAGGTTATGTGGGTTTTCCTTGTAAGTTCTTCAGTATTATGTCTATTGAAGTGATTTTTTAAGAACTTGTAGGAAATGTCTGATGTCTATTGATAACTGGCTCAGAGACATTTCAAACATAGACATTCTGAACTTCAAACTTGTGTTCTTAACCATTTAATGTGCTGTTTTATGACCCTGAAAATCTTTCATATAG
The DNA here is from genome assembly GCF_019054845.1 of Dipodomys spectabilis. Lineage (NCBI taxonomy): Eukaryota > Metazoa > Chordata > Mammalia > Rodentia > Heteromyidae > Dipodomys > Dipodomys spectabilis. The sequence goes on along the minus strand of NW_024871276.1, from coordinate 2,980,815 downwards.
AACATTAAACTTTTTTCTTTAAATTAGAAATCATGAATTTTTAGTTCTCATTTTCTTCATTGGGAGAAGGAAATCTCTCTCTTTTTTATATTTCTGGCTACTTTAATTCTGTTACACTAAAATAAATCCTTGCTAAAATAAATAAATATATACATAAATCATGGATTATATTACACTTCTGTCTCTATTCTGTGTATTTTGGAGCCCAGTTTCTTGGTCTATATCAAGCTCTTGATTTCATATTTGTTATGACACTTCACAGCTTTAAATGCAGTACCTGTATTTATGATCAATCTAATTTAACCCAATTTTGTAAAGGAGTCTAGATAAGACAGAATTAAATATGCTTGGTCTTGAACAATATAAGTGTCATAATCTTTACTATGAAACAGTTGTAATGTTTTTAATCCTACAAACATCTAATGATTATTGGAATCTGAGTAGCAATGTTTATTATTTGAAGAGTATATAGACTGATGGGCAAGGTTAGTGGAGGTTCAAATGATACTTAAGCTAAAATTAATAAAAGTACACTTCAATAAATGAATTGGAAAGAGAAAATAAGTATTCCACTGTATTAAAAGAAAGAGCATTTGGAAATAAGAACTAATCAGAAAAGAGCAAAGGGATTTGAACAAAAGAAATGACTTCTGAATTGCTGAAATCTGAACATTGAGATATAACTGGAGAGATCAGGAAAGAAACTGAGGCTCATGTGGAACATTTCTCTGAGCCTTTGATCTTTTATATCCTTATTTTCTATTCCATAAACAGCAATCTTATTCATTTACAATGATAACTTCTTAACAAGATGGATTCAAATAATTGTTTCCTTATATCCCTACACAGATTTTATCACAATGCTAGGCATCAATAGCATTAATAAGCCAGTATTTTTTAATCAATTACCCTATCTCTGCATGATGTAAGTGGCTTGACTATAAATCAGAAAAGTATGTAATAAAACTGTGGACAGTTTTACTACCAGGTGCTTTTCCAAGAGACACAGTTCTGGCTCTAACACAGGATGATGATATTGGCAGTTGTCATATAACTTGGTGTGGTGCTAGGGATCTTTGTTCCCTGAACACAGTGGTATCACCAGAGTAGAATGTTTCTCTAGACCATTGGACTTTGTCTGGGAAAATGGCCTTTTGGCCTCACCTTGCCTGCTATCTACATTTTCACTTCTGTTCCAATAAAAAAGGTCATTTTGTATGATCATATGCACATAGCTACAAAATGATGTTTATCGAAATGAACTCCATGAAATGGAAACAAGAGATGGTTTTTGGGGGGTATTTTTTCCTCTCCTCTGTTGTTGATTTTTATTTCTGTATATTTTGTCTTGTATGTACGTTTATCTGATTTTGATGAGAGAAAGGATGAACAAATGCAGCAGTGATACTAGACACTATGTTGAAAATAAACTGTACAACTTGTGGGAGAGAAGGGTTTGGAGGGGAAAACTGGGAAAAATGAGGGAAAACGTGACACTGTTCAGAAAAAAAAATGGACTCATTTCTTCACTCATGTAACTGTAATACCTTTGTACATCACCTTTACAATAAAACAAAATAAAATGAAGTAGTTCAGATCCTACCATAATTTATTCTATTTCCATCTTCTAGTAGGAGTTATCAAACTCATAAGATGTGTATATACATGTTCCTAAGTTTTTAAATATTGCAGATCACATTCATGCTAGACAAGCACTTCACTACTGTTCCATATATTCAGCCTGCTTTCAAACAATCACATACTTCAGTGGCTTAAATTCAAGTATTCTTCCTAACAGGACCCTCTAATTATTCTATTTAGCCAGATGAGTCTAGTCATTATTTCTGTGTGCATCTCTGTATGTGTCATTTTTGTGCTTCTGTGTGTGTGAATGTTGGTGATTGAATCAAGGGCCTGAACACATTGACTATACCTGAGCTAAACCTCCAGCTCCCTAGTCAATAGAAAGACCAATCCTATTATAAATCAATTTATGTTTTCATATGAATTGCCAAAACAATTGAGTTTCATAGAGAAAAAATATACCTGAATTTTAATATAAGGTTAGAATGATTTAAATTCTACCCTATGTCTTCTACTTTGCATTCTTGACTCTGTAAGTGAAGTGAGTGACTTAATGCTTTTGAAGCTTCATTAGGAAATACAGTGATTCATGAATGCAGTTTCTAAGGGCATCACTTTATTGTAATGACAACTGATTATTATCTAATTCCTTCGTTTTGGTCTATATGCAATCTGATTTTCTTGAGGAAATACACTGTAATTGTAAATCTTATGGAAAATAGCTTTCAATGAAGACTCACTCAGGCAAACAATAATTGATAGTGTTTGTGGCATATTAAGATAGACACATAGACACATAATGAACATTGTTTTGTATTCCTAACACTACCTGTCTTTATAAAAAGCAGAGAAACAAAAACTTCAACCTAAAGAATGGCAAATTTCTATTTTAAATGATCAACTTATGAACAAAAACATCACATACCTGTCCCCATGGGAAGGCCCAGGAGGAAGTCTGGGGGTTTGAAGCTCAACAATTCACAAGTCTTTCATTTGCTTCCCAAATAAATCACATTTCAGCCTGGGACTTACCTCAAGTAATAGAACATTTGCCTGGCAAGTGCAAGGCTCTGGGTTTAATCCTGCATAGCTAGCAAACAAAATCTCACATACATATTCTTCATAAGATTAGCAAGATCATGTCAAGATTTATACTTCATACAAAATTAAGAAACATTCTCTTGGGTCGGAGGATATAGATGTGCATATGTGTATATATACATATAGATAACACACGTGTTCTATGGATTGCGATAGATTACAATAGATTACAGTATAAAATATAAATAACATATATATTATATATATCATGTTTGTATAATTCATGCAAATCCCCATTATATATATATATATATATATATATATATATATATATATATATACATATAGGAAATGTAATGAAAACAAGTCCAGTTAACTGTATGAGCACAAAACACATTAATAACCTCAGAACAAATTTATATTGACTAAAACTGGAGTATCCAAAAGTCATTGAAACTTTTCTCTCTCTCTTTCTCTCTTTCTCTCTCTCTCTTTCTTTCATACACACACACACACACACACACACACACACACACACACACACACACACACATACACACACACATCTCCCCATCTCCCTGATCCTATATACATTATTCCCTACCTATGTTCAGGCTCAGTCCATGTTTCAGAATTACTCAACACCACTGAAAAGGAATGTGCTCCTACTTTATGTGCGTTATGGGTAACATATTTATTTTATTTAGTTTCTATAGCAAATTAACACGGACTTGATGACTTTAAGCAACACAAATATGCTGTCTGGCATTTCGAGAGGTCGCAAATAGGAGATGGGTTGCAAATACGAGATCAGTTTCATTGAATAAATGCAAAGCATCAGCAGGCCAAGATCCTTTGAAAGTTTCCTAAGGAAGCCTACTCCCTTGCTTTTCCAGCTTGGAGAACTGCAATTCTTCAGCATTTTTTGGCTTCTAGCCCCTTCCCTTGTCTTCACAGCCAGTATGACAGCATCTTCGCTGTCTGATTCTGCTTCCCTGGACTTGCCATCTGCTCCCATCACACGGCCTTCTTCTCCTCTGAAATCTCACCTCCCTCCCTCATGATCACATCTGCAACATCTCTTTTGCCACATGAGGTATCATTCACAGGCTCTCAGGGTAAGGTTTAGGATTCCTTAGGGAATTGTTATTTATCCTACTGTACTTGGGAAATCAACACATTCCTCATACATCTTGGAGACCTGTCCATCATGATTTGACATTTCCTCTGGAAGCCAACTCAATAGAACAAGCAAACAGAAAGAACCCCTCTTAGTCATGTGTAGTACTATTTGTCCTTTCCTACTATACTACTGGTCATATTTTTTTGGTAATATATTTTTTCTCATTGTCTTCGAATGGTCAGCTAAAAATGGACCTTCGTTATTACTTTTATTATTGTAGTCTTGAGGTGTCAAAAACAGACATAGCTTTAGAAATGCTACTCTTCAGAGTATTTGTCAAGTTCTTGAATTTCTAATATGTAAACAATTTCATTTTCATATGTAATAGAAGAAATTCATTTCAATGTCTTCGGAATCTCTGCACAGCTAATTTCCAATGTTCCCTTCAGTTTTCTTTTTCTGACTAACTCTACTGGGAACTCAATACAGCCTTCTAGAACTGAATACCATGGTTTCTGGCTGTGGTCCAGTAGCATGTTAGTTCTATAGAAATTTTCTTCAATGTTCTTATCCTAATTTTACTTTATAATCTTCTCAATGAACTAAATTGATCAAAAAGAAAAAGATGGAGGTAAATGTATACATTTTTGTCTGATGTTCTTTGGCATTTCTTGAATGGTTCAATGTATGACTCTCCATTTTTTATCAGTCTACCCCATAAACATCAACCTTTACTTTGGCTCTACAAATGCCATTTATAGCTAATAGGTAGTTAATGAGCTGTAACCACTTCAACATTAGCCTCAGCAATGAGAGGAAATAAACATATAAAACTTATTTTAAAAGGATTTTATTCAAAGCCCCATAAAGAGTTATGAAAAACATAATTAGGCATTTCTGCTTTAAAAACAGAAGTTTCATCCTCCTAGAAACCCTTTGGGAAAGTGATGACATATCCAAGAGACAACATTCCCCAAAGTCATGAATCCTATACAATTTTTCACCCATAAGACCATGTATAAAAGGGAAAAAACTTCCTCTTAATATTTAGCATGTAAAACTCATCCACCTAACCTATTACTTACTAGGATGAAACTAGTTGGGGGTCAAACAAAGCGGAAGAAAGGAAGGAGAAAATGAGTCACATGTTAAAAAGGAGAAGCAAAAATCAAATCATGTGTGAAAGACAGGAAAACACACTGAAATTATGACTGATCATCAAGTGCAATCAGAAAATTCACGTGAAATCAAACTTTATGATATGTCAGTTACCAGAGGATGAAGAATCCAGAACAAAAATTATTGTCGGTTTTCCCATCACATTGTTGAAAACAATCACTTAGGCTCTGTTTTTAAGAAATTATTGGGGAAAAATGTCTCTGAATTAAAATGTACTTCTTTCTCCCACTGTAGACAATTATATGAGAGACAATTACATTCTGATTTAATATTACATGGAAATTCACTGAGAGTTTAAATCCAGACTTTAGCCATTGCTTGTCTATAAAATGTTATTCCTCAGATTAGGTAAAGAACTTCCCTTATCCATTCAAATAATTTGTCATGTAAAGTTAGAGCACTGTGTGTGTGTGTGTGTGTGTGTGTGTGTGTGTGCATGTTTGTGTGATATTTCTGATATTTCCTATGTTTTCTGTCCTGAAGAAAGAATAAACATAAAGTAGCATTCCATAAATCCTTTACATGTTTACATTCTGAGGAGCAAGACTGTGCTTTGGGTTTTTTGTGCCTTGTACCCTATTCCTGCACATTTGATTTCTGGAGGGCTTCTGAAGAAAATTTACTACCACATAAATGAATTGTCCACAATAATGAGACGTTTGATGAAGTATAAATGCATTCAGTAGAAACAATGTAGTCTTAGAAATCAGACAACACTTTAACATGCAATCAAACTCTACAGATTATGAATCATGCGGCGTGAATCAAAATAGTAAGTTTGGATTCAATGAAGTAACATATATTTAATGTTTAGGATTATGAAACCTTGGCATAAAATAAGCATCAATTCAGGTATATTTTTCTGTCTATGAGGTATATGTGCTGTCAAAATAGCTGATATAAATATCTGGCTAATTATCTAGTTGGCAAATTATATGTTAATGTGTTTGTAAGTGTGTACCTTAATTTAGGATACATTGATGTATTCTTGCCAGTCAAACTTGCCAACAGATGCTTTCTATACTAACTAATATTAACTCAAGAATAAACATAAAAAGAACCCAATGTGCAGTGTTTGTTGGTTTGGGGGGGAGGGGTTGCTTTCTTTAGACACTGGGTATTGACTCTCTAGAAATGCAGGATATACCATTAGAAAGTTGGCTTATCTTCAATTGGCAACACTAAATACAGGAGCATCTAAAGGCCTCCTTGTCATTTGGATTGCCATTTACCCAAGCTATCAGGCCTCATCAATTTCATGTTCCTTCTTTCACAGGGTTATCATCCTAGAAAGAAAATTGCCCATTGAATCTCCATATGACATTCAGATTTCTACCCAAACCAGGTTTCCAATCCAATAGCAATTCTTTTGTCTTCATTTGCAGCCAAAACGTACCAAATCATTTTACAAACTGCTTGGGAAATTACTTGCAACATGATAAGCCAAAATCTCATATTGAGTTAGCATTTCATCTATTTCTGGTAGAAATATCTCAGGGTACTCAAATCCCAGCCTTTAAATCATAGCATATATCTAAGCACCAATCAGAGCAAATTTCTTTTCCTTTGTTTCAGACAGTTGAAAGCCAGAATCAGATTCACAATCCCATACTCCAATAAATTGCAAACCAAACAGAATGAGATTTACCCATTATTCTTTCTGTCACTGTATCCTGAACAATCAAAGTCTAATCTGTTTGCCTTTCAGGGCTTCCTAACCTATCCCCTCTCTCAGTTCTCTTTGCACTATCATTCAAACTCTCGGGAGAGTTTAATACCTATCTGCAGAAAATCTCCTTAGCCCCAGATGTCCTGTATGCTTTCCTAAAATATCCTTACCAAGAGACAAGCAATCAGTGTACAGAATAACTGAGGCCTTATTTTTAAACCAACAGAGCCCAAATTTAACTAATACAATGGAAATGATATTTTAAGCTGAGCATGACTGTTTTATTTATTTTATTTTATTTTATTTTTCTGGTCCTGGACCTTGAACTCAGAGCCTGGGTACTCGCTTCATTGTGCTTAAGGCTAGTGTTGTACCATTTGAGACACAATGCCACTTTCAGCTTTTTCTGAGTCATTTATTGGAGACAAGAGTCTCATGGACTTTCCTACCTGGACTGGCTTCGAATTGTGATCCTCAATTCTCAGCCACCTTAGTAGCAATGAGTATAGGCATGACCTAGCTATGAATGCTTTATTTTGAAGTGGATCATTATCCAATGTATGCATAGAATGACAGGAAGCCTAAGGGGCAGTGAAAATTAGTATATATATGAAAAAATGGAAGAGGTTATTGTGGATTAGGATTTTTTCAACATATGAATAAGGTTGAAGAAATCACAGCATGGGTCATCAAGTGGTAGAATGCTTGGGGGATAGAGGGTAGGCTTAATTTCAGTGATCATCAGCACTTAGAGAGGCATAAAACAGGAGAGGAAGACAATTCCATTTATAATTTGGATGGTCCATCCTGCCACTAATGTAGATTTGCAAGGTGCAAAGGGCTGGGTGCAAGGAGACTAATTAGGAGGCTCTTGTAACACTTTGGGCAAGAGCTAATGAGGGCTTCAAATCTCCATAGAGATGCAAATATACAGAAATCACATTCTGAATTATTCAACAAACAGTCTAATTTCTTTTGCGGAAGTGAAAATCATTGCACAAGTCACTGTGAGGGAAAAACGTTCTCATGGATATATTGCACACATCGGGATAGCTACAGCCCAGGCCTTCCAACTTATATTTAAGAATTTCACCTAGTATACATTGTAAGTCAAACTCTCCCAGGTAACGTCATATTAGTTAAATTATAACAAAAAGGATTTCAATTTAAAAAAATTAAAAGAGAATAAATTCTATTTGAGTGATGTGCCTATCCCTCTGTCCTCCACAGGAGCTTCCTTTACCCAGAAAAAAAGAGTATGAATTCTATTTAGTTAGTAAAATGGGCCAGCCTGTAGTTGACTATCTTGAAACTTCTCTGACTGAAAGGTAATTTTTTTTCCTTGCTTGCTGACTTAAAAGTAAGTAAAAATAAAGCTTTGTTTAACCAATATATATATTATCCTTGCAAAGGCTCTCAGCTAGCTTGATATATTAAATTTATCTCACCTGTTTCCATCATCTTATTTCAAGCCCTGAAATCTGGGCAGGGATCATGTCATGTTAACAGTTCCTCTAGGGAGACATTGCTGATAAAAGGTCCAAAGCAATTTATTACATTGGATCAGCAACGGTGCTATTTTGGAAAAATCCTTTCTTTAGACCCACAAAAGATGGATTAAGGAACACAATAAAACTCACCGTATTTTCAAGAGCTGATACTCTGATCTCATTTATTCTAGGAACACAGATTCGAATGTCTACACATGCGCACAGAAATGTCCATTTTACTTCTTTTGAAAATATGGCTGGTAAATTGCAGGTTCACATGTCATTAGTTAAATCTATGTTATCTGCTTTTTTAAAAAATTTTTATTGTGAAAATACCATACAGAGGGGTTACAATCACATGGGTAAGGTAATGAGTACATTTCTTATCAAGCATTGTTGCCTCCTCCTTTGTTTCCCCTCCCCATCCCCCCAACCCCCCACCAAAGTTGTAAAGTTTGTTTTTCTTTGTGTGAACCCAAGATTTATTGTAATTGTAGGACGCATTCCTTGGGGATCACTGTATAAAGCAACCAACTAAAAATAAAGAAGTCATTGTGTCCGTACTCTGCTGTCTCAGTACCTCGGATTATCAAACAGGGACAATTTCTAGTAGTTCTAGTAGTATGGATTCCTGAAACTAAATCTTCTTCCAAGAGATTTTTCTAAACTAATGGGACATAGATGTTTTTTAAAAATACTTATAGGAATAAAAGATGAACCAAAGCACATGAAAAGATTGCTCAAGCCTTTTCAATCAACTTGTTAGGTGAGCATTACAACACATCCACATATTTAATTTCTGCCAAACTAATTTCCTCAACACAGAAACAGAAAATGACAAGACCAAAATCCTGACAGGGACAAGAGAAGCACTGTCTTTCATTTGTAGTGAAGTAAGGGTGAAGGAAACGAGTACATTTATCGAGGTCCTGTAGTGAATATTCTGTGATTAGTCCCCATCACATTTTCTAAGCTAACCTTTTATGGAAAGATTGCCTTTTGGTATATGACAAAACTGAAGGCTATCAAGATTTGATAACATATTTCATACTGTATCCATTAAACATACATTCAGAATCAGTTTTCTTAATATAGCAGGCTACTTCCAAAACAAGAACTGGCTGTTATTTAATAAGCTATTTTTATTTTACAGTACTAGGACTGAATTCAGGACTGGAATGTGCTCTAACACATGAGCCATGTCCCCATTCCTTCGACTCTCTAAAGTTTGATTTTTTTGGATTGGGTTTTCCCCTAACTTTGCCTGGACTGGCTACCAACTATGATGATCCTTTGCCTTCACCTCCAAAGCAGCAGGATTATAGACTTTGACATCAGATTTGGCCATTTAGGTCTTTTAACATGACCTAAATTATAAAACATATTTCAAGTTTAAGAAAAAGTATTATGAGTTTAAAGAAATGGATATTCTTCACAATTGTTGAACTGCATCCCATCTCTGAGAGATATGGGGTAAATCAAGGATCCTAGGGCTTAGGACAAGACGAGATAGTCAAAAAGACTAGACTGAGAAACACATATAGTTTGTTCGCAAGAGAGTGACAAAGCAAAAAGAGTCATGGGATTATATACTTAGAGCTCTAGTATGTTCCAGTAAGAATCTTAAATCCTTTTTTTCTGAAAAATTAATTGCAACTGAATGACCTCTATGTCCTTACTAGAAAGAGTGCTTATATACACTCATGTGTATATAGTTACACATCTGATGAGGGATCAATAATATACAGAGACCTCAAATATACAGAGAGCTCAAAAACAAAACTAAACTCAATGTATAATTTGTGGAGGGGAAGGGAAAAAAACAAATTGTTTAAATAGGATTACAGGTGGACCCATTGCAACAATGAGATGTACAAGACGTTATATTGAAGAAAAATGAACTTTACAACTTTGACGGGGGAGAGGGGGGCGGGAGATGGGAAGGGATGTTAAGGGGAAAAACAAAGGAGGAGGCAACAATGCTTGATAAGAAATGTACTTATTATACCTTGCTCGTGTAATTGTAACCCCTCTGTACAGTGTTTTCACAATAAAAAATAAAAAGTTGTTTAAAGAACCTCAATTAATAAAAGAACAAACACACTTCTAAAAGACAAATCACAACTAATCAATAACTACATGAAGAAATGTGCAAAATCCTTGCCATAAAAGAAATGAAAATCAAAACAATATTGAGATTTCATCTAATGCCATCAGGATGTCTATCCTCAAGAATATATTATATAACAACAAAAGCTGGCAAGGATGTGAGCAGAGTTTATTATATACCACTGATAAAAATATAAACTAGGGTAGCCAATAAGACTAGAACTACCCTATCATCCCCTTTAGCATATATCTGAAGAAATATAAGTCAGGATATAATAGAAGAATCTACACACAAATGTTCATTGCAGGACTACACAAAGTAGCCAGTCTACAGAAATGATGTAAAAACCCCAAATATTCTATAACTGATAAACAGATAAATGAAATGTGTGTGCATGTGTATTTACGTGTATATATGTAAATATACTCACACTAGAATATAATATATATGTACACACACATGTATACATACCTATTGCAATATTATTCAGCCACAAAAAGAATGAAATTATAGTTTTTGTAGGGAAATAGAAAGATCTAGAGATCATCATACTAAGTGAAATAATCCAGGGTCAGAAAGAGAAAAAATTACATTTATATTTTATATGTAGGTACTTCACTTAAATATCAATCCTATAAGTAAACACATGCGAGTTCATATATAAGTATATAAAACATCTCTGTAATTGTGGGATTAAAATGGAAAAGGAAAAAAATATATTGCATTTGTGAAAGAAAATGGCAGCTTAGATTCACTAAAAGTTATTTAGTAATAAGGGGTGGGGCATAGAAGAAGGCGAGAGGAGGCAAGGAGGGAAATCTGATTAGAATATTGTATATGCCTGTGTGAAATACCATCATGAAATCTCTTTGAACAATTAACATTCAGTTTAACAACAATAAATGTTAGGCAGGGGAAACATGGCCTGTCTGGGCTCTGAGAATAGTGGGAGGAGAGCGGACAAGGTGAATATAGTCTATGGACATGGGTGCAACAGTGCAGTGAAACTCCTTCAGATTGCTCCCTCAGAAACTAGACAGGGTGATGAGAAAGAGTGATGGAGAGAGTGAGTCATATCCAGATACGTTATTTTCACATGGAGACACAGCAATGTAAGTACCAATGTACAACAAACATGCTAATCAACAAGAATCAATAACTTAGAAATTTTAAGTTACCCATAATTTGAATACAGATTAAATATAAAAAGTGAAGTTGTTAGTTGTTCCCCTTAAAACTATATCTAGTACATTTCTGTATATTTTAAGTGCTTTTACAACCAGGTAAAAGAAGACAAGGAAAATTCTAATAGAGGTTTCCAGCAAAGATGTATGGATGATGACATAAATCAATCCTAATATTTAACTGTGAAGACAGTGGAGGAGATGGACCTGCTCTGACTAAATAAGGAATGGATTCTTGGGAATTTAAGAAATTGTATATTGAGCATGACATATAATGTTAAGATTCACATAGCACCCAAAGTCCCTTGAAATAATGGATCCCACTGGCTGAGGGTTGGTATGCGTCCTTTCCATCTGCTCACTTGTTCAATGATCCTTTGGGGCACAATAATTGGCAAACATATATGATAATATAATTATCAACATGCTTGGACCAAACCAGGATAGCAGATACAGGGCCAAGCTAGTACTTTGCATACTGCAGCTTCAATATTTTTAGTGTTAGTGCTGACAAGAAAGGACAACAAATAGCTGTGCTTAATGAAATAAGTATGCATTAATTGTCGAGAATGAAGGAACACATCCATGATTGAGTAATACAGAACAGAAAAATATCTAGCATGAGGAAGGAAATTCCAAGAATGTACTTTGCATAGACCTTTAAGAACTTGCACACTCGTCTATGAAGACTTTATATGTTAGATTGAGGAATGTGCAACTGGATATTTCAATCTGATATTATACTGTTTTTACTTTAGATGTTAGGGATAATCACCCAAAACAAGGCTGGCTAACAATTTTATCTGTATATGCGTTTTTTTTCTTGCAGTAGAAATTTTCTCTGTAAAGAAAACAAAAATGTTAAGCCCGAAAACTGGAGTGTGTTCCCATGAGAATCACAATATAAATACCCAGTGCAGTCTTCTTTCTTTTCTTTCTCTGCCAGGTCACAAGTGAGTGGACTGAAGAAGAACATGTCATTTTGCCAGCCTTACTTCTCTGCACAAATTGGGACTTGCTGATAGGAAAAAAAGAAACAAAAGGGCTGAGGGTACCCTAGCAGCCTTCCAGAATGCCAAATCTTTTCCAGAGAAGGTTGAAAGGTTAAAGCAAGTAGATTATACACAAAGCTCTGAATGCTGAAAGATGATTCTCTAACTAATAAACAGACCAGAACAGGCAATAACTCTCCATTCTCTAAGAAGGATAATGATCATAATGGTTGAACATTGGGAATATTTAGTTCAACCAATAATAAAACAATTATAAGTAATATAATCATAAATATCCATAAAGAGACCTATATTTTAATGTATGGTTCTGAAGTATCATATTGATATAATATACTATTATCAAAGCATCCAAGATTCATATACATACTTATACACATACACTCATATTGATATAAAGATAGATAGTCAATAGGTAAACAGGTGGATGGATGGACAGACAGATAGAGCAAACAATTTGTAACTATGGACTTTGTGGGAACAAGAGGGTGGTGAGAGATGGTAAGTGAATTTCGAATGGTTAATAATATCAAAATATATTTTGTCTATGTCTGAAGACAGAATAAGGAATCTCATTGAAAGCTGTTGAACAATAGGAAGTTGGAGAAAAAGACAGTAATAGAGTGGACTATTCTGATGAACTGTATGAGCACACGCAAGATATCATGGTGAAATTCCTTGGAATGATTAATATACACCTAAAAATTAATGACAGGCAAGTAAAACAAGGCAGGTTGTATTGCTGGGAAGATACCAGATGGAGGATGAGTATCACCCTAAAATGTGAATAAGTGTGACTATTATTTGGGTTTACTTTACATGCATTCAGTTTTCTTGCTCATGGCTAGGGTTCTACTACTTGAACCAGACATGCAGCTTGACTTTTTGCTGACTAATTGCAGATAGTCTTGGGGGCTTTTCTGCCTGTGCTGGATTTGAACTGCAGTCCTTTGAATCTCAGCCTCAAGAACAACTAGGATTATAGGCATGAATTACCAGTGCTGCCTGGCTAACCCACAATATTAAAAGAGGCAGTAGGTGCCTGTGGCTTATGCCTATAATTCCAGCTAGTGGGGAGGATGAGATCTGAAGATCATAGTTTGAAGCCAGTCTGGTCAAGAAAGTCCATGAGACTCATCTTCAATTAACCACTAAAAAGCCAGAAGTGGAGCCATTACCAAAAAACCTTAGGAACATCACCCACAGAGTTCAAGCCACACACAAACACACGTAATATCAGGATCACTTGTAAAAACCAGGAATCATTCACTCATTGGTGGTGTTCAGATGTGGCCTACTGAGAACCAATCGCCTACTACAATCAAGGACAATAAGACTTAATTCTACCCAGTCACTCTACTATAATAACAGCTTTCCAGTTCTCTCTCAACTGAAAACAACCTACCAATAGTGAAGGCAAAGTTGCCCTTTTGAACTGTGGAGTCATTCTTTCTATTAAAACTAAGCTGGGTAATATTCAGGCTCTTGTTAATGTTTAATTACACATCAGTGCTTCAGGAATTGAAAGGGGTTATGAAGGAAGGAAAAAAATTGCCTAACATGAATCTGTAGTAGATCTTAAGAAATGCCCTTAATGACCCACAAACCAAAATGCATGTCCCACAAAACAAACTGTATCAAAATGAGAGTGAAAAAATAATATAAAATCATTTTGTAGAAGTAGTAAGCAAGGGCCAGATACCAGTGGCTCACACCTACAATCCTAGCTACCCAGGAGGATGAGATATGAGAATCATGGTTCAAAGTCAGCCAGGGCAGGAAAGTCAGTGAGACTCTTATCTCCAATAAACTACTCAGAAAAAGCCAGTAGTGGCTCTGTGGCTCAAGTGCTAGAGTGTTAGTGGTAGAACACAAAGAGGCTCAAGCACAGTGTCCAGGCCTTGAGTTCAAGCCTGGACTGGCAGGAAAAAAAAGAAGTATTAAGCAACATTTATTAGAGATAAAGAACACAGGAATGAAGAGAAGAGGACAACACAGAGACCAAGTGCCATGGGAAATGTGAAACTGCAATGCAAATTGTTTCATTTCCATTTCTCCTACCTTCCCTTTGTCTCTGAATAACAGAAGGCCAGCACTGCTGAAAATAGCCCTGATCCACAAAGTATTGTAATTAATTTTGTGATTTCCAAGGGCTTCTCTTTTTGAAAACCTATTCAGTTTTACCAGCAACATTTATTTTTTACAAGGAGACAGCAAAACTCGGGATGCTATTCATTTCTTAAGATTACAGATATAACTGTGGAACCAGGCTAGGAAAATGTTAGTGTGATATTTTTAGATTTGGGACATCTAAGGTGTTAATCCTTTAAGATCCTAGACCCTTCCTCTCAATAAAAAGGAAGATACATTTTCAGTACACATGTTTCAAATATGTATTAACAGTTTACTTTGTTTTATAACCAGATTATACTAAATGCAGTCTAACCTTTTACATGATTTCTATGAAGATAAATTATTTCTCTAGGCTATTACCATTGCTAGCCTAAGAACTATTCCTGATAACCAAAGGCACTCTTTCCAGCTTACATATTAAAATTAAAATCTGTATTTTCCTTTTTAGATTAAAAAATCTGTGGCATGCATAAAATTCAGCATATTAGCCAGGTGCTGGTAGTTCATGCTTTTAATTCTACCTACTCAGGAGGCTGAGATCTGAGGATGATGGTTCAAAGCCATCCTGAGCAAGTGAGTCCGTGAGACTTTTCTCCAATAAACTACTCAGAAAAAGCTGGAAATGGCACTGTGGCTCAAGTGGAAGACCACTATTCTTGAGCACAGGCTCAAGGCTAGTGCTCAGGCCCTGAGTTCAAGCCCCAGGACTGAAAAAAGAAAAAGAAAAAAAAATGAACATCTTTGTAAGCAAAGATGTAGAGTAGAAAGTATGAAAGAAAGCAGGAAGAGTTTTAATTTTATTTGTTGTTTTGCCTTTTTCATTTACTTTGTACCACCTTTAGTTATCTCCCTTCATTATGTGTGCATTATATTCATTACTGTATCTCTCTTTCTCCATTTCTTCCTTACACAGGTAGACAGGCACACAAATATGAACTAACATACATTATACCCATTCTAACATATACACTCACACTTTGTCTCCAAAGGAGAGGCCTGACACCTGGGAGGATTCTCCTAGGATAATAAGGCAAAAGGGATTTATGTGTCTGGAGCTCACCTCTTTTAGATTAGTAACTCCCAAAGTAACTTGTCACTTCCACTGTGGTTAAATATAGCCTTCATATGGTTCAAAACATCTGTGGTTTTACATTCATGCATAAATTACTTTGTACAGTGGAGTGATTGCAGAAAACACCCACCCATCACCATGGTTACTGGTCCTTCCTGTAGAGTTCTCTATTCACATTTACTGTTAGTACAATCACAGAATGAGTGACAGAGGAAAAAATTCAGAGACCCAATTTCATAAGCCAAAAGGATGATATTTGACGGTTTAGGTATTTAAGAGAGAGCATTGTGTCTTCAGGCACAAGATAAACATTGGGAATCGGTATAATGGTTTAAACCTATAATTCCGTTTGAGAGACAGAGATCAGGGGATCAAAGTGTAAAGGCAAGCTAGGCAAAAAAAAAAAAAAAAAGTAGTTTAGGAGACTCCATATAAACCAGTGACTGGAATGGTGGGACATGACTCAGCTATAGGTGAAGTATGATGGCTGGGTACAGAAGCATGAAACAGGCATGTCCCATGACAGATGGGAGCAATAGTAGAAGGATTAGAGCTAAGGCTAGCTTAGGCACAAATTGAACCATCGCAGGAAAATAATCAGTTCAAATAAGGTCTGAGGAATGGCTCAAGTGTTAGATCACGTGCTAGCACATATGATCAATCCCTGAGCTTAATCCCTTATCCAAAAAAGCAAGGTAGGAAGAAGGAAGGAAGGAAGGAAGGAAGGAAGGAAGGAAGGAAGGAAGGAAGGAAGGAAAGAAGGAAGGAAGGAAGAGAGGGGGGAGGGAGGGAGGGAGGAAGGGAGGGAGGGAGGGAGGGAGGGAGGGAGCAAGTGGGGGAGGGAGGGAGAAGGGGAGCAAGTGAGAGAGGGAGAGAGAAAAAGGGGAGGGAGGGAAAGTAAAAGGAATGAAGGGAAAGAGGGAAAAGAGGGAGGAAAATGGCAAAAGAAGAAACAATAATCAGAAATAAATAATAAAGGTTAAACTGGATAAAATAGTTCCTATAGTAAAGACTTAATAGAAGTGTTTTGCTGTAACTTTTTGCCACTCTTGTCTGTTTCTAAATTGAGTAAGATGCATGATCATGTTCCTTGGGATTTCCCTCTTGGTGTACCTGCCTGAGTGCCTTCCAGTACTTTGCAGTGAGCATCTAAAAAAAAAAAAAAATACAAGGGCAGAATAGATGCTGTGCAACGTATGAAAACTAAATTGAAATAATTAAACAAGATCGACCTTCTCCTAATTATGCTCAGTATGAAATGTCGTTCTCTCTTTAGTCTTACTGTGTAAAAGACAGCTGGATTTCCTCCTTCCCAAAGTGAGGTGCCAGGTAAAAGCAATCATCCTATAGTGTCCCCGGCACTGTCCACACTTCATTACTGTGAGAGTCACAAGCACAAAGACACACACAATCACACAAGTGGATGAGTAATATCTACCTCTAAAGGTACAACTACTTGACATAACAAAATGTTAAGTAGGTAAATTGAAGAGCAAGGTTTACAAAAGGTTGTTCAAGGCTGGGAGAGCCTAGATTTGGAAAAGAGAATTTGAATACTTACAATACATATACACATACAATTGAATACCTGTTAATAGAAGGTTTTTTATTAAAGTGTTTTCTTTTGTAGGTTTGGAAATTGAACTCTGGGACTGGGCACTATCCCTGAGCTCGTTTGCTTGCAGTGAGTGCTCAACCACTTTGAAGCACAGCTCCTCTTGCAGCTTTTGGGTGGTTAATGGGAGATACAAGTCTCACAGGCCAAGTCTCAAAGCCCAGGCTGGCTTTGAACAGGGATCCTCAGCTCTCAGCCTTCTGAGTAGCTAGGATTGCAGGTGTGAGTCACCTACATCTGGCTAGAGCATAATTTTTATGGAAAGTAATAGAATAGAATGCAATGCAAATTTTTCATTGAGGTCAACAATTATACCTAAGTAACTACTCTCCTTTGTCACTGTTTTTGATTTACCCTTTGGCTTGTATGTGAGTTTATCTGATTTGGGGAGGGGAAAGAGAAACACAGATACAGTGAGACAAAGGGTGAAGCAAGTCAGCAGTGATATTTACTAGACACTATCTAGGAAATGAACTATATAACTTTGGAGAGTCAGTTACCTGACTCGGGTAACTGAACTGTAACCTCTCTTTTGTTATTGTCAAAGTGATGTACAAAGGGGTTACAATTACATAAGCAAGGTAATAAATACATTTCTTGTCCAACTTGTTACCCCTTAACTCATTTTTCTGCTACTTTCCCTCCCCCTAAGTTGTATAGATCATTTCCGACATACTGTCTTGTGAATATCACTGTTGCATTGGGTCTTCCCTTGACCTTTGTCTCACCATTCTGTTGTTCCTCTTACTTCCCTAATTCAGATAAACATATATACAATGCCAGTGTACCAAGATCAAATACATTGACAACAAGGTATATACCATAGGGAGCAGAACATACAAAAGAAATAAGAAATCACATAGTACATTTAAAACAACAACAACAACAAAGAGAAACATTTTTAATAGTAAAATAAAACAAATGCATGGATTAACAAGAATATCACTGAGACGGAGCAAAATGTAATAAGGAATCCATGGGTAGGTTTAAGTCTGAAGTTAAATTCCATTTGGAAAAAAAAATTGTCAAATCAACTGAACTTGAGCATTAGTTTTAAGAACTAAAAGATGTCTCAGGCAATATAAGATAGGTGATAGACCTTTGGGTCATCCATGTAGTATCTTATAGAAATCCTACATCTATGTAGAATCTTTCTCTCTTTCTTATTCAAGTCGGTAATGTTAGGATCAATAAAACCAATTAGATTTAAGGAAACATTTTATAGTCAATAGAGCAGAAGAATTTTCTAAAACCTAGCTTTCAGGCACTATAGCAATGTAAAATAATGTAACTGTATGGGCTGAGTCCAAAGATCTCAAGCCACCAAAGTGGTTTAAAGTGGGTATGGCCAACAGTATTATCAATCATGTAAGAGAAGCAAACTCATGTAGTTTGGGGATAAACCAACGTAATAATCTACATCTTGACAAATCTTCATACATAAAGTTCAATAAACACAAGATCACTGTTAAACTAAAATTTTTTAAAACCCAGTTAAGAAATAATTTAATAATTTAAATGAAAAAAAATAATTTAAATGAAAATCATTAAAAAAGTAATAGAAAAATGTATGCTTGAAGACTTAAGCAGCTATAATGATTAAACAACAAGTATTTAGTAGGTTAATTATGGTGAAAGAAGAAAAAAGTCTGAAAATTCTTAAAGAAATGATTCTAACATATATACAGATATTTATGGGGTTTTTCTAGTAACACTTTTGGAAATAAATACAAAAAAATCTATACAATGGAATGCATATATAAATATAAATATTTATATCTGAAAGACAAATAGAGATTTTGTGAATAAAGTCTTTTGAGCTTTGCCTATGTACAAAAGTAATATATCATTTCCTCTCTATTCAGTAGAGAGGTATGTGTGTGCTTACAGTAGTAATTTGTCATTCTTAAATAACTGAGACACAATGCAATTCTCTTTCCTCATGTATATACATACATATATATGCTGAATATATGTATGTATAAAGGCTATGTACTTTTACATGTATTTTTTTATTCACTGATTTGAAAGATAAATAAGAGAGATAAAGGACCAGGTATTTTTCTGTATCCTTACTGGCAACTACTGTAGAAGTAGAAGATTGTATTTTGAGGACAGCCTGGACAAAAGTGAGACTAGTCTGAACAAGCCTGTTGTGGTTGTGAATGTCTATAATTCTAGCATCTTGGAAGTGGATATAGGAGATCACAGTCTAAGAATTGTCTTACCAGAAGTATTGGACCCTCTCTGAAACTAACAAAGCTAGCAAACTAACAAAAGCAAAGGACATGAGGTATGGCTCAGGTATTAGTATATGTATCTAGCAAGTATCAAAGCTTTTGTTTAATTTTCAGCATTAGCAAAAAAATTAACAGTAACCATAACACCTGAAAAGATCTAACAAAATTATTAAATATGCAAAGTAAAATGGATAGAAGATTTAAATAGGTTATAATAATT
Organism: Dipodomys spectabilis; assembly: GCF_019054845.1. NCBI lineage: Eukaryota > Metazoa > Chordata > Mammalia > Rodentia > Heteromyidae > Dipodomys > Dipodomys spectabilis. The sequence goes on along the minus strand of NW_024871276.1, from coordinate 2,961,145 downwards.
TTCATGACTAATAAAAACCTATAATTTGAGAAGACCTAAAACTTTCTAAGCAGAAAATCTCTATATGAAAACATTGTATTAAAACTGAAGGTTATTAAAGACAATTAGAAAAAAACTAACAATTATATTACTATATACCTTATTAAAAATAAAATCTCAAAGAAATTAAAACTTTGAATATTGTGACAAAATTAAAGGTAAGGTGGAATTATAGGCTAAGCAAAATTAGTTTTTGATAATAAAGGAAAGAAAATCAACTGACAATTAATACTTGTTTTGCTTCATCACTAAAGAAAATCTTAAAAGACCAATAGAGACACATGATGGTAATATTTATACTTATAGTCATAATAGCTAACTAACTGGGGATATGTATTTCAATAATTATTTTCATTCATACATATATTAAGTACTAATAAATTATAGATTGAAAGAAAATGCTTTTATACAAAATGTATAAACTTGCAATGAAATAATGTATACATTTAAATATAATTCCCAAACTATGACTACATCAACGTAAGTGTTAATGGTGACTATTAATTAAAATAAACACAGTTAAAATATTTGGCTAGCATTGTATAAAGTCATAATGGAAGTAACTAGAATTGGTATATATTTTAGCTTCTTTTACCATTTAGGTGTATAGTAAAGATATTACATGTGTGTATACAATTAAATATTCCTAACACAATCCTTTTTTAATGTTACATAAATTCAACACTTGCAGATGTGAAGGAATAGAATGCTTGAAAATGAATCTATAAGAAAATCTGGGTTGGGAAGGTGGCTCAGTGAGAGAGTGCTTGCCTTGCATGCATGAGGCTCTGGGTTCGATTCCTCAGCACCACATAAACAGAAAAAGCCAGAAGTGGTGCTGTGGCTCAAGTAGTAGAGCACTAGCCCAGGGACAGTGCCCAGGCCCAGATTCAGGACCCACAACCGCCAAAAGAAAAAAAGAAAATGTAATAAATGAAATAAAGGGGAAAAAGAGAAAAAATAGTATATAGTCATGCGTAAAGCAAAATGAAGAAATGTACAAAATTTGATGGGAGAAATATATTCAAGAATTTAAGTTGAGGGCTGGGAAGGTGGTTCAGTGGTAGAGTGCTTGCCTTACAAGCATGAGGCCCTGGGTTCGATTCCTCAGTACCACATAAGCAGAAAAAGCTGGAAGTAGCGCTGTGGCTCAAGTGGTACAGTGCTAGCTTTGAGCTGAAGAGCTGAGGGACAGCGCCCAGACCCAGAGTTCAGGCCCCACGACCAACCAAAAAAAAGAATTTAAGTTGAAATAAACATATAAAATCACAATCCAGGTTAATGACATAGATTGGAAAGAAATCATGTTTACTTACAAGAGATTTATTTAAAATATAAGTAATGAGACATATTTAAAAACAAGTAAGATGGTGCTGGGAAGGTAGCTCAGTGGAAGAGTGCTTGCTTGCCTTGCATGCATGAGGCCCAAGGTTCGATTCCTCAACACCACATAAGCAGAAAAAGCTGGAAATGGTGCTGTGGCTCAAGTGATAGAGTGCTAGCCTTGAGCTGAAGAGCTGACAGCACTCAAGCCCAGAGTTCAGGCCCCAGGACTGACAAAAAAAATGTTTAAAAAGTAAAATAATGAACACAGATACCAGGAAAGCATTAATCAAAGGAAAACTGCTCAATAAATTAAAAAGCAGGTTGGTTCCTATGTCAACTTCTCTACACTCTGTCCAAAGACTTCGGCTTCCTCTATTCTCACTAGCAGTTCAAATGGCAGTTGTTCGTATCATTTAAATATATTGTTGGAAATGAAAGACTTACAGAATTTACTTTTTAAAGTAAAACTGCTTTCTGCATACCAAAGAATTATGTTCCATATTCTGATAGATTCACCTGATAAATATTTTGAAGCACTCAAAATTCTGCTAAAGAAAGTGTCCTCAACAGGAAAATTGGATGTCCACATGGCAAAAGCAAAGGTTAAAACTGGATCTCTGCCTCACACCGATACAAAAAAAAAAACTCAAAATGAATCACAGATCTTAATACAAACTTCAAATCTTGAAACTTACATGGAAACATAGGAAAGAAGATATTAACCCTGGCAAGATGTTCACCACAGGACTTCAATTCCTCAGGAAATAAGAATAATAATGGAAAAATAGAATTGTATCAGATTCAAATTAAGCATTCTACAAGGAGAATCAGTTTCACGCTGACCAACAAGTATTTGTCAGACCCCAGTAACTATTTGGGGGAGCAATTTTTAGAACCCCTGGAACATATCAGTCTATATGAATTTCCGAGCTTTAAAGCTATAATGCTATGAAATGCCTTCAGTTACAAAATCCAGGTCATCTGACACAAATTTTGGAGTTACAACAATCTGTGCTCTGTCCTAGATGTAGGCATAGATAAGTTTAAATGATGATATTCATAACTTGCCACTTACACGAATCTGTGGCGATATCATACTGTCTTAGACTACTAAAATGTATATATGAATATACATATATGTACATACTTATATTCTTTGAATTTAATATACCAGCTGTTTTAGTAGAGCAGTTGCTTAAATGCTTCAAGGAAACAGAGAACATAGGAAATAGGACAACACAGATAGCACTCAAGGCCAGAACAAGCTGGCATGCTCAAGGCTGTTCCCTACGATCTGAGAAGGGCTGAACAAATGGAAGCACTTTCACAAGATTTATTTATGTGTCAAGCTTTTGATTATAGAAGAAAGCCAAGCATGCAGAGGACATATTAGGATGCTAAAATACTACATTTTGTGAATTCTCCATGTTTCCTCCTCCACCTCCTCTAATGTTAAGAACCTGTATAACCATGGAACCATCACTGTAAGTGAGAAACTAACAAGGTTACCCTTCTGTATTCAAACCACAGACTTCAGATTGCCACTGGTGTCATTCTCTCTTTGGGGTCTGATTTTATTTAAAAATACAAAGTTATGTACAAGTTAAGTTTTGTGTTGTACTTAGGAAAGAAACCTTTTCAGAATTCATGTCACTGATGTCTAAGAAAGAGTTGAATGAGGTCATATGTCACACTATTCAGTCCAGATAAAATGCCCTGGGTTATCCTGTAATTTAAAAACCTTTTTACAAGTTGCTGGGCAGTCTCCCAGACACCAACTTATTCCTATAGTTACAACCAACTGCTGCAGTAGCTGAACATTTGAGACTTGTTTTTGGCTGAGACAAGTGCATTTTAGTGACAATACTGAGCATTCTTCTGGGATGAGGCATGCCAGGTTTATCTCAGTAGATCACTTTTCCAATCACAGTGCAAGATTTGACACATCTGTTTCATTCTCACAATCCCTTTCTCCCTGATATCTTTCTAAAAAGCTTCTTGTTCTCTAACCCAACAGAGAAAAATATATCAAATTTGCTCTGAAAGGCATCAAAAGATATCAGGTTAAGGGGGTAGAGAGTGAATTGAAACAGATTTTTTACCGAATCGTACAACTGTTTTAGGATTTTTTTCCTTGAATTTCTAGGAACGAATATCTTCTTTGAACTTCATGCAATATATGCTGTTTACAGGAATTTTGCTAGACTCTAGGAAGGCAGAAATGAATAACAGATAAATAAGTAAGATGTATAGATAAGAATTTTGATCAGGAGTATATTGTTCAATAAAACTGGGTAATTTCTCTCTCTTCCTCTCTCTGTATCTCTGTCTCTGTCTCTGTCTCTCTCAGCTATCTATATCTAAATATATCTACATACACATACACACACACACACACCTTACAGTGTTAAGTTTACTTAAAAATGTACTGAAAGAGTGAAAAAATATGGGAAATACTGTGCTAAAATCTTAGAACAGGGAGTTCTGAGAAAACAAAAGCAATCAACATACCCAATCTGCTAAGGGAACGTTACCTAGAGTTTGGTACATTTGAGCTGTGTCTGGAAGAATGAGTTGACTTTGCCACATGGATAGGAGGCACCAGACAGAACTGGAAGTCACTGGAGTTTGACTATTGGAAGCAAAAGCAGGAAACAAAGGATAGCCATGAATACAGAGATCGCTACATGTGGCTATCAGCTAGAGATGCTAAACCACCTTCAAAAATATGGAAAAGACCAGTTTTTAGTGAAAGAAATATCTCTCTGATTGTGTCCTTTAGCTATCAACAGCCATACTCGGCCCTGAAGGTCTCTCTCAGAGCTACTTTGGGTCACCCAAGTGGATTAAGTTTCTTGACTACTCTTATCTTTTTTTTTGTTCCATTCTAAGACCTTGTACTTGTGAGTCAATCCTCTTCCTTTCTTCCTCTAGTGAAATTTTCCTTATTCTTAAAGTATCAAATGAATAGTCTCATCCTTGGGAAAATATTATCTGATCATCTCCACGTAGTTTTCATGTAGTTTTATTACATTTCCTGGGTTTGTATCATGGTATTGATGTCCACAAAAGTATAACCAGTAATAGAAGTAACTATTTGATAGTGTGACAAGTAGTAGATATTCCAGTACTTCAGGAATTCAGGTTTGCGTTTTTTAAAAGGATAAGCTATAATCAGTTAATATTGGCTATATTTATCTTGACAAATGCCTTATACAAATGACTCTCATACATTGGCATTCATGAGTATGGCTTATAAAATGTGTGTCATGTTACACTTCAAAGATACATCTTTAGCAACTCTGAGGTAGAGGTTAGGAATCTGCAATAAAGAAGCATCTCCAGAAAGTTTAAATGAGATGCACAGACCTACAAATATTGACAGAGCAACTAAAATGTACCAAGCATAGCATTGGGGGATGGAGGCTTGGATGATATCCTTTTTGGAGAATCACAATAACAGATGATGACCTGGTGAATATTTTATCTATGCTAATGCCATATTTATCATTTCTTCATTTGTTATATTGATTCTTAGAGCCCAAAGTACTGTATTAATCTTCCAAAGTAGAAGATATTCACTCTCAAGTTCCTGTAATGTCTCTGGAAGGAGATAGATATATACATATTATGGTATTTTCTTACCACTTCCTTAAAGCACTGTGATAAGAATTTCACTTCATTATTTCATTACAACATAGGAATCACATAAGCAACTTGGTCCAAGTCTTCAGGCCAATAGCCATGATAAAAGAGGAAAAAATGTGTGTGAGTAGCTTCAGTATGAAGCAGTGAATATGAAGTACCTAAAGGAAGAATAGAAAAATAGAGGGAAATAGAGGGAAGAGAGGAAAAATCATTCGAAAGGAAAAACTAACATCAAAATAATTGTGGACCCTGAAGGAAGGTTGTTATAGGATTCATGATAAAACCATTACCACTAACTCCCTATTCCTTGGCACAAAGTTGGAAAGGGGCTTTAGACACTCAAGCTTCTGTTTCCTATATATAGCAAAAACTAGGCAGTGATTTTCCTCAACAAAATTTTTCCTAACTTCTGCATCTCAAATGATGACCACCATCAACATCTCGGTTTATTCTGGTGCCATTCAACATGGCCTGTTCATTCAAGATGGCTCTTTACAGTGGGGCAGGTCAATACCTTTCTTTGTCAGAGCACTGCCACTGAGGAAGCTGTCAGATAACTGTGAAAAACTTCTTTGGCACTTACTGTAGGTAGGGTTTGTGCTGGCATGCTAGTATCCTCCCAAATTCTCATTATCTAGGACTTAGAACTTGACTTCATTAGAAACATGTGACTCTCTGCAACTATATTGACTTACAAATGTATTTCCTTGCAGTAGAGTGAAATTTAGATACAATGACTGACATCCTTATATGAAGGTCATAGGAAGAAACACATGAGTAATAACATTATGCAGTGATAAATTCAGAGACTGTAGTGAGGACCCTACAATGGAAGAGATAACAACATTTTATGGAATCCATCAAAGGCCAGGAAAAGAAAAGGAAGTATCCTTCCTAGAAGTCTTCAGGGGTAGGCAAGATCCTGCTGATACCTTGATTTCAGCCTCCAAAATTGTAAAGGGAAATTTAGAATTGCTTTATTCTTCCAAGATTGTAATAATTTATGGCAGCACTGGGAAATTAATAGTCATGTTTATTACAGAAGTTCCCTGGCATAGCTCAATATGTCAATGCACCCATGCTATTATTATGCTGCTATAATGCACTATCAAAATATGTGTATAGGATGTTAAACAATGGAGACACATTGATTTAGGTCACTTTAAAAATTATTCTTTAATATTTACATGAGCCATCTGACTCTGATATTTAGGAATGTAAAAAGAAGAAAATGAAATCATCCAATTTGTTTTCACAAATAATTTTTTTTTTAATTGTGGGGCTTGAACTCTGGGCCTGGGCGCTGTCCCTGCGCTCAACTCAAGGCGAGCGCTCTACTGCTTGAGCCACATCACCACTTCCGGTTTTCTAGTGGTTTATTGGAGATAAGAGTCTCACAGACTTTCTGCCTGGGATGGCTTTTGAACCGTGATCCTCAGATCTCAGCCTCCTGAGTAGCTAGGATTACAGCCGTGAACCACCGGAGCCTGGTTTTCACAAATAATTTTGTGTCAGTCAAACCGCTTGCACATCAAAATCATTTGTGACATACATGGGAGCCACCTTTGAGAAGAGGGAGAAACACTGCCAAAGTAAAACTGAGATCATTAAATGGATTCAGGACAACAGAGAGGCCCTCTTACTTTGTGGACACTTGGAATCTTACTATGAATGAGCTTTGCAAAAAAAAAAAAAAAAATCTCTAAATAAGGTTCCCCAAAGTAGTGAAACTGTAGAATAAATATGTGATATGGTTCAAGAAAGAAAGATTTTGAGGTGATTGGAAGCTGGAGGAGAAAAAAATCTCTCTCTCTCTCTCTCTCTCTCTCTCTCTCTCTCTCTCTCTCTCTCTCTTGCTCTCTCTCTCACTCTCTCTCTCACTCTCTCTCGCTCTCACTGACACACACTTCTGGTCTCTTTCTAAGATTAGACTATCACTGGCTCCAGAGTGATCACAACTTTGCAACCTGGAACAATGCTAAATTTAAAAGCATTAAAGTGCTGCAGAAGAGCTTCAACACAAAATCCATGCACCTTATGGGTTGTTACACTTTGCAGTGAGAGGCAATGAACTTGAAGGGAAATATTGAGGACTTGCCAAAATCCGTGTAAAAGAGTCTGTCACATTTATACTTTATGCTACGGAGGAGTATCCTGCCACATTTTGTATTTAAGAAATACTGCATCACACATTTGTAACAGCAACAGGGCATGTTTTCAATAGTATTAGTGTCTCTAGCATATGCATGTGAATTCTGTAACATTCCTTCCCTTGACTATATTTACCCTTCACTTCACCAACTAGTGTACATGCTTACTAATTAAGGTGCTTTTAACTCAATGACAGTTTCCAAAAACTGTAGCAATTCTCATAAAACTGGAAATGAGTTCAAACACCTTCATTCATGAACCCTTTGCCAAATACATGAATGAGCTATTCTAGGGTACATAAAGAGCCCAAGTACTCTGGTCAGGGTAATGGAGTTCAAAGTCTTGGTTTGCTGCATGTACAAAGTCTATGTTAACAACCGCTACCTGAGGCCTGGAATAAGGAGGGAACTTGTTTGCACAATGTCTTCTAGTAGAAAATCTTGCACCCACTTTCAAGAGGGAAGTCTAAGGAAGGGACTCTTGGAACTTATTTTCATGCCTTCAGTGATTCCACTATCAAAAAAAGAGAGGAAAACAAACGTTACAACTGGGGGGGGGGGGAGGGAGGAGTTGGGGAGGTGGGCAGGGAAGCGATGGTAGTGGAAAAACAAAGAAGAGGGTAACTATGCTTGATAGGAAAAGTACTCATTACTCATTACCTCACTCATGTAACTTTAACCCCTCTGTACAGTATCTTCACAATAATATATGTGTGTGTGTGTTGAGAGAGAGAGAGAGAAAGAGGGGGGGGGGAATCTGGGAGAAGCTAGGTCCAGTCAATTACTTCCTCCTTCATCATATCTGGCTTTGCCTGGAGGGCCTGCCTGTGGTAAGTTCCTGTGCTCTGGTCCTGATGCTGTCATAGAAAGCTGGCTATCTCTGTCAAGTACTAGGTGATAGATATCTTTCAACTTCACAGGGATAGCAAAAGAAGCCAAATTAGTCACTGAGCTAAGATCTACTGTTCAGTCAGCTCATCAGAAATAATGTGGGGGGGGGGGGGAATATGGGGCTTAACTTGATTCATGTAAATTCAACACCAACTTCAAAAAATGTGTTATGAGAACTGAAAGAGATATTGGGGTCAGAATAGTGAGCAGAGTTGAAGATCCATGGTCAGATACCATCAGCTCTTGGCTATTATTACAATGATAATTTTTGTATTGATTTTACTGCCACTAATACTGTTATTGTTGTTGCTGCTGCAGTTGCTGATATATATATTGCACCAGGTAAACAGAATTGTGACTTTTCATTCACATAAATGTTTTGCACAGGAATAAGAGAAACCTTCAAGTGGAAATTTTGTTTGCAGTTACTCAGTGGAAAAGGGGAGAGCGAGGGAAATAAAATGGTGTTGTAGCCTACAGCAACAAGCCAGCAATGACTTTTCAATGTCTGTTGACCTTTTAAGAATCTTCCTGCCATTACTTCTGAGAACAAAGGGTAGCTAAGCTCCAGTTAGAACCAAGGGCACCACAAGGCAGTATGTGTCTAGTAAAATTTTCCATCTCTCAGTACCAAGAAGACAGAATCTTGATTAGAATAGCATTCCCTTGGTGAATCTGGAGAAGAATACTGGTAACACTGATAGATCTTCAGGGTACAAAGTAACTAAACTCAGAATTAAAAAAACAAACAAAAATAAGCACATTATTCTTATTCTTATTAAGTTGTATGAAGAAAATTTAATTCAATATTTTAGATTACAAATACAATACATCCTGGTCAATGGCTGTTTCTATCACTCTCTTCTCCATATATCCAAACTCCACTAATGCCCTCAATTTGTCTGGTCCCATTTTCACATATGTACATTGGAGACTATGATTATATTTGACAGCCAGTTTTCTCTCCATATTGAACATCTATAAACAATGTTTGTAGACACCTAGAAAAGCTTCTTAAGCCGAAGTAGATGCTTTGTCAGAATCTCAGTTATGTCTTGAAAATTTGAGAAATAAGACATGAAAAAAAATGTTAGCAAAAAACTGAGGGTTCTCATTCATTCACATTCAATGAATAGCAACGGTCTGGAGACATCTAGGTGATATAAGCCACTAACATGCCAGCCAGGAAACTAAATAGCAACTATAGAAACAGCAATCATGATTGCACTATCACTGTAATTTAATCTCATTTAGTGAACAATAATTGAATAATCGAATAATAATATATAAGAAACCATTAGTGCTTTAAATTATAGAGACTCAAAGTAATATCAGTTCACTTTATTGTAAAAATATCCCTTAAAAATGATCATTATTAGCATACATTTTACAAGGAATTTTAAATAATCTCCAATTTTCCTCATAAAAGCTTGAATGAAGAATAAAACTACAAGTCCTCCAGAAACTGGTGATTGGTCTCCTGTTCAAAAGAAATCTAAATATCCTCATCTTGTACTGATACATCACTCCTTCAAAATACATACTTTCCAATCCATATGGTCATTCATGTCAATCACCCAATCAAAAAGTAACACAAGTTTTCTTTTGTAGGTTTCTGGGAGTACTGAATAGATTTTCTTCGTTTCTTACTTTTAAATAAAACAACACTAGCATGTTTAGAAGTATGGTCGTTTTCATGGGAATAGCTGGTGAGGAAGAATGGTTTGCAAGGTAAGGGGTTGGAAGAAATTGCTGCACGTGGGAGGGTGAATTACAACAAGGACGTGAAATTACACTACAAAAAGATCAAAAAGAAAAATAGCCTTTGGAGTGACAGGCTCTCCTTCAAGGAGAAGAAAAGAAAATAATTTATGCTTCAGAAATAGTATATGGCTCATAATTTAGCCTGTGGACTTCCTCGGGATTACTATAACTGAGCCTCTTACAGAAAGGAACTATTAATCCTTTGCATGCTTTGCCATTAATATTGTTTATTGGGCCACAAGAAGAGGACATAAACCTTTAATGTCAGTTTTTCACACAAAGGATTTTTTTTTCTGAAAAATCCAATGCTACCCGCCAATTTGATATGGCACTTTGAGATTAGATAAGCAGATGGCTGATTCTTAATACTAATTTTTTTGCATCAACTAAAGATTTTTTATTTGATGTAAACTGAGTAGAATAACAATGTTCCATTCCAAAGGAGTTAGGCTGTTGCTAAAAGGGAAAAAATAATTGCTTATACTAACAAACAACAAAAACAAAACAGATCCAGAAGTTTCTGGATGAAAATAAAGACAAGAAAATACTAGCTAACCCAAGTCAAATTCTGTAGACGGAGGCAGTGCAGAAAAATTCAGCTGTTCCTCTCCATGTTCCTGTTGAGGAATGCTTCGTTTAAAAATTGCCTATGACCTATAGGTTTGAAGATGACCTTAGTTTAAATCTTAGGACAGCTGTTGACATAGTGGACAAGTTGTGGCAGTAAAGCAGACATTTCAGTAAGAGTAAAGTGTGGGTGAGACTAAATCCCTTGGGAAATTGTTTTGAGATGATCACAAAACAACTCAAGGTGTGGACATCAGTAGCTGACAATTTAGTAAATATTAATCCCAATCGTTCACATGGCTCATTTTTTTTACTTACTTTTGTGAGTTTTCAACAAATAACCCTTGAGTTTGGGTTAATGAGTTTATGCAGAGTTGGGATATTTGGAGGTATTGTAGGTATTGTTAAAAAATACAGCCCATTTGATCCATCTCATACTTTTCTAAAGGAAAGCCTTTGCTTTTTTTTCTATTTTATTCCATGTGATCACATTCTAAGAGACTGTCTCTGGTTCTTAGAACTGCCTCTTTTATTCCCGCTTTGCCCAATAATTTAAAAGATCATTATTAAACACTTGCCATGTGCTAGGTACCACATTAAATACATACAGATGAAAATGACATGTTCTTTGTTCAAAAACAATCTGCTGGAGAAGACACAGTTACAAAAGTATTCTAACATAACCTGTTGGAAATGAGGATGACAGAGTCTATGGGATAAAATAGAAAATAAAACCAACACTTTCCAAGAACAAGGCACATTCCATTATTTATCTATGGAATGATGCCTTTAATTGATTGGCTGTCTTCAAACTCTTGCACACTGTATAAAGCAGAGCTTAATTACAATCCATCAAATGGCAATCAATCCCTCATCAGCAAATGGGAAGCCTTCAGGGAAAAAAAGATGAGAATTCAGAGTCAATTGCATGTTAAAGATTTGTACTTGTTTGGCTGATTAGAGTCACCCCAACCTGCTCTATCTATCTATCAGTGCTTAAATCTGTTGACAAAAAAATATATATTCCTTTTAACATACATTTATAGAATGACTACACAGAGTCACCATTGTGTTAAGGACTAAGAGCCATGCAAACATGTGTAAGGCATGCCCCTTGCCTTTGGTGAATTCATTATCTACATGAATTAGTTTTAAAAGTCTCTGTCTAAAAGGAAGCGTGACTAAGGAGACAAAAGTGAAGACTTGGTATTTTAATTCTATAGAATGTAGAATTTCTGGTAGGAGATGGTGGCATGATTTAGATTTTCTTTTTAAAATGAAGAATGACTTCACAAACATGAAATACTAGGAATACACACTCCAAAAAGAAACAGAGACCAGGCTCATATTTCATTGCTCGGGGACCAGGAGCTTGACACTGAGCTATATATCTTCAGCATTGCTCTTTATTTCAGCTGTATACTTTATTTCAGTTATACAACATCATCATGATATGAATATTATTGTCCCATTTTAAATATGAGGAATATGGAGTGGAAAAAATTTAAAATAGGGAACTTCCTTGACCTTATGAAATTAATACCTGATAAGGCTATCATGGAAAAACTTTCTAATCCTTGCATTCATCAGTGAAGAAAAACTATTTGTAAAGGAAATATCTACCTGAAGGGAATTCCTAAAAACTATACTTAGAAGATTCAGTTAAGTGGATAGTTGAGAATCTTCTTCAAGAATATACTAGGTGGGCTGGGAATGTGGCTCAGTGATAGAGTGCTTGGCTTGTATAAGGCCCTGGGATCCATTCCTTAGCATCACATAAGCAGAAAAAGCAGAAGTGGCGTGTGGCTCAAGTGGTAGAGTACTAGTCTCAAGCTGAAGAGCTGAGGGACAGTGCCCAGGCCCAGAGTTCAGGCCCCACAATGGACAAAAAAAAAAGAACATACTAAGTGATCTATCTTAATGTTTTTTCTCCCTCAAAAAATAATTCTGATGAAATTTAACATATCATAAAGTATTTGTATATCACACATCGCAGCAATATTTAGGATGTTCAGATTATTAAGATACTTTACCTTTCTTTTACAATTATCTGTACCAAAGGCCTAACAGCATGGGTTAGTGATGACAAAAAACAATCATAGAGTTTAAAGTTCATCTGTGTGTGCATGGTTATTTTTAAACTGAAATGTAATTTTCTATAACTATCTTAAATCCACCAGCTTACAGCATAGTACAAAGAAGGATTTTTGAAATCTAGGTATCCTGTCATGACAGGAATAATGCCAAAGGGGTCTCCACAAAAGGGAACATGATAACTATGCCAGCTGCGATGACAACTGAGTAAGACCAAAGTGGCCAGCTTGGGAGACTGACCTAACATGGCTCTATCCTAAGGGCATCATTGTCTTCCTACGACATGAAAATTAACACATTGTACCAGGATTGATTTTTTTGTCTTCATGTCTGTTCCTTTGAGAACAGTGTCACTGTCACTCACACTGATTGCATTTTCACCCTTTCATCAACTTTGAATTTCACATTAATCTGAGACTTACAAGAAAGAACTTTGAATCATTTTTCTTTGTCTTTAACATGGAACTTGTTTTTTAAGATTAACACACACACACACACAAATTTTCGCAGACATGCATACACATACTATAGATATGTACCCATTAGCAATAATTCCACGGCAGGAATAAGAGCTTCCAAAATTGACTATGAATGATAAATGAAATGTAGTTGGGTGGCAATGTGGCAGAGGTGTTAGAGGTGTTAGAAAAGATGCTTTGGTGATACAAACAATGGAACAGTCATTAATTTTGATATCTGATATCTGAAAAGTTAAAAGGAACCAATCCTGGTCATCCCTTCTGATTGATTGATATCAACCTTCTCTCTCTCCTGGCATCCCATTGTCTTCCAGTCTTTTCTGACAAAATTCTCACATTCCTCCTGAAAAGGAGCTCACATCTTTCAATTGTACTAAAAGGAGTAGAGATCTGTAAAGTTCAGGTTTTTCAGTTTCTCATAAGCTGTCATCCAAACCAAATTGCTAACTTAGTGGAGATTGCTTGAGTCTCCCAAAATTTGGTTCAGAAAATAGAATGGGGAAATTTCTGATAGCCTAATAGATATAGATTAATATTTTACAACGATATACTCAGATGCATACATTTTTCCTTCTATGATGGATATGAAAGGAGATGATGTGACCCATGTTAGCACAGGGGGTGGATTTCAACAGTAGGAAATCCATGAAGTAGATATTCCTGAAGATACCACCGAGAAAACTGTGCTGAAGTAAACTACACAAGTCCTTCATATTTGATTTTGGCATGAATCCTCAGAGTATTTCAGATTACCAATTAGGAGTGAAAAGACACAGAAGCAATACAATAAGTAAGAAAATTATCATGATATAATAAAATAAATATAAACTGGCTTGCTTATTATTGTCCAAAATAGTAGGTGAACATTATTACTGTCACTGAGCAACCCCCATTCAGATAATTTAGAAAACATATTCTTCACTCTGGATGGGCTTAAAAGCTGTCTCAATTTGTGTATGCAATATTTAAATCTCCAATGTGTAAATATCTCTAGCTACAACTACATGGGTCCAGACATATCCACTTCACTATTTTCTAAAATGGTGATGAAAAAATAATTCCAGGGTAACAGAATGTACATAGACTCCCTCAGAAATTCTTAGGGCTTTAAGCACAACCAGTCCCCATGTCGTAAACGTAAGAGTAGCTGCTTTCAGGGATCAAAAACTAGAAACATACAAATTTAGAATATTTAATTAAACTGTTTTCATGTTGCTCTTGGAATCACTGGTGAAAAAAATCCTCAATGCTTACTTCATATACACACTATATTATCAAAATAATGACAATTAGATATACAAGTACCTAGAATAAATATTTCTATCTAACTTTCTTGATTAAATGGTGTCCAGAAAGCATCTTTTTCATATCATTGCAGGGGAAAAATACAAAATAAAGGAAAAAAGTTGAAATAGATTATCTCTTCAGCTTCCTAAATAAATTTCTTCAGGCTCTACAAAGCTTTTGGGAAAGTAAAAGTAAACAAAATAAGCATAAACCAAGCACTATCTAAATTATTTAAATATTCAATCTAATAGGAGAATAAACAAAAAAGATTAAAAGAGACATTTACCTTCTTATAGAAAATGCTACCATAAAGAGGTATTTTATAATTTTGGTACATGCTCTCTCTTCAAAATATAGGCATATTTAACAATGTATTTTCTATATCTGTTTTATATCAAACTTACATATACATATGAATATATAAAACATATACTTATTTTCAGTTGCCATTTCTGCAAAACATTGAAAATGTGTAAGACTCTCCTGAATGGAGTCTCAACCTAGAGAAGAAAATGGAAATTCAACAAACAAAAATGTATATTCTGAGGTTTGAAGGATCCAAATAAATTTCATTTCATGCATAGGACAGCTCTTCAGTACTTAAGAAAACTCAAGCTTCTTTCTAGCAGCTTTTACACTAACATAATGGAGTGAAGTTAGAAATGGTCCAGAGAGAGATAACAAAAATGATAAAAGAGCCAGTGAGACAGTTGTACAATGTAAGATTAAAGAAGTTATATAGGTATTACTTATCTATGTGGTAATATCCTAAATATTTTGGTTACATAAATACCAAAAGAATAGCATATGAAAAGGTAAATGGAGTTAAGGTTAAAATTCTGCTACATATAAGGAAGAAAGGCCATGTATACTGTATAACATTTAAAAAATTGCTTCTCTGAACAAAAAATTGCTTCTCTGTAGTCATTTGATTCAGGTCTTTTTATCTTCTAGCTTTCCTTACTCTAGAAGATAGACAGAAAGTTTATTTCTAATGTCTATGCACACTCACTGGCTGAATATATACTATGTGCCAGATACTATGGCAACTGTTTAAAAGAAAGAAGACAGAGATCCTTATACTAGGGGGCGGGGATTAGTAACATGGGATTGATTCTGTGTGATTCCCAGCAAGTTCCATTTGGTCCAGCTATTATTGATGCTTCCCTCAAGGGTCAAGGATACAACCATCTCAGGACACTTGGTATTACTGAGACCTAACTAAGCACAAGCTTTAAAAAAATGACTCCCCAACTAAAAAAGAAATCATCCTTTGGCTTTTTTTACACACATATGTGTATACTCTCATACACAGACACTTGCACATTTAACTATAATGAAAACCTCCAACAGTGAGTAATACCTAGACTTAAAGTTATTTATTGTAATATCTTTGATCTTTATGACAAAATGTGAAACTAGAAAGTTAGAGCTAGAAACCATCTTCATGAATCTACACAGTCTTGAGTAGCTAACTAGCTAGCTACAAGTACTAGCTACCTTTAAATGCTTATTTTTGATAGCATGTAGAAAACCTTTTGGGTAGCATTAGGATCACAGGTGATTTCCAGATAACTAAAGACAATGCAGAGCAACTGGGAACAAGTGTGTTCAGTGTCCAAGGTCACACAGCAAATACTAGAGGCGTGGCCAGGAGAAAACATTTACCCTCTTTTGCAACCATGATTCCTAATTCTCCCTCTGCATTTGTTCAATTCTTAGGAGATATTCAGCACTGGGGAATTCACACTGTTTTTCCAATTAATGCAACTGCTGGGTCATTACATTTTTTTTCTTTAAAGTCAGCCAAACATCTACTACTAATTAAAGTGTGGCTTACACATGGAAGATAACAAAAAAAAAAAAACTTGACCAACTAGCAAACGATTCAAGTCTTAGAAAATTTCTTTCACTAAATCAAGGAAAAATGACTTCAAATGCATAGTAAATAAATGTAGGAAGTGTGTGTTGAATACTTTCTTGGTGAAAGGCAAAATGCCAAGAAGATTACACAACTTCTTTAATATGTATAAAATTATCTTATTTATACTCTAAAATGGCACCATCTGGCATTGAAGGTCCCAACTTTAGAAAATATAAAACATGAACATGGAGACATTATGTTCATTTCCGAAGGATGGAAAGCTAAGTGGCTACAGGTCTACTGAGTTTTAACCACTGGTTACAATGGGATGCCAACATTGAGAGGGGGCTAGGAAAAGAAACTGATAGCAGTCACAAATTAAAAAGCAATTTAAACCTGTATCATTTTCTGATAATCCATAAAAATCAATGGAATTCTTATCATGTTTGTATGGTGATTTTGGCGACTGAAATTGTTTCCTATTTGTGAAACTGCAAAACTCACCAGTTATTCTTGTAGATGGTGACTGTTGCTCCCCAGCCATGCTCCTTTTTTGTGGCTTTAAAATATGATTTTAGAGATTTTATCTGCCCATCATCCTAATGATTAAGATGGATGCATTCTTACTATCCAAGAACAATTTATCAACAATACACCCAGAAGATATACTCAAGAGTATACATTATTTTTCCTCTAACATCATATTTAAAAATTTGAAAATTGAAGTGCTTTGTATGAGGTCTCTATGTAGGCCCTCAGTCCATCATACGCACAGTGACAGAGCATGGAGTCATTATTCCTGGGCCTGCCTAGCTCTTACAGACACTTAACTGCATTTCTAAGCCTACAACAGATAGATAATAGATACATACATACATGTATGTATACATATATTCATATATACATACATGTGATGCCTTGAATAATAAATCACTGTTGCTCTGAAATCATATTAGCACCAAGTTTCTCTTATCAGTAAACTGAGAAGAATTATATAATTCTCTGTCCCTTTCAGTTCTAAAAAACAAAAAAGAATGCTTTGGACTAGAGCTACATTTGTTCTTTATAGAACAATACCAGTTACTAGTAGCAATAGATTAATTCAATCAGAAAAAAATCATCTTCAAACCCTCCAAATAACTAGGTGATACTGAAGATGATAGTTTTATTTTGCCGACAGTCACTTAAAATCCAATTGGTGCATACTGATGGTAGTTTATTGTCAGACTAGATGTACTGTAACAGAGAGATAGCACATGCTTCTTAGAGGAAGTACAGAGCGTCACTTATCAACTATACATGCAAAAGACCGGGGGGGGGCGTGTTATATGATGATTTCTTTATTGGAAAGTCCATACATAATTTTATAGATCAAAAACCCTTGCCAGACCTTTCACTGGATAAAATATATAGGAGACAAAACAAAAGGAGGTCAGTGTGGAAACTGGAACAGAACTTTGGAATCAAAAAGACATATTGGATATAAAATTAAATTTATGTCAAAGCAAGATTCCATTTAAAAACTACATTTGCATAGACCATTCTCATTGAAGTTTATGCATTAGTACATCACTTTAATGAAACTATCTGCCACCCTAAAACTGATAATAGTTAAGGAAAGTACATAAAAATAACAAAGCCATTCATATTTTCATTCTTCTGTTAACTGTCCTTCGTGGCATGCCAAAAATAATAGAAATGGCATATGAATCGTATTATCATAACGCAACCAAAATCATCTTCAGCTCGATTATCAGGGAAAGTTGACTACAAATTAAAATAACAACAACAGCAGCAAACAACTCAGTCTTTATACCATGAGCCTTAAAACTTTGTAACGACAAAGTTCCTTGAGACTCAGAGAGAAAGTATCTGAAAATGGGAAAATGCCTGACTTGAAGAGTGTCATTAGACATCACTGAGCTGCGACCAAGGTTTAAGAGGAATTTATAGAGATCACCACATAGCACATGTAATTCAATGAGAGATCCAATGTAAAAGCCTTCTAGCCATGCCAACAACATGTTCAAAACTCATGCTAGAAGATGTTTCTTTGATTGCCTAGTAGGAACATCTGGGTTCCAAATCTGGCTCTTTCACTTAGTATGTGACTTAGGCAAATTCTCATCTTCTCTGACTTGCTACATTGCCACCTATAAAAAATACAGCCTGAGTTTGTTGTGAAAGTGGGAAGTGATGGATGAATAATGCCTACCATATTGCCTGGAAAGCAGAGAGCTCTCAGTACATGGAAGCTCTAGAAAAATGTGTTACTTACCTCATCCCTGGATTTGAACTGGCTCCATGTAACACTCGGGGAAATGAGGTGAGAATCATCCTCTTAGACGCAAACAACTTGTTTTCTCATCTAATTTGGAAATCATGGATCTTTCTTTGAAATTTAATGGTCTTGTAACCACAATACAAGTGAAGGACTTTTCTTAAAAAAAAAAAAAGCTTTGTTTACAGGTTAGAAAGAAAAGTCAAATATCCCCAAAATGAGCATCAGCCAGGTCTAATGAAATCCTGAGACTATTGCAAAGAGTAGCAAGAATGAAGCACAAAGGGAAGAACCATGTGTTTCTTCCTGAAGGTTCTCTACAAGGCCAGAAGCCCTGGTCTTTAAAAAGGGTCACAGCAAACCATTTTTCACCTGCAGTGAATGGTTCTGGAAAAGCTGGGCTTCAACACAATAGATTCTGAGAGACAAGATGGAGTAAAGACACAATTGATTGCATACAATTAAGCAAAAAGAAGATTGGGCTATACATTATTAGTCTCTTAACTTCTCTGGTATTAGAACAATGGTATTCTAAAAAAAAAAAAAAAACAAAAGAAAAATAGAAGAAATCTTCCTTGGCAATTTGATTATTAGGTCACTTCAACAGAGGCAATTTAAGAAACCAGAAAATGCCGCTGAGCGAACTAAAATAATAACAAGCAACACTAATATAGCACCTTTCCTCTTCAAAGCACTTTACAAACATGAAGTAATTAGGCCAATTAAAACTTGAAAAAGTAGCCTATTTAGACACAATCTTCTTTCTACATACAGTGCATCCGTTGGAAATGGCTGTCTAGCCTTGTTTTCAACACAAAAGATGCTCTTAGGGAAATGAGATGCTCATAAATAATTAGCAAGACTTAACTCAAAAGGAACTAGGTCTATAAGCATTTAAGATATTTAAATCAAAAGTAAAATTTCCACATCCTGATTGTTTCTTTCCTAACTTCCTCAAACTCTCTGTAGGTAAATGCTTCAAACCTGTGCAGGGCAATCATGGATAGGTGACATCAGCCAAAACCAAAGATGGTGATTTCAGAGAATAAGTAGGTTTAGTTCTTTTTAATAAACTAATATCCAAAGAACAGTTCCAGGATGACTGAGCACTTAGACATGGTGTTAGATAATGAACTGTACTGAATTACAACTATGAAGTTTTAAATCCTTGTTAATGTTTAACCACTAATTCACTGAGGCTTGGAGGAAATGGTTTAATCCAATTATAGCTTCAGACTCTTAACCATGAAATGAGGGCTCTGGAATGGATCCCTTACTTTTCAACCTAAGTTCTAAGGGTTCTGGGTGCCCTAGATGGGGATAGATAAAACCTCTGCATCATTATTTCTGACTTAGGAGAACAGAAACATTTTCATTCATTTTAGGATGACAGATTTTTATGCGATCTTTTAAATAGTTCCATGACCTAATAGACTAAGAAAACTACTGAAATTTTCTTGCAACTTTGCTATTCTGTCGACATGATAGGTGTTTACAAACTCATAGTTTGTAGGATATATTTCAAGAAAAATCTTCATAAGGTAAATCTTCAAGGATCAGAGGAGGAGAGAGACAGAGACAAAGAGAGAGAGAGAGAGAGACAGAGACAGAGACAGAGACAGAGACTGTTCTTGAGCCTCACTATATATACTGTAAATCAGGAAAAAGGAGGGTTATTTTTCTTTGTCTTGTCTGACATAAGGTGCCAGAGATACTAGCAGATATCCCTGGCACCAGGTTTCGAATCTTGCTGTTCTCTCTTCCCTGTGTCATTCCAGGTAGCTGATTCTGATCACCTGAGCCTTAAGGTCTAGATTTGCAGAGAGAAAGCCTCATGAGTTAACCTATCCCCTACAGGAGCCCACACAAATGAGTGCATGGAGTTCCAAAGCTTGGTTGGCACAGCCAAAAATGAAACATCAGACTTCATAACCTCAAAACTGGGCTTTCCCCATGAATCAACTGTTTCCCATTTTATGTAGCATAAACCAGGCCACCCTCATTCAAAGAAAACAAGCAAAGTCTTCCTTCATACGCTGTGTGCCAGCTCCACTTTATGAGCCTAAGATTCTCATAATCATGAGATTATATACCCTATGGAACACGATTTCAACACAAAACACCTGTTTCTAAATTAGCATACTCATGGTGTAAGCCACTCTTACAAAAACATGTCTAAATGGTTTCCTTATTTCAAAGAACATTACTTCTTAATTAACTACCTCGGAGAACCATTTCTGAGGTATTAACACTATATTTGCAGAAATGCATCAAAATCCTTTAAATAGTTCTGCATACCTCTGGTGTTACTGAAGATGTTTTCATTTCTGATGTTTTCCATCTCTTGCTGCGCAGAAACTGATAAAGAGCCAAACTAAAGAAGTTCCCACGAGCACAGCTTTCCCCAACCAAAAAAAACAAAGGATTTCTAGATTCCTAATTCCAGGTAGAAAGCATTTTGACATTTCCTTTAGGAATACTACAGTGGTGAATTAAAATAAAAATAGATGCTCCTTACTAAAAGTCTAGCAACTCATTTATAGGCCTATCTACACTCTAATTAAAATAGCACAATTATCGGTGAAATTGTGAAAAAGTGCCATCAATAGTATTGACTGTTTCTGCAAGCTTGGCAATCACATAGAGTATTCAGTCACAATCTTCAATGCCCACATATAGAATACAATGAAAAACAGTGAGTTATGACTACAGGCTTCTACAGAAAGTTTTGGTAGTGGCTACAGAGAAAGAGACATAAATATTAGCTGTAAAGTCCTGAGAGTGACCAATAGCATAATTTCAAATAAAGTGACCTGGGTCAAAGTCAAGGTCTATAGTTTTAAAAAAAATCTTTTTTTTTTTTCCTTTTATAAGTCTAGACCCAGGAACAGAAGAGTGCTTGAATGATGTGCTCAACAACTGTATGCTAGATCTCAGATTATATTAAGAGACACTTGAAAGAGCAAGTTTCTTACAAAAAAATATCCACCATACAAGAATTTTGGCATAGTTCTCAGCTTATTTTCTCAGTTGTGGCTGGCAATCATGCAAATCCACAAATCAGCAAATGAACACAGGCCCTCAGGACCAAAATGTGAAATTAATAAACACAAGTCTAAATGGTTCCAGTTCCTATCAAATGGAGGACAGAATTTGGATTTTATCAAGACAGCATTCAGCACTTAGATAATTCACAAACATGCAACTGTATTACAAAATACCAACTATACTACATAAGTCAGTCTTCAATATAAACATTTATCTGCCTAATAAAATAGTTCCCTAAATTCCCATTTCCTATTAATTATCTACCTTCCTTTACCACTACTGTGGCTCTGGTGATACTTACATTTTCACTACTAAATATACAAATATATGAATATTTTACATATATGTATACATCGCTGCCTATACATGTTTATATATGTACATGCATGGATACATATATATGCATGTATATATACATATTTTTCCAACATACGTATGTTAGAAAATCAACTGTCCTATTCTCCAGTTCAAATGTTACTTTCTACTTCATTCTAGCTTCCTTACTGTTAAAATATGGAAATATCTAATAAGGCTATCTTAGTGAGCATAGTTTTTTCTCAAGAATTATCAGATTTCATTGAGAATACTTGCTGTCTGACATGTGCACTCCATGACACACATTAACATTGTCAGTAAAATTGGGAAACATGCCATTTTCAGGTGAACCATTGAGCAGCATAATCTGTGTATATGCACACATACATACACACAAAGGTTCTATACTTATTCTTTACAGTGGACACTGTTGTGCTAAACAGAAGACAAATCTCATATGTTTGTCCATGACAAAAGATGGAAAAGTAGATTATATGAGGCAAAATAAAGTAAAAAACTAAGGACACTGACGGATGTGTGGCATCAAAATTGGCAACCTGAACTACCATAAACATATGCATATATAGTTATAGAAACATGAGTTCTAAAATAAAACAAGCATGTCTTTAGAGAACTGGGGTTAATAGAATCTACTTCCTTGCATAATGCTAATTTGAATCCAACTAAATTACTTTCCAGTGCTTTAGAAGCAATAAATTCTGCCTGATGATATAATCAGAAAAATGAAACTATACAGTGTAAAGTTATAATACAGTCTAGAATTAAACTACTTAAATAATGTGGATGTACAAGTTTGCATGAATGTTAAACATTCCCTCCATACATTAAAGTAGAATGTACCTGGTATATATTCATACACACATTTCACAATACCATGACAACAACATAATATATTTTAAACACATAATGAGTCTGGCATTGTGTCTTGCTTGGTGCAGAGGGTTTAGAGATGAAGCCGCCCACATTAAAGTGGAGCTGGAAGTGGCAGTGAAGAAATGGACAAAACACAGACAGGACAACACTGCATAGTATTACCACAAACACTCTTCCCTGGAATTCCACTCTTCTGCTTGGCTATATTTTCACCAGCCACGTTGTACTTCAGAATGTCCCTTGATAAAAGACAACAGCCTACAGAACCCCAAATGACAAAATTGGTCTGAGTAATTCCATTCTAGAGCACAAATAATCATTTGGACCAAACATGCATATCAGATACACATGCTAGAGCTCTATGCCCTTCTTCAAGAGAGTGGCTTTGACCAGCAGTAGATTTTTCTGTCTCAGAAATTTGAAGATATCTAAAAAGCTCAGATCAACTGGCAAAGGAACTCAGGAATGAAAGGATAAAAGAGAAGAGTGTGAGATTAGAAGGAGATGCATAGTGATATATCTACTGAATTATGAGATCCCCAAAGGAATGAGTAAGTGAAAACACACCCCCTAAAGCCAGGCCGACGAGGGTAGGCAAGACCCTGATAAATATTTTAAGTTTTTCTTACCTTTAAGTAATCATACAAAGAGATTTAAACTCAATATGCTTTTTTTCGATGCATCTTGATCAATGTCAGCCCTTCTCTCCAACCTCATCCATCTGCTGTGTTACCTGGTTCAATTTTTACATATGTCCATTGAATATTAGGACTATATTCACCCACCTTTCCTTTCTGCATCTATCTGTCCCCTTCCATTTGCTCTCCCAAAGCAGGTTTCCAAAACAGGTTTCAGCAACCTGGTATTCATTTTGTTAAACTATAAATTAACTGTTTAAAGGAGTTACACCACTGGAATCTTCTCCTGTATATCACATACATTAGACACCCTTTGTATACATACACATGACTCTATTCACAGTTTCATATATGTTCACAATTTAGATCCAATGTCCATTTATGAGAGAAACTATGTTGCATTTATCTCTCTGAGTCTGACTTACTTCACTTACTTTTTTTACATGTCTGTGTATTTCCCTACAGATGACATAATATTATTCTTCCTGAAGAGTAAGTATAATTCCAGTCAATAGACATAGCTCAAGTGGGAGAGAACCAGCCTAGCATATGCATGCCATGTGTTCATTCCCTAATTATTCTATAGACTGATATTTTAACTAATGCCAAGAACTTCAAGTTTCTAATAACTTATTGAAAGTCACCACTGTTCTAATGACACTTTTGGTACTTCCATATACTAATTCCTATAATCACCACAGAATTCCCCATTACCTGTTCTGATTAATTTTCTCATTCAACACAGGTGGAAATTAAGACAGGTCAAGGTATATCATGTGTAGGCTTCAAGGCATCTTATTGCCTACTGATGCCAAGATGCAATCCAAAACTTGTGAAGTCCAAGCTGAAGAACCTATACAATATTCTTTTCTAACCAACCATTGCCACAAATTTTTGTCGGTCATAGGGCTCAAACTCGGGGCCAGGGTGCTGTCTGTGAGCTTTTTCTCTCAAGGCTAGTGCTCTACTATTTTGGACCACAGCACAACTTCAGGTTTTCCAGGAGTTAATTGGAGATACGATTCTCATGGACTTTCCCCCAGATCTCAGCCTCCTGAGTAGTTAGGATCACAGGCTTGAAACACCAGCACCCAGGTTCCCCCAATATTTCTGAATGCTGAAGAAAAGCTCTCTAACTTTGGGTGGACTAAATAAGACCCTTTCTCACTCAGCAAGAGAAATCCAAACCACAGCATCACCTGTGTGTCTAACAAGTCCTCAGATTCAAACACAGGATTGGAGAGCCCCACAGTTCCTACAGGCCTCCACCGCTGCAGAAAGACTGCTTGTGCCTCTGGGGAACCTCCTGCTTTGTGTACAGAACACCACTGAGTTTCTGTAGAGCATCCTTTGATCGCGATGGAGGTGGCATTTTGTGAAAACAGAACCTTGAAATAATAATCAAGCAACTTTGCTCAAAACTTTCCAAGTCCTCCACAGGAATTGTCTTTTGAACGTTGTCGACAGCTCTCCACCGGGTCAGAGGAAAGGCATTGGCTTTCCCTCCACATTACGGCCCCAATAGATACCAAACAGGACCCAAAGGTGGTTCAAAAAGAGTTTGGAGGGAATGCAGCTGTTGCACATATTCTCACTGCTTCCGTGACTTGTTTTTTCTCTTCTAATGTAAGCCCTTTGAAAAGGAGAGACTGTCATTTTTACCTATCCACCAGCTGTACGCTATAACATGCACACGTGGAATGTGGTGCCAATAATGGTCCTTGATCAAGAAAAGCCCATTCATGAGTACCAAAGAGAGGAGAGGAAAGAGCACACCTTCTAATGGCACATTTGTCTTCCCCAAACAAAAAGTAATATCTCCTTTTAATTTGACTGGTATTTTTTTTCAAAATTCATCTGTATGCCATACTGTTTTTAAAATTATTCCTAAAATAGCCAGCATTAAATCTAGGCTCCAATAAGAGTTTTTCTTTTAGTTTCTTGGTTCTAGTTGGTTAATAACTTAAGCTTTATTTTCCCATTTCCCAGATCATACTTTAAAGGGTTGATAATTCATTGTAAGGATAAGACAAGATGATAATGTGCTCATAACAGTGTTCAATACATAGCAAGCTTTCAATAAATATTCGCCATGAGTCACATTTCAACAGATGAGGAAAACAGTCTTACCGTTACACTATAAATCTATAAATATACTATAAATATATAAATATATATATATAACCTATAAGAAGATCATATGATGAGATAGTGATAAGAAAGGTCATAGAATATTTATTCTATGGTCAAATTGATTTTCAGTGAGTTTCTTTACCTCTCTACATCTCAGTTCCCTTGTCTATAAAATAGAGATAATAGTAATCTCTGCTCCATAAGATTGGACTTACTGTATAGCTGTTGGAAAACAGTATATAGCAGTTCATGGAAATACAATATGGATGCCTTCTATATTGGATGTTATTATGATTATATAATATAGTAGTTTCCACATGTAAAATCTCTTTCTTAAGGCTCTACATCTTCTCTACCTGGAGCCATAGCTCCAGCTTTATTATATTCTTTGCCCCTCTGATATACACAACTGCATACCTACCTGCCACAGCAGCTGCTGGGTAATTTTTCTGCCAATCTAGAGTCAGATTTAGTAGGAGTGTGTTAGGGAAACACTAATTCAACAGGAAGACAGAAGAAGCATGGTTCTTGCTTGGGGTTATTGTGCCCAAGTCTTATGATAACATTTTCTCCTTAAACCTGCCCAGAGTAATTATGACTCTTAGCAATTGTCAGAGCTCAGTAGCAAATGCTGGGTGACTCCTGCAAACAGTTTTATCAAACTGACATTCTAACAAATGTCCCTTGCTAAATGTCAAGTGAGATTTCTGGAGGCAAAAGAAAAATGCCTCTTTTCTTCTTCCACTTCCCAAGTTTATGTAGATCAAAAAGACACTGCATAGCTGCTGTTGCTTCAGCAAATCAGACATCTGCAAGAATCCACCAAGAATCCTTAATCAGCTAAGGCTCCATTCTCCACACTGGGGAGAATTAATTATGAATGTGGAATCAGCATCATTGTCGATCCAAGAAGACGAACTGACTTACAGTGGTGCTGTCCTCCTGCAGTTTTAATTAAACAGAAAGAAATTTGAGGGTAGAGGACAGAAGCAGAGAGAGGCTGATAAATACCATCCATGCAGAAGATCCTTAGTCTTCACTAGTTGCTTTTCATTCATGAAACAAATAGTCCAAGTCATATGACTTGGAATGAGGTCATATAACATCATCAGACTGCTTACAAGAAGATAATAAAACCAATAATGAGATGATAGGCCAGCAGAAGAAAAGGAAAAGGAATAATAAATGAAAGAAAAATAGAGAAGAAAATTTGGCTTTGTAGGAAAATAGAATATTCTCTTCCTGAAATACAAAAAGAACTAAAAGTTTGGAGAAAGGTTTTGATCAGCAGTTACCCAATGCTCATTACATTAAGAGAATAGTATTTTCCAGTATGTGATAACCATTGTTTTCTGAAAAGTTAGACCTCTTCTCAGTCCCACCTATTAATCAAAATAGTCACTCACCCAAGCACTGATAGCTCACATATTTCATACTAACTACTCAACAGGCTGAGATCTGAAAGTTATCCATTTCCAACCAGGCTTGTTGGAAAAGTATATGAGATTCTGCCTCCAAAATAAAGAGAAAAAACAATCTGAGGTGGAGGTAGTCTCCAGTGATAGAGCACCAGACAAGCAAGCTGTCTGAACACATGTGAGACCCTGAGTTACTTTGTGCTGTAAGGAAAGTACCACCATAGATTCAGCAGTTGGTTTAGGAAAAAACTTTATGATGAAGCTGGCATCCGTAATATCTATGAGGAGATCTGCTAGACGTTCATCTAGTAACACCCTCCCACACCAGGCCCCGCATTTTCCAAATGAGACATATACAGAAAGTTGTGTACAGGCTAATATTACAGCCACCACACGGAAATCACTGAAGCACATACTATAGGTTAAAAGTCAAAATCCTGACATTTTCCATGCAAATAGATGGACAGACAAGAGTCTAATGATGTCACTCATTGGTTTATCCACTAAACCTTGCATCCACCCTACTCTTGGATATTGTGTGTATACATATATAAATTATGTCTCATTTTAAGGTAGTTTTCAGTTTATCCCAGTTAAACATTTTGACCTATGTTTAGGAGCATTTGAGGTTATGATTGTAAAGGGAATTCTAGATTATTAATTTATATTTACCACAGCTCCTCAGGAAACTATTTTTCTCTTTTACAAGTTAAAAAAGTTCAATTAAAATAAATTGTCCGCAGTGACCCATCAAATCAGTAGCACAGATGAAATTAATACCTACGGATAAGTGATTTTTAAAAAATAAGTATTCTCTGTACTGTTATGCTGCTGGTTTCAGTGGAAATATATTCATTTCTAATAAATTTGACTAATCTGTGCTTAGATACCAGTAAATGATAGAGGTGTGAGTGTAAATGTAAATAATTTTTTGCAGAGTAGGATTGGAAGTATGCCTAGTACTTGTTACATTATTGTTTAATAGTACCAAATTATGGTGACAAATGTTGGAGCATTCTATAGCAATGAATAAGATGGTTTAAAAGATTTCATGTGAAGATTGTGGAGAGATTTGGTAGGCTTAGTGGGAGACAAGAAACATAGGTAGAGGGAATAGACTGTAGGTTCACAAATATTTACCTATCATGGAATATAAACATAGATTAAGTGGGGATATAATCAGAAGCTATGTCCATGAGGTGACAGGAGTTCAGGTAAGAGCAATGTTTATTCATCAGGCTAGGCAATTTGAGCTTTGTTCTGCAGACCACAGTGTCTGAATATTACCCTAACACCATTTTCTTCCTAAAAAACCCAATCTAAAAGTATTAAACCAGATACAGAAAGAGGCTTCTGGTTGATCCTATAAAGCACATTTTAAAAGCCACCTTTTGTGGGTGACAAAGTGTCATCTAACGGTTTTAACTACAAAAGTGACATAAACATAATGATGTCTGAGAATGATGATTCTGGAAACATGATAGAGGACAGATGGCTAGAGACAGAAGTGAAGGCAGTTAAGAAAATGGAAATAGATGCTGGGTAGCAAAATAACTCCCAAAATGTTCACAGTTATCCATCAGGACGTATCACATCCTCAAACGCAGGCAGATGCAGTGAATGAGCAGAGGTTTGGCTATTCAACTTCCATCCCCATCCCTGCATGGTCATAGATTTTCACAATTAGGGAATGAAAAGCCAGAGTGTCATGTCCACTTAAAGATGTACTTGTCAGTTCAAGAGAGAATCTGACTAGCTTATGCCAATCGCAACATCTTATTCCTTGGGTCATAGTGACTGGTTTTGGAAGAGCTGAATCAGAAAAGTTGTATGATGATATATTGGAAGTGCCAAGAGAGAACATTTGTTATTTTATTGAGAGATGATAGAAAAATGACCTTCTTTCTGCAGGCCACAAGTATAGAATCATGAAGTCGTAGATGTTGAAGCAAGTCAACAATAACTAAGAGAAAAGACAGATGGAAAACTAAAAAGTATCATGAAAGGAAAAGTAGACATGAAAATGTTGAGATGATTATTCTGAGTCAGGTAAGACCAGCTCAGAAAACAATCATAATTTTCCACAGGAGGAATTTAAATCTCAGTAACAACATAAGACGCGAATATAAGAGAGATAGCGTATAGAAGAATGACTGAAAGAAAGAGCAGAATAAGTAGTGAATATGATAATGTTATAGGTATGTATAAAATAGAATAATAACATCCACCAAAAACATGTTTTAAAAGAATCATAAAACAAAGCCGGTAGGAGAGCAGAGCCAAGAGAGGTTAATACAGGGGGTAAATTTGATAAAAGTCCAATAAATGCAAGTATGAACATTTCAAAATGAATTGCTTTTGTATAATTAACATATATTAATAAATATAAAAATAATAAAATTCCAAAGCATAAGAAAAGCAACAAATCAATAAAACCAATTTTTTAAACTTAATGCTGGATTTGTAAAAATATTATCAAGCCTCTGTATCATACCTCAAATCAGACTCACTAAATTTGGATTGCGTTTCCTTTTGTATTTGATCACTAAACTTCTGAGATTTCTCTTTCTTGCAACTAAGAGTTGTCAAATGAAACTCAACAGTAAGGAACTTAAAAAGTAAAATTTTAACAATGTGAAAATCAGTGGCACTGAGAGATTGCTTTTGAGATTGAGGATAAAGCTCAGAGTGGCACCAAGTCTGGCTCATTTGGAACAAAGACCATATGCAGAGGGAAAAAAAAAAAAAGGTACAGAAAACGTAAAAGCTAGTAGGAGAAGTGAAGGAACAATTTAGAGTTTAAAATGCACTTAATTTACATGGTTATAAAATATCCACATAGTAATATAATGAGCTTTATTTTATATATGTTGAGCTTTACTTTAAATCGATCTGCGATCAACCTTTTTTTTTTTTCTTGTCAGTTGTGGGGTTTGAACTCAGGGATTAAGGACAGTCCCTGAACCTCTTTGTGCTCAAGGCTAGTGTTCTACTACTAGAGCCACAGTGCCTCTTCCAGTTTTTCAGTGGTTAATTGGAAATAAGGATCTCATGGGGACTTTTCTGCCTGGGCTGGCTTCAAAGCACAATCCTCAGATCACAGCTTCCTGTGTAGCTAGGATTACTACAGGTATGAACCTCTGGCACTCAGCCAACCTGTAATCTTGAAGAAAGCTGATAATAAATCTTAGAAACTGTTTAATCTGACCACTCATATCATAATTCTCTATGTGGGGTACAGATATTTCTGAAGGATATTTGATATTTATAAAGATACTAGGTGACCATAACTGAAATCCTCAAACAGAGACCTTGGGAAGAAAAGAATTATATAATTTAACCAATGAATAATATTAGGTATGACTTTTATACTACAGCCATAGGGCATAGAGAAAAAAATCAAAGTATACGTGACTTGTTAAAGATTCAAGTCTAGATTTCAGAGATATTTCTCTTTTCTTATTCATTGCTTGAGGTTATGATTCTGAGTTAACCATTTAGCACATCTGGAAAAGTCTGAAAATATGTAGCTCAAGAGTCACCATTATTATTAAGGTACACAAATGATCACATCCATCTTTTAATATAAGCCATAGATGTGAGTCACTCTTATAAAAGTGGAATTAGGCACTAGAAACTCAGGGAGCAGGACTTTTTCATAACAGCACACAGGTCATGGAGAGTGCTAAAATAAAATTTGGTTGGGTTCCCAATTGCTTACTGGGGTCTGGCTTTGGTTCCGTTTGATTTGCTCTTAATGAAGTATTACAGAAACATACATGGATGAATCAATATTCAGGGGTTTGTTTGTCTCCAGTGGGTTTTGAGCTTAGTGAAAGAATGATTTGACGGTTTGCACTGTTACAAACCTTTGGGTGAGAAAGAGCTCCAGTTGGCAAGTACTCCTACCAATTCTGATAACCAGTCTTACAGGGAAAGCCTGTAAGGCATTTTACACATCAAATAGCTCTTACTGAAAGATGTTTTGATGAAATAATTACAAATGAATCAGGGGAAGTAAATTACCCTTGAAATAATAACAATACTTAGCATTTTCATTTCCAAAGTGTTTAATCAAATTTCTAATTATTTAATTTACATAGAGTCATAACGAAGGGATATCGACTCATTTTGTGAGAAAGCAGCGCTATCGAGAGGAGTGATATCCTCCTCAAGTCAACAGGCCAACGCAGAAGGAATACTGAGGTTCAAGAGAGTACTTGAGAAGGTGATGAGGACGCAGATAATGGAGAGACTCCCTTACAGGCAGAAGTCCCACTTTCCTTCTATTCTATAACTTTTTAGGCCTTCATAGAATGTAGTCACATTTTACTAAAAAGTTTCTGAAATGAAAATATTACCCCCGTAAAGGAAACCATACCTTCCCAGATTGGTAGCTTCAGAATTTAGGGGAATTGGTATTATCTCTCGATACAGAGCAAGGGAGCAAGGTCAGGTCTGGATTACTCCCCCAGGGACAGTTGTGAGCATCATACAATGATACAATGCAGGGTGCAATCAGAATATACCTTCCTCCCAGAGGACTGCCATTTACTGAAGCTGACTTCCTTTCTACAGCTTCTGAAATCAACAATAGCCTTTGATGTCTCCTGTCCCCTTGTGACTTCTTAGGCTGAGCTGGCATCCTGAATTTCAACTGAATCTGCAGCTATTACCACCTTGCTGATTTCTGGAGTTGGCACTGTCCACACCTGGAATTCCTTCTGCCAGCTCATTCTGTGCTGAAACATCACCCTGCAAATGGTCCCCGATGCAGTCTTATATTTTCAGGCCGCAGCAGTAACCTGACAGCAATGCGCAGACCCTGGGCACATTTCCTTTGGCTGTTCATGCCAACCACACTGAGTTTGCAAAGGCACTGTGACTAGGCAAGAGTTAGATTCCTCTAAACACTCGCTGGCTCACTGACCATTGCTCAAACCTCTTCTTGTTCCTCTTGTTTACATTTGCTAGATGTCCCAGTGCTATGTAACAAATTACACTGTGTTTCAGTGGCTTAAAATCACATTAACTCTCCAAGGGTTCTCTTGATCAACATTCAGCTTGGCAGTTCTCTGTTACATATTATGTTGACCTGAGTTATTCTACGACCAGGGGCTGATGGGAGCTTTGCTGTGGCTAGAATGTCCACAATGGCTTATTGTCTTCTTTGGCCACATGGTGTCTAAATATTTCATAACAGAAGCTTCTTTAAGCATGGCTACGAGTGACCTCAAAAAGAAATAGAAGCTCTAATTTGTCTTTACTACTAGTTTTAAAGGCCAGCGTTCTAGTTCAGCAATAGAGCATTTGCCTAGCATGTGTGAGGTGTTGGGTTTGATTCACATGTGGTCGATATACATAGATAGTTTCATTATTCAAGAAGTAGAGAAAAGAATATTATCTTCTGATTGGAGTAATGGCATACATGGAGAGGAAGGTAAGGAAATGTTGCTAGCTATCTTTGGGTAGTATCAAATGTTTACCCACCCTATTATAAGCATTTTCAATAAGTCTAATTTTGGGGATTTTATTTGGATTTTTGTCTTTTTTGTTTTGTTTCTTATTGATATTTTTTGCAAAATGTATTCCTGAAGTTCTTAAGTGGTTTGCTCAGTGGAAATTTACTTTTCATCTGTGGGATTATCTTGTTTGTTGACAGAGTATCTCTTCTTTGTCAGACACTTTTTTTTTGTCATTGCTGGGTTTGACCTAAGAACTCATGTTTACTAGACAGGTGTCCTACTACCAGAACCACAACCTTACTCCCTTCTGCTAGAGTTATTTTTCAGATAGACTCTATGTACCAACTTCAGACTGTGTTTCTTCTACCTATACCTCTTTAGTAGTTGTGATGAGGTCTCACTACTTTTTGCCCAGGCTGGCCATAACCTGCAATCCTCCTGATTAATCTCCAGGTCTTAAGTAGCTCAGATTTCAGTGATGACCTCCTGGCACCCATGAACAATAAGGCAATAAATAAGAAAGGGCATTGTTTCTTTTGTAGAAATTGGATTCTACCACAAACAGACAAAAAAGAGGCCAACAGATAAACAACAACAACCTGATTCTTGGCACAGAATCAGTGTGACACGTTGTCTAATGTGGGTCAAGAATTTGAGATGGATTATACCAAGCGCCACAATTTCAGCAGAGAGCAAGTGACTGGAAGGGCACTAGCGAGTGTGAAGTCTGGAGGTAATGATGTGGCATCATGGTTCAGGAACAATGAGAAGCCTGATGTGATTGGCATCCGTGAAAAAGGAGGGCATGTCACAGGAAGGAAGAGTAGAAGCGCAGCCAAGGCTGACTGCAGACGTAGCTACTGGAATTTTCAAGAATTTGGATTCCTTTCCAAGTTTGATAGAACTTTAGCATGCTCTTTCATTTGTATTTTTTGAGGCCAACTCTGAAAACTAGATAATGATTTAAATGTGGGAGGTGAGAAAAGGACTAATTCCAATCAATTCGCAGAACCCTACTTGAACAACCAAATAGATAAGAGTACTTCCTATTCAATGCATTTGAGTAAACTGGGTGGGGGGGGGGGGGGGGGTGGAAATCAAAAATAAGAACAAAGAAACAAATAAGATATTTCTTTTGGTTATGTAAGTTCCAGATGTTTCTTAATGCATGTGCACCTTTGCATTCTCAGATGAAATCCCCAGGACAATGCAGAGATTTGTTGTTGGTAGAGTAGTTAATAAGACAGAAATTAGTTTGGAGTTCTCAGAAAAACCACAGAAAGGTTTAAATTACTTCTTACAGGTGTCATGGCAGACATCACCCTTTCCCAATTATATTCTTCTCAAAGAAGATAGCCATCATGCCAGGAAAATGCCTATGTGCCATCTTTCTTTTACTTTTCCCGTCTTCCTTTCTTTCTCAAATATGGAATACCTGCTCTTGTCCTAGCACTGAGTACTCTGGACTGTAATCTAATTGAGGCAGGTGTAATTAGAGAGTCCCCAAATGCCAAGTCCCCAAATGAGAAGCATGTGATTTGGTAAGCATGGCTTCTATGGTCTGCATGAAGTTCTCTGGGACAAGGGCAAACAATTTTGAAAACAACCATTTTATCTGAAAGCCAGCAGTGTCTGAGACATCCTGTAGTCGCTGAAACCACGAACAGTTTTCACAGGGAATAGTCTTGATGAGAGTTCAAAGGAAAGAAAACAAGCACAACAGTGGGGAGTTTTCCCTTGTGGTAAAGG
The DNA here is from genome assembly GCF_019054845.1 of Dipodomys spectabilis. NCBI lineage: Eukaryota > Metazoa > Chordata > Mammalia > Rodentia > Heteromyidae > Dipodomys > Dipodomys spectabilis. Next base: position 2,927,095 of record NW_024871276.1, on the reverse strand, counting down.
GACTTGGCATTCGTTAGGCTGGTTAAGAATGCTGGCAAGCATCACAGCTTGATGTTCTGTCTAGAAAACAGTCTTTTGCTTTGTGCACACCAAGGCTGGTTATGTGGATGTGAATCACATGACCTGGTACCTTGGTGCCTGAGCCTGGGTCATCATCTTTGCTCTTGAGGAAAATAGTATGCGTATAGTCACACTATAAGGAGGACCAACGATGAAAGACACACTGTGCAGAATGACAACACGATTGCAATAGTGTTGTAAGAGGCCAGTGTCCTTGTCATCTTCCTGGTGTTCAAAGCTCGATATACCTGTGAAATAAGCAGGCCTCGGAGAAGTGAGAGGGTAAGAGGTAAAAGGTTTGAGCGTGTGTTTAGTGATATTCTGACTAAGTTGAGCAGAGGATAACGTTTAGGCGATAAGCTATGAACGAAGATCAATCACACTAATTAAAGCTACACTGTCTAGGTCCAAATCTGATTTCTGCAAGTACGAACAAGATGTTTTAACCTTTATGTGTCCCTACCCGCATACCTAGTCTCATTTCCCAAACACAATAATTGAGTTAAACTTGAAAAGTAAACAATTTACTTACTGAGAAGGTCTAAAAATAACAGTGAGTATAGGAAAGACCCTGAATAAATGCCAGCTATCACATTAAAGACGCCTTGCCTTATAGTTTGCTGCTCATAGTAAGATCAGTAGTGGTTATTATGGCTACCTATATGCCCTGCAGAATTGAAAATAATGTGTCTATCCTTTATTTCCTCCTTCATACTTGAAAATAAATGAGATAGTCAAGTTTTTAAGGACTTTTGTCACTCAAAGAGTGCTAAAAAAGTAAACGGGGAGTGTTGGGTGTGATGTGGAAAACAACTATTATGCTCGGCCTCAGCAGAAAACAAAACTGAAGTTCAAGAATTCATTGGAGATTGTGGTGATGTATTAAACTACTGACCAAATCCTCAGGAAATCACTAGTATTGGCTCTGGGTCAATGAGAGATGTTTTAGCCTCTCATCACCATTGAAGGGAATTGCTTACTTTTGCCTTCATGTTCTTTTCTAGAAAAAGACAGGTTCATAAGTAACTAGAGAGAATATAATTATAAATAAGTGCACGCTCTTTTAATTTAAAAGATGTTTTCAAGCACTTTGAGCACACACAAATTTGTATATAAATTGTTATTTACTCATGAGTACAAGTCATTAAGGGAATTGGTTTGCCACTTGCTCTCAACTTGCTATTTCCCATACTACCATAGACAGAATTCACAGGAGTAATACCCTCAGATAGAGGTAAAAACAGCACCTGTTAGAGTTAAATGAGTGAATCTGGCCTTTTCTCTCAAGTGATCTTAGCATGCAATATCAGACAAATTTAAGTGACTTGATAAGTTTGAAAGCAACAACCAAAGATTTAAAATGCTTATATAGAATTCTATATTTACTACACATTTATATTAATTTATATTAACCCAATTTCTCTAATCTTTCTAAGCAGATTGTCCTTATCACATATTCATCAGATAAAAGCATTTATTAAGAAGCTATGAAACATAGCGTTGGGCAGTGTTGCCATTTTCATGATGTTAATCCTCCCAACTGCACTATTGGTAGGAATGTAAACTGGTTCAACCACTCTGGAAGTAGTATGAAGGTTCTTGAAAAGACTAAACATAGAACTCTCTTATGATCCAGCAATCCCATGCCTGGGCATTTACCCAAATGATCACAAACAAAGCCACATTAAAGCTACCAGCACAACTGTGTTTATCCCAACATTATTTACCTTAGCTAAGATATGAAACCAACCCAGATGCCCTTCAGTAGATGAATGGATCAAGAAAATGTGGTATATATACACAATGGAAATCTATACTTCCATCAGAAAGAATGGCATCGCCCCATTTGTAAGGAAATGGAAAGACTTGGAAAAAATCATATTAAATGAAGTAAGCAGATCCAAGGAAACATAGACTCCATGGTTTCTCTCATTTGTAATAATTAATAGATGTCTAGGATAGTCCTAGCAGAGAATCATCATAGCTCAATAGCTATGTACATATAACCATGTAAAATGATATTAATTGAAATGTACTCCAAGATAGGGAAATAGGAGTTTTTTTTATTTGTACTATATGAAGTTATTTCTTTTTCTTCTCCTTCTTTGTTCTTTGGGTTTATCCCCTTTTATCACTGTTTTTGCTTTTGGTACCCTGTGTCTTGTATATATGTTTATCTTATTTGGGGAAGGAAAATGGAACAAGCAGATGGTGAGACAAAAGATAAAGGGTGAACCCATGCAACCGGGATACTCACAAGGCGTTATATTGGAAATGAACTTTACAACTTGAGGGGGAGGGGAGTCCCAGAGAGAGGGAAAGTGGGAGAAAATGAGGGGGGGAACAATGTTTGATAAGCAATGAACTCATTACCTTACTTATGCAACTGTAACTCCTCTGTACATCACCCCTATAATAAAATGAAATTCAAAAAAAAAGCTACTATATGGACACAGTATAACCACTGGGATTTAAAAAAAAAAAACATTTAACATAGAACCTTGATAATCACTCAGTTGAGATAGCTTTGAAAGAGATATAGTGAGATCTAGAAGAAGAAAGGAAGAGAGGACAGGGCCTCTTGTACAGTTGTTCTCCAGCAAAGATATAATGTGGTGGGCAGCAAATCTCAGCCATCTCAAGATAATATTGGCCTTGGGCACCACATTGCATTTGAAAAAATAATGCACTGATTATCTAGGCTTATGACTGTTAAGACTAAGATTGGTTGTACCGTTTCTCCATAGACCTGTAAGAAGCAACATTTCTCCCTCTCTGTGTGTTTTTCTTTCTCTTTCTGTCTCTGTCTCTATCTCTGCTTCTCCTCTGTGTGTGTGTGTGTGTGTGTGCACATTAATGTATACTGACTCACATAGGCATGGTTAAAACATGGGGCTTGGGTATCCACAGTTCTCTTGAGAACTGATAAATGTTTCAATTCACATTAAGTTACATAAAGACATAGTGATGACCAAGTAGCTCATAAATCAACATACCTTATGTTGATTTCAGAGTGATCTTTAGTGGGGTTAAATCTAAGGCCACCTTTACTTCTGTGGTGGGCCATGTGCTCTGATTTGGTCCAGCATGTAATTACAGAGACATCTAGTGGTCAGGTTCAAGAGTACATTATCTAAAAATAAAACCGAAGTGGGTTCATTTACCTCAGAGGGGCCCCGGCTGTGCACTAGCAAGGGTGGAAACCCCTGAGAAAAGTCAGGTTGAAATGATCTTTTATGCTCAATTGATCCGAGAGTTTGGAGAGATTTCCAATAGAAAAGTCAAGGGAACATTAAATAATAAATGAAAAAAGAAGGTTGATTATGTAAATCATTATTAATGGATACAAATTTAGAGTTTCCATTTTACCTAAAAAAGGGGTAGTATGCAGCAGTGGCTTCTATAACCTGGGGTGTTTCTACAAAGTGTATCACATCTGCAATGTTACCAGCCAGTAGAAGCTTTGGTACAAGGCTTACTTCATGTATCAAAATATGAATCTCATTGGGAAAAGATAATGCTGTGTCTGTGTTGGTCATTACCACATTAGTGTGAGCCAGTTGCTAAAAGTCTAGAAGTGAGCAAGAGGAGAATTGACCATTCTAGAATAGATAGAGTTAACACTGATATGTTTCCCGCCCGGGCATGGTCGCCTATGACTGTATCCCAGATACTCTGGAGCCTCAGGCAAAAAAAGCAATTGATTGAGCCTCAAGAATCCTAGGCCAGCCTGTGAAACACAGAAAAACCCATGTCCATAATTAAATAGCAGAAACACTTTCTAGATAGAAGGGGTGACATTGTTATTAGTCTACAATAGCATCAGAAACCAACTGATATTCATTCATGAAACAATGTGGTGGGCATCCAAGATCTGAGACAGCTCAGATATTCCACAGTTCTAAAAGAGGAGAAAGTAGCAGAAAAAAGAAATATCAACTAAACAAAGAAAGACAGAGGAAATGTATTTTAATATGTATATGTATGTGACCAGTAAAATCCCAGGCACAGGTAGTTCTCTTCTAATACTATCTATTATAAGAATTTTAAAATTATCTTGTTTGTGGTCATTTGGGTAAATGCCCCAAAGTGGGATTGCTGGGTCATAGGAGAGCTCTATGTGGAGTCTTTTGAGGAATCTCCATACTGCTTTCCAAAGTGGTTGAACAAGTTTACACTCCCACCAACAATGCAGTAAGGTTCCCTTCTGTCCACATCCCCTCCAGCATCTGTTGTTATTAGAGTTCTTGATTATAGCCATTCTAACTGGAGTGAGGTGGTATATCAATGTTGTTTTGATTTGCATTTCTTAGTAAAGCTACTAGCACAACTATGTTTACTGCAGCATTATTTACCATAGCTAAGATATGGAACCAACCCAAATGCCCCTCAGTAGATGAATGGATCAAGAAAATGTGGTATATATATACACAATGGAATTCTATGCCTCCATCACAAAGAATGACATTGCCACATCTGTTAGGAAATGGAAAGATTTGGAAAAATTTTATTCAGTGAAATAAACCAGGCCCAAAGAAACACAGTCCCATAGTTTCTTTTATTTTCAATAACTAGTATATGTCTGCGACAAGCAGAAATGGTCAGATAAGTTGATGTTAGATGAAAGATAAGGATTCAATTTTTTTTCTTTCTTGCAATTGTTTCTAACATATTTATAAGATGATTTCTTTGTTGTTTTGTATGTCCCTCCTTCACATTATAACCCCTGTTTTCACTGTATTTGATGCTGGTATACTTTGTGGAGGGGAAGGGCAAAAACAAATTGTTTAAATAGGGATACAGGTGGACCCATTGCAACAATGAGATGTACAAGATGTTATGTTGAAAAATGAACTTTACAACTTTGGCTGCGGGTGGGGGAAGAAGGGAGTGGGGGGGAATTGGGACGGAAGGGATGGGAAGGGATGGGAAGGGGAAACAAAGGAGGAGGCAACAATAAGATGTACTCATTACCTTGCTCATGTAATTGTAACCCCTCTGCAAGGTATTTTCACAATTAAAAAAAAAGAATTTTAAAATTAAATCCCTTGGTTTTATTAAAAGCTATATTCTAAGTCAGTACCGATGTCATCCGTTTGTTTTTTTTCTTGGTCCATGACAGAGGAAGGGATAATGTTATAAAAAGCTGTACTATCTACACCAAACATTCTGCAACCACTTTCTAGCTACTCCTACCTGATGCACTGATACTTAAAAAATAGAGACTCAGATACTCTACAGAAGTTTAGGAATTCCATAGAACGTGACATTGAATCCTCAAATCATAGTTGAGCATCTCTTTAAGCAGCAAAATGAAAAGACTTCAGGGCATACTATAACAAAACAGGAGCTAACAAAATTACTCAGTACTGAAACCTAGGTCTTGGTGTTCCTGAATCATCAACAGAAGTTTCATCTTTTGATTTTTAGGGAAAAATTATGACTACTGAACACAGATGACACTTCTCTTTCCTTCATGAATATTAGTCAAATCCTGCCACTTTTGATTTCTCTGCAATTTTCATGATGTTTAAGTTAAAACCAGTGATTCTGAGAAAAAAAATGACATGAATTTTAAATTGGCCTTCAGTAGTTGTTATTTTCTATCCTAAAAGTAGTGCCTACTAACCCATAAATCTACATTTTTAATATCCTCAGCTAAAAGAGCTTATTGGATCCAAGTGTTACTCTAGCTATAGAACTGACTAAATAACTGGCAGATGGATTGATTTTAATATACCTTTACTACATGTATGGATCTAGGCCTAGCCTCAGCAGAAGTACTTAGACCTAGATGCACAAGTGCTGATCTATCCCCTATAGCAATGGCCACTCTCATATGGGGTTTTGCTTCAAGGCTTTATTCTCAAGCCTCTCCAAAATCACCAGACTTATGTGTAAGCGCTTTAAATTTCACACTGCACCACTGAGGTGCATGATATACTATATTTATAATAATTTTATATAACATGTAGAACATAGTTTATCTATTATATAATGTATAATATATAATAATTCCATATATACAGAAATGGAATATAGTTTATATTCTCTGGTTTCATCAAATCCAGCAGAATCTTCCATCCCTGGTAAAATAAGAGGTTAGGAAATCTATTGAGTAAACTTCTGAAATAATTCTCTTTTTCCTCAGAATAAGTGATAAGATTTGAAACCTTCACCACTTCCTCTTTCCTTCTGTGAAGAAGCCTCTGGCTTTGAGTGTGATCTTACAATGGTCAGAGCTTTGGGTCAAATAAACTTTGTTTTCCTAATCTTTATTTTTGTGTCTGCAAAATAACATCCGTAGAGAGTTTCTTTTCCTTTTAAGCTCTAGATAATCTGAGGTACTCATCAAATCCTCCAAATAGAAGAATTCATTACTATTCTCATGTGCCTAAGGATATCCCTACCATCTGTGTCCTAGAATGTTCCAATCTATAGAGATTGGAAAGAAGAGCACCCTTTCTCTTAGACAGTATCCGTCTGGCTATGGGAGACTTTCACTTTGGAAGTACAGGAGGGAATTTCTCCCTTCAATATTAAGAGAGGGAGGTGGGGCAGCTTGAAGCCTGCAGATCTGCTCAGCTGTGGCTCAGCGAGCAGCTGGTAATGCCGCATTCATATCATGCTGGCTCAGCTAAGAATACTCTTTCTATTCTTGCCTGCTCTTTTTTGTTTTGTTTTGTTTTGTTTGCAGGCTGAGGTGTTAGGGAAAGAAGCAAATATCTGAATGCATTTCACGGTTTTCCTGCACTTTATAACTCACTGGATCCTCCCAGTCCTGAGCTATGCAGAGGCTGGCCTGGTCTGTCGGGTGAGCCTCCAGCATCTGAGAGACTGAATGGAAACATGAAAGCCCACCAGATCCATGATCGTGAATTTTCACTTAGGCCTATATATTGATGTTGCCCTTTACTGTAATTACCATCACTAAAATGGAAGAAAAAGGTTACTGGGCCACAGATCATGTTGTAATTCTAAGGAGATATTACTGCATACTCTTTTGTTCTACATACAAAACAACTTTCAATTCATAGTGCATCATCATTACAGTTAGGGTTCGTAGAGATATGACTACTGTTACTATGGAAAGCAAACTTATAGTGGAGTGCAAAATTCTTATATTGGACAAAAGTGATAATATCCCATAAGGTCTAGGATTCTATCACCATCTAGAACTAGCTGATCTATTCCAACATAACAAGACAATGGTTTCTGAATGTAAATTTATGTTCTAATAGTAGTTAGTATTGACATACCTTCTAAGAGCCAATTGTTTCAGCTCTGTGCTTCATATATATTGCTTAAGATGAATAAAACCTAAATATTATATTTCTTGGGAACTTACATCATTAAATTATATCCAGTTGGTGTTATGTGCTTTTTGTCAATAAGCATATTTCCATTCGTAGTACAATTATTATGTAGGTCATTGTTTCCCAAATGTGTTCCATAGGGCACTATTAATTTGCTAAAGGTTAACCGATGTTCCATAAAAATAATGGTCTGTTGTTGAATAAAATTGGAAAACACTGAATCAAATCAAATTTAATAAGATTGTCTAACACAAGACTGAGTTCTCAGAATACTGTTTTGTACCTATGTCTGTAAAGACAAACAAAATTGGACATTCCACAACGATATGTAAGACGTAGGGATGGTTTCTTCCCTGAACAAACTTGCTTTTAAAACCATATCAGATGCATTTCAGGAGAACCCTGTAAGATATACTCTATAAAATATAAGATGCTAGGAAAAAATTAGGTCATGTTCATACCTATGTTATTATCATTTATTCAGCTTCTCAAGATTCCATATTGCTTTGATACAATTCAGGACAAAAGTGGAATTGCTAGAAAACTAAAGAGGAGTAAAGGGAAAAAAATGTTTCTTGAGAAGTGAGAAGCCCATTGTTTATTTTGAGCCCTTCATAGTCCATGCTAGCCTGTGCCCGGGAAGGAGACCGAAAGGTTCAAAATGATTTTATTAGTACTACCTGCTTTTTAAACAGCCCTCATTCCACTGGATTACCTGCATTCTCATTATTTTTTTTCACTCATATGCAACTAATTTGAAGATCATACTGTCAGATCTTATTTACAAAGAGGTAAATCGACTCATGGAGAAAACTGAAAAAAGGAAATTCTCAGCTTGTCAAAGTCCCATCATGGTGAGAACATCTGTGAGTTTGGATTGAAAAAAGAAAAAGGCAGAGAATCCTTTACAGAAGGGATTCACTAGCCTCGACTACCCTGATGGTTTTTGCAGAAATCATAGATGTGACTATAATCATCATAGCCTACTTTACAACACAAACTTTTGCTTTTGCAGCTGAGCTCATTGAATTCAGGTTATGAAATCCCACTTCTCCAAATCATCTTGCTTTGTAGATTACAGCACAGCTTCAAATGACAAGCAGTATTACAATGTTTTTCCCCATGCTGAATGGAACACTGCTCCTTCTCCAAGACCCCATCAACCTAGTACCTCCAGGCTTTTGAACTGAGGTTTCAGCATCCAGCATTTAAAAAAAAACACACACACACACAAAAACCAAAAGGGTTCACTATTCACATTTTATTATAATGGGTTTCAGTTTGATAATCCAATAACTCTGATCTGTGGACAGATGAAAGGAACTAGGCCATCTACAAATATTTTCAGTTCATCTCCCCATTCTAATCTAAAATATCCAATCCCTTTCGGTGTTTGCATGCAAAAGATCTTGCTACTAAATGTAATGTAACAGAAACTACGAACTCCACCTGGGCATCTAAAAAGGGATGGTGTAAGAGATACGATTTTTTTTTAGAACCTAACAATAAACACTAACCCCCTTACCTTATTACTGCATCCTGAGTCAATTCACCTCTGAAAATGCACTAAGAGCATTCATAAGTCAATCTCTGCTGGCAAAAGAAGACTCCAACTAATTAGGAATATAGCGTAGGCTCTCTGAAATCTTACTGTTATTTGCTTTTTGAGGTATTCCTTCCCAGTATTTACCATCTTCCTTCTTATTAACAATTATGTGCAAACACAGTCCAGGAATTGTCCTCTGCAGGAAAAAATTTAATAAGGTTTCAGGGGCAAAAGTAAATGGTCAGAGTTCATATCTCCATGCAATTTCAAGCTTTTTCATAGCCCACATCTCTGCCATTTTACTAACTATTCTAACTCTCACACTCTAGAATGTATTTTGTCTTCATGTCTATTTATTTGTTAAGGTCATCTCCATTCATTCTATTTTATTTTAGCAGCAAAAATAAATCCCCTGAGTTTTTCCTTTTGTGCTAGAGATGTTATTGGACCTGAGGCTTAATGATGCAATAGCATGGCACATGGCACTTTTTAAAGGGAGTCATAGCCTTGCGAGATATGAAGCAAGAGTTCATCCAAATAGCTTGAAAAATTTCATTCAGATAGCATAGCTCTTAATGTTTAATTTTCTAATTTATTTTGATATTAACAATTCATTTCCTTCCTCATTTCTTCAATATGTCTAGTAAATCTGTCCTATTTCAGACACTGAATGAAGTATGCATGTGACCCTATGTCTGGTAAACTATATGAATCTTGCAAAGAGATCTCAAATTCTAGCTCTAATGGTTTCTAGCTCTGTGTGTCTGTGTGTGTGTCTGTGTGTGTGTGTGTGTGTGTGTGTGTGTGTGTGTAAGAGGGGCAATTAACCTCTAAATCTCAGTCTCCTCACCTGTAAATTAGGTAAAAGAATAGTATTGCCAGAATATGGTTACATAAATAATTGTGTAAGATTTATGTGTATCCTTGTCATTGGCAGATAAATATTTTAAAAATCATAGAAGATAATTGTTTGCTTTCCAATTACAAATTCTACTGTTTTGAAGGGCTCTTTTTAATCCTATAAAATAATCTATATTTAATTATGTGAAAAGCATATCAATCTTTTAGTCATAAAATAACATGAGATTTTATTTATAATAAATTTTTTATTATGAAAATACTGTACAGAGGGGTTATAATTACATGAGCAATGTAATGAGTACATTTCTTATCAAGCATTGTTCCCTCCCGCTTTGTTTTGCCCCTACCATCCCTTCCCTCCCATCTCCACAACTATATTCCACACCCCTCTCTTAAATTGTAAAGTTCGTTTTGTGACATAGCGTCTTGTACATCTCATTGTTGCAATAGGTGAACCTGTATCCCTATTTAAACACTTTGTTTTTACCCCTCCCTTCCCCAAATTATACCAACATCAAATACAGTGAAAACAGGGGTTATACCGTTGGGGAGGGACATACAGAGCAACAAAAAAACCACAGGGTACCTTATAAATACATTAGAAACAATAGCAGGAAAGAAAAAACGCTTATGTCCTTATCTTGGGGTTCATTTCACTTAATATCATTTTTTTTTCTTTTTTTGCTTATGTGGTGCTGAGGAATCGAACCCAGGGCCTCATGCATGCAAGGCAAGCGCTCTACCACTGAGCCACCTTCCCAGCCCCACTTAATATCATTTTATCTGAGCTTTTCTGCTTGACTCAGTCATATACTAGTTATTGCAAATAAGAGAAACCATGGGACCTATGTTTCTTTGGGCCTGGCTTACTTAAAAATAATTTTTTCCAAGTCTTTACATTCTTAACAAATGTGGCAATGTCATTCTTTGTGATGGAGGCATAGAATTCCATTGTGCATATATACCAAATTTTCTTGATCCATTCATCTACTGAGGGGCATCTGGGCTGGTTCCATATCTTAGCTATGGTAAATAATGCTGCAATAAACATAGTTGTGCTGGTAGCTTTAGTATGGTCTTGTTTGTGATCATTAGGGTAAATGCCCAAACATGAGGTTTTAGAATCTCCTAGAAAGTGGTAGACAAGTTGACTTTTATTGTTGTCACTAAGCTAAGCTTATTCCACAAATTTGTAAAACCAAGATATGTTTTCCCGGACATATCTAATTTATAAGAGTAACTCAATAGGTAAAGGTCTGCAGCTGACAAAACCAGAAGCTGACAATAGCTACTGATTTTTTTCATGATAGTGGTATAACCCACAGAGCATATAATAAAATTTAAGGAAATGTAGCAACATAATCTAGTATACAGCCCTATTCAACATTCACACAAAATTCTGAGTCAGCAAAAACATAAATTAGCTTGCTTAAAATAAAAAAAAATTATTACTCTTTCTTGAGAAGACACTACACAAGCTATCTATATCTATATGTATGTCTATTCAGACATACATGTATGTATCATGCAAATATTAGTGTATTAGTGTATTTTTGGTAATGAATTTAATTTACTTATCATAGAGTGTTACATGAATATGTATGTACATGCATGTTTATGTCTGTGTGTGATATGTTATCATCTTGCAGGTGTACTTGAATTTGTTTTCCCATTTGTGTGTGTGTGTAAGATGCCAAGTCACTGTTTCTGAGGTTTTGTGCTCAAGCTATGGCTGCGCTCAAGCTGTGGCTCAAGTGGAGCCACAGGTCCACTTTCAGCTTTTTGGTGGTTAATTGGATCTAACAGTCCCTGGACTTTCCTGACCTGGCTGACTTTGAACTGTGACCTTCAGGTCTCACACTACTAAATAGCTAGGATTACAGGCATGAGCTACTTGCACCTGTCTTTGTTTCCCTTCTATAGTAGTTGAACTGCCTCCTCATCTTTTCTGTATATTGCCCCTTCACTAATTGGGCAAGGATGATCATTCATAACAGGTCTCCAGCTCATTAGTGTAATTTAGTCAGATTCTACTGTATTTCACCAGAAACACAAATCAGGCTTCTGCACACATCTGTTTCTAAAACTCTATCTCATAAACATCCACAATATTTCTGGTTTAAAATGGAGAAATGATTGCTCCTTAATCAGCTATTTGTAATACTTGGCTACATAAATATATGAGGTGTCACCCATAAATAATTTCAGGGTAGAACATAACAAAAATATCATTTGCATAGAAATGTAAAGTTTACATTTTTCTTACATACCCAAATACAAAACTCAATGTAATCCCTTGGGAAAGTAGGTACTGAATATTTATAAATGATTTGAAGGAGAATATTTTGTGATATTCCCAAATACAGGTGTTTGATCCAGAAATATGCTATAAGTTCCTGGCCATTAGTTAATCATCTATGAGTTTCTAATTTTCCATCTTTACTGTTTTTAGTAATGTCTAATTCAAAAAATTTTCCAGGAGATAGTCAGGTGCCAGTGGCTCATGCCTGTAATCCTAGCTACTCAGGAGGCTGACATCTGAGGATCACAATTCCAAGCCAGCCTAGACAGGAAAGTCCATGAGACTCTTATCTCCAATAAACCACTCAGAAAACCATAAGTGGCATGGTGGCTCAAGTGGTAGAACGCTAGCCTTGAGCTGAAGAGCTGAGAGACAGAGTTCAGACCCAGACAGAGATCAAGCCCCACGACCAACAGAAAAAAAAAATTCCAGGAGGAAATATGAAACTTTTTAGTAATATTCTAAACACATAGCAAATGCAATTTTTATTTGGCAAATTGAAACATGATTGCATCTTTTTTTAAGCTGCTTCTATCCAATGAGAAAGAGCTAAGAGAGTTGTCAAATGTAGAGCTAATATTTTCAGACCACCTTGGAGCTCACTGTGCCAAAAAAGAATAAAAGTGTCTCATCCTCATGTCCAGGAAGAAGTTGAGCAGTCAGTATTTACAGGAGTAGGACTAGCAGAATCAATAGCTCTAATCTGTAGTTCTAGTTTTCTTAAAACCTAGTAAACAGATCTGACACTGGAGCTAATGATGCATATTTGAGATCATTCAACGATATAACCCAAAGAAGAAAGTAGGGTTGGAGCAGATGCTGAAAAATTGAAGCTGGGCTAAAAGTTTTGAAAGTGTCCAACGTCTTAGCAACTAGCGGGTGAGAGAATCCTTTCCTAAGGGTCACTCACAGGCAACCCATTGCCTGATTTGAAAATTCTACATATTCTTTGGCCTCTACTTTGTGTGTGTGGTGGAAGTGAGTGGGGAGAAACACTACAGGAAAGACAACAGAAGAAGAGAAAGATTTACTTAGATTTTGGCTGCTTTAATCAATAATTAATATAGGAGGTGAAAGAAATGAGTCAGAAACATGGTTCTTTCGAAACCATTACCAGGGTCATATAGTAAAATAAATTAGTCCCTCAACCCTGTTTCTTTTTTATTTGTATTTTCCAATTCCAAATCCATATGTCAGCTCTCATCAAAGAAGAGGGTCAGGAATAATGCTAGGAGAAACCTGACCAGGTGACTGTTCACTGCCCACAGCGATGGCAGTGACCAAGCCACTATCTGTTACTGAGGGGTTTCTCTTCAAGATATATGATATGCAGCCTTAGGATTGACTAGCTATAAAAAGTATTTCCTCTCCATGTCCTGGATTCTTACCGTAGACCCAAACAAACCCGAAGTCCAGAAAAACAGTACCGATCCATGGAATTCCAAATTTATTTTTGTGCAACTGTCCTCCTCCAAGGCACTAGTGCCCCTCCCAAAGACAAGAAAGACAAGAAAGTGACATGGTCAGGTCATAAAGACTTAGAGAGGTCATGAGAGAGCTGAGTCTTTGTATTTTTGTTTCCATGCTCTTTTCAGCAATAATTAAGATATGAGGTGTCCCAGAAAATTGTTTGAGGTAAAAAAGAATTAGCAAAGATTGGTTAGGAAATGAAATATCCTTATCAAAACTCAAATATAAACATGGTTCCTGAAAAAAATATAATGGACAGTAGTTTTTTTTCTTCTTCTTCAGAAGTTCCACAGAGATAGAGATGGAGACAGAGATAGAGGTGATAGAGTCAGAGATAGAGAAATACTGTGCATTTCACGGATAGAGCAAACAGTATTGGAACAGCATTATTTGACTTGCATTTAGAGAAGACTTGCTCGAAAATGTCTATATTCTAATGCAATGTGTTGACACCTAAAACATAGAAATCATAGTCCAGAAGAATAGACACAAGCTTTGGAGTGACTTGGGGACAAAGATACACATCTTTTTATATCTAGTCGGTCACAGAAGACTATAGGATTAAGAATGTCACTTTATCAACTTTTTGAGAAGTATAAATTAATAATCTAAAGTTACCTAGCACAGTGCCTGGAATTCAGAATACATTTCCTGATCATTTGAATATGTGGTTCATAGAATCTGACTTGTATTATTTAAAGAATGTAAATTGGTACAGGGCTCCAAACACAAATTGTGATGTTTAACGTTTTTTTTTTTTTTTAGATGGGTCCCCTGTTCCGCTGGCCTAGAATTATATTTTATAGAATGAGGTTTGAAATGCAGAGTGCAAGGACTGGGTCTCACTTTCCAGGAAAGAAACAACAAAGTACACTTCACCAATTCTCTGTAGCGTTAGGAAGAGCTGGCAATCTGAAGGACAAAACACGCACAGGGAAAGGCTGACTTTGCAAAACAGAAATACCTGGGTCAAGTGGTACTGGTCCTGCAGAGTTAGCAAAGCCGAATTGGCTTCGTCACTGACAGACAGCTCAGCCCAGCTACCTTAATAGGAACAAGACTTTTTACATCTTTTGCAATATGTTATTCAACTAAACAAAGGTCACACCTAATGACAAAGCTCCACATGAGTTAAATACTGACCGAGGAATTTTAATTACATTGAACTATCAAGCCAGAATTCTAGGCAGCTCTGAAGACTGCAAGGTGTCCAGTCCAATGAAGGACTTACAACAGAAAGACCTGAGCAGAAAGATTCTTTTCTATACTTCTCCCTGCACTGAACATAGTATCAGCACTTGGTAGACTTTTAATAAATATGCATCTCTTCATTGTCTGTGAACAAAAGGTGATGCTCGATAAAGGCCAATGTTAACCTCACTTGCTGACATCTGAATTGTTTCTGAAGCCACATATGGATGGGTACATGTGATTCTCCTTACTTATATGCAGTATCGTTTTGAAAGCTATGAGCATGTGCAGCGACATCTGGAGAGGTTGCAGAAGCTGCTCTGAAATAAAACCATGGTACAAGAAATGAGTTAACTTATAGAAATATAACTTTTGCCCATCTGTATCTCTCCAGTTTTACTTAGCTCTCAGATTATGCAGAAGGATATAAATACACTGAATTAAGTCTATCTTTCCAATTGGTACACCAGATTAGGAGGGGTGAAAGAAATTTTAGAGCAAAATTTTTTTTAAATCAGGAATGTTATGTATGATCTTTACTGTCTATCACAGAAGATTTTATGACTAATCATGCCTACATTACAGTTTAGAGAAGCTCCAAGAGGTAACTGGACCCTAAGGCTCTCTAATTCCAAAGCCAATCCACATAAGCAGCTGCCTGTCCTTCTGAGTTTTTCCATCATAGTCTGTCTCCCAAATGCAAGTCAGCATGATACTAATTACAATCACTTAAGGTAAATATCCTATTTATAGTATTTCCAAGTCCAATAAATTCTTATAAATCACATGGTCCAGAGTTGGTAGAACCTCCAAGCTTTATAAAAGCCTGTGTATTGCTACAGCGAAGTGACTCTTCTTTGCTTGCTTTTTCTTTCTCTCTTCTTTCCTCCTTTCTTGTCCCCCTTCTTCGTTTCCCTTTATTTCTTTTTGTCCTTTTCTTCCTCCTTCACTTTCATCCTTCCCTTAATTCTTCCTTTCTTCCTCCTTTCATTTGAAATATTAGGGATAGAACTCACAATTTTGCAAATACCCTACAAGTACGCTACCACATGAGACATGTTCCCAGACCTCATTTGATTTTTTTGTTTGTCTTTTGTTTTTGTGGGGGATTTGTCCTGGGTCTTGAGCTCAGGACATGGGCACTGTGCCTGAGCTATTTTTGCTCAAGGCTAACACTCTATAACTTGAGCCAGAGTTATACTTCTGGCTCTTATTTGGTGCTTAATTGATTATCT
This sequence comes from Dipodomys spectabilis, assembly GCF_019054845.1. Classification (NCBI taxonomy): domain Eukaryota; kingdom Metazoa; phylum Chordata; class Mammalia; order Rodentia; family Heteromyidae; genus Dipodomys; species Dipodomys spectabilis. The sequence continues at coordinate 2,911,114 of NW_024871276.1, read as the reverse complement.
TAAAGACTTTCCTGGCCTGGTTGTTTTTGAACCTTCATCCTCAGATCTCAGTCTCCTAAGTAGCCTCCAGAGCCAGGCCTGTTTACTTTATGAGATACAGTCTGACTAACTTTGCCTAGGCTTGCCTCATATGGTAGGTTTGCCTTCTGCTTCTGCCTTCCAAGTAGGAATTATGAACATGTACCACCATGCCCAGAGTCCCTCCCTCCCTCCCTTTCTCTTTCCCTCCCTCTCTAATTTCCTCTCCTCTCCTTTCCTTTCCTTTCCTTTCTTTCCTTCCTTCCTTTCCTTCCTTCTTTCCTTCCTTCCTTCCATCTATTATGAAAAAGAGATTAGAACTTTTTAAGCAATTTAACATGAAATCATATTAGAAGAATCTTTTTAGGTCTGGGAATATGGCTTAGTGGTAAAGTGCTTGCCTAGCATGCATGGAGTCCTGGATTCAATTCCTCAGTACCACATAAACAGAAAAAGCCAGAGGTGGTGCTGTGGCTCAAGTGGTAGAGTTCTAGTCTTGCGCAAAAGAAGTTCAAGAACAGAACCCAGGCCCTGAGTTCAAGCCCCAGGACTGGCAAAATATATATATATATATATATATATATATATATATATATATATATATAATATATATATTATCTTTAACCATATGTACAGTCATAGCCACATAAACCTAAATGTCCTCTCATTTTATAAGGATAACACTTGGAAAATGTTAATTACAAAATTATATTGGAAGTGAGGGTTCTGAGACTTGGGGGTGGGGGAGCACTTCTAACCAGTAAACACTACTGTCAATGCTGGAATGGCACCTTACCGTATACAATTCCGAGTTTTTCTTTTCCTTATTTAATCCCATCCTCCACCAGTTGCCCATCTAGCTGTAATTACTCAATGGTTCCAAACACAATACAGGCAAGTAGGAGAGTTGATCTGTCAATCACCATACCACTGTCCTAGTCACATACCATTAAGTTATCTTTTCTTTTGTAATCTCTTGGGTGAACCAAGAAGGTGTTTTTGTTTGTGTTTTTAATAGGAAAGAGCACCAAGGCCACGTAGAGCATCTGTTACCAGAGAATACATGTCCTTCATCCCGAGTCTGCACTTTCTGCTGAAGGGCAATGTTTTTTATCTATTCATCTTAGCCCAGTCACACATCACCCTAATTCATCATTGTCCACAGGGGTCTAGGTTTTTATAGTGATGCTGTACTCAGAACTCAAGGTCAGACATCTGGTCGTTACATAGCTATGGAGTCCGAGAGCTAAGACCCCCTTTCTGTCTTCACCTTATTAGACTCACTCCCTAGCTTCCATAAAAGGTTCTTAGAAGCAGGATCTCCAGCTTTCAGTCTTGTTTGGTTCAGAGGGAAAGGGCTATTCATGTGTTAACTGCCTTGGGTCTTAAAAACCAGAAACACAAGGGAGAATGTTGGGTCTGGTTGGCTGACTTGAACAGATACCAGGAGAAAGGCCTGCCAACTGACTAGAACTGAATAGAGAAGGACCTAGAATTTCCTCAATAAATTCAAAGCAAATCTTTGCCAATTCTCTCTTTAAAAAACTATATAACCCTCTGTATTGTTTTTTCCCCTTGGAGAACATCAGTTTCTTCATGTTACCCCTACTGACATGGTTGTTCCCTATCCAACCCCATTACTCTTCTGCCTTTCTTTCCTGAGTCCCTGAAGCAAGAAGAACCACATTAAGCCTCAAAACACTATCATAAAGCATAAAAAATATTTAAAGGCCAGGTGGTGGTAGCTCATGCCTGTAACTCCAACTACTCAGGAAGCTGTGATCTGAGGATCACAGTGTAAAGCCAGCTTAGGCAGAAAAGTCCCAATGAGACACTTATCTCCCATAAACCATTCACAAACCAGAAGTGGCCCTGTGGCTCAAGTGATAGAGCACTAGTCTTGAGCACAAAGAGGCTCAGGGACAGTTCCCAGGCCCTGAGTTCAAAGTTCAAGCCCTTGGACTGACAAAAAAAAATTATCTAGAGACAGTTCTGATCTGATCAAAAGCTGTCTACCTCTGCTCCAACATGAACTGAAAAGAAAGCTGCAAACAAGTTGCACCAACACCATCAGGAACCTTTGAAATACAAAGAACATGCTTTGCAAGTTACATGAGCTGGAGTCAGAAAACTCTGAGACTTGGCTTGCACCCCAAATCTATTATTAGCCTAAAATAAGTGATAATGAAAGTGTTGCTATTGGTAGAAGAGTCGCTCATTACAATTATTAAATCTCAAACACACAAAAGCCAAGATGTTATCCTTTTCTTGTGTGTGATAGTGTTGAGTATCATCTATGCAATTAATTTTTTTTAACCAACAATCAGTCTAACTATATTCACACTGGGTAAGAACGTGAATGGGGGAAGGAACAGTCAAAATTAGATCGCCTCAATGAAAAGAGGTACTAATTTTCCAAGTCTCAGAAAGGCATTTTTTTCCCACAGGGTTTCTCTGGATTCCAAACACTTCTAACACAAAATAGATGACTTAAACTACTGTCCTTAGTACTTAGGGTTGGTTATCCACAGCTCAGGTAAATAAAGAGCATCCTAAATAATGATTATGTATCTCTGTAGAAAGTGGAGGAGAAGAAGCTACCACGCCCCATCGAAACTTATACCAGCATCACTGTCCCTGAGCAGTAAACTTTCCGTATTGTGCTTACATATTTATTCTCGTTTTCTGGTTTCATGATGCTCAGGTTGTTTTCTCCACAGGGAAAATGAAATTTGACTTGTTGTTTTTCCCTATGCTTCCATTACTATCTAAAAACTGAAAAGACAGAAGGAAAGAAAGACAGAAAGAGAGAGAGAGAAAGAAAGAAAGAGAGAGAGAGAAAGAAAGAAAGAAAGAAAGAAAACTTCTCTCTTGATAATGAAAAAAGTAGCTGGGATCTATGGGTAAACAGATGAAAATATTCAGTTCAGAAATATTTCACAAGAAAGACATATCCTACATCGTACTTTGGAGAGCTCTTCCATGACATTATATGTTCACCAAGGCAATGCATTGAGTGCCAGGCACCAGGTCCAGATGGGGGTAAAGGGTATCTTTTAACAGTTTTTCCAGTATCATTATGCAACCATCATTATTTAGGTAGGCAGAAAGGATAGCCCAAGGTAATATCAAAATAATATCTCATCTTGGTGTTTGCTTTCTTTTGGTATTTCTATTTTAGAGGAGACAAAATGAATAAAAAAGAATACCTCTGTTTTAAGGATGATGGATGCCATTTCTCAACTTAGATGTTCTCATAAATCTTTGAGTCAATCAATCACCTCTGAATAAATCTCAGGTTATAATTTGCACCTTTCCTCTATCTAAATTTAGAACACAGTCCTTGCAGGGAACTGCCTGAGTATGTTCTCTTCCACATAGTTAACATACCTGTCATCTGTACAGTGTATAAGCTCACAGTGGAGGTCTGAGTTTGGCTAATGGTCCATGAAATACCACGGTTCCTTTTAGGCTAAAGCATTCCTATGCATTGAGTAAGAGAGAGGGAAGAGGTGCTATTGCTTTCACTTTGGATTTTGGCATTTTAGACATCTATTTACAAGTTATTTTCACTTCTTGAGAGAAGCTAAGTGATACCAATGCAGAGATCAAAATACAGATACCCGGACACAGACGCTATCACAACAGAATAATATTTTGCTTTAATTAAATAACCTTGAATTCAAACATGGTAAAATACTGTCCACATTTCACTTTGAAAGAATAGACGGGGTGGGGGGGGCAGTAATAAAGGAAAAATGAGAATGAGACACTAGGAATCACTGAAACTACTGAATTCTCCAAGACGTTTGACTAAAGTCACCTGAATGCTACTTGCTGTTACAGCCAAGAATAGACAATTAGGAGCAATTTGCAACCACACTCCTTCCTCTAGGGACCACACAGGGTAAGAGGATGTTCCAAAATGACAGACACTGGTCTTAATCAGGGGACACTGCATTCAGAAAGGTTAATGAGATGTCATAGCAAGGAAATCAGCGCAAACAAGTCAGGTTCAAAATACTAAACCATTTCCACTTTGTTCTCATTTGCTCTAATTAAGAGCTGTTGAAGCAGCTTTTCTGTATTCCGCGCATTTACGACTCTCCAAAGCAGATATAACTATCCAAGAACAACAACAACAAAAAGAGCCATCAGTGGCTGGCAAAATCTACTATTAAGTTATCACAAAAGTCCGATTAACCCCCCACTGCACCCACCCCCACCTCCGCCCCCACCCCCGCCCCCCTACCCAGGCTCTGAGCCTAGTCACTTTTACCTCTGTCTCAGAGCATCTGCCAGTAGGTCTTCCGGCTGGTTTTTTTTTTTTTTTTTCCTTTCTTTCTTTCAATTTTATTTCAAGGAAGGGGAAGAGTATGACTGTTTTTGTTTTCTCTCCAATATTTTTAATATTCTGAGTTCATTGTCAAAATATCCGATAAATGAAAGACGTATAAAAAACGGTGAGAGACAGTGTGGGGAAGGTGATCATTCAAATGGAAATAATCTCCTTGCCTTAAAAATACCCCCAGCATGCCATACAAGCCACACACGGAGCCCCTGTAAGAATGACAATCTCTAGAACTGCGCTTATTAACTGCATATGGGTTTCTGAAAACAAACAGCCCAGCACAAACGCTGTAAGAAACCAGGACTCTGAGCTAAGTAGTCTCGTGACTTACCTTCCTAATGGATCCTCAAAGTTCACCAAGGGGAATTTAAAATCCTCCAGCTTCTCTGTGAACCACTCTCTAATTTTCTTCCTTTCTTCTTCTCCTTCTTCTTAAAAGTCACACAGGAGAAAAATAATCAGTGCTCAAAAGGTTCCATTGATCTGATCTTCCAGCACCAGAAAAAAAAAAATGTGTCCAAGAGACTTCGTCAAAAAGTAAGCCAAAAACTCATCAAAGGCGAAAAGGAAAAGGGGGAGTGGGGAAGGGAGGGAATAGTGAAAGGTTGAGGAGCAAGGGAGGGGGAGCGCTAGCGATGGTGAGCCCAAGAGCCAGGAAATTATAGTCACTCTGTTCAGATCTCCTACGGTAAGAGAAACCTGCGTGGCTGGTTGTCACACAAACGCACACACACCGCACACAGCACGGACATTCGCGGAAAGCAGGCACCCACACACTCAGGAACACACGCAGAAGTACAGCCACTCACAGTAGCCAGTGTAATGCAAACTGTCAGTAGTAACCTCCAGGAGCTGCTGTGTGCTGCAGATGGTACGGCTCGCTGTTACCTTCCCAGGTCTGTGAAGGATCAAAAGAACATCCAAAATCAGGAACACTTCCCGGGCTCCCCCAACGCGCGCGAGCGCGCGCGCGCACACACACACACACACACACACACACACACACACGCACACACATGCACGCACCCCACCCTGGGAACTAGATCGATTCTGGTTCCCTGTCTTCCAGTCAGATTCATCAAGCCTGGAGTGGGTTAATCAACTGAGGTATCTGCTTGCAGGGTGCCCCGGATTGTGGCAAGGTTATTAATCTTGATGCGCTGCAACCCCCTCCCCCATCGCTCGACAGCCCTGCATCGGGAGGATAGCCAGAGCGGTGTCTGTCCCTGTGCTACTGCGTTTTGTGCAGCCCTCTGAAGCCATGAGACACGGTGGAGGCAAGAATACTAATAAGGTGGTTAGCTAGGTTCTTCAGGGAAGTAGGCATGCAGTACAGTCAGTGCGGACTCCCCGGTGGTGTGTGTGTGTCTGTGTGTCTGTGTGTGTGTGTGTCTGTCTCTGTGTGTGTGTGTGTGTCTCTGCAGGGAGGAGGACAAGGAATCAGTCTCCAGCCAGAAGGGGAGATAGCTTGTATTCTGCCTGGAAGAACTATCTCCTAGGAAGCATCGCTGTCCAGCACTGCTGTTTCTTCTGGCTGAGATTTTGTTTGGGATCAATGCAGGGGTTTGAAGGGCTGAGAAGCCTAGAGCTGACATTTAAAAGAAAAGTAAGAGAAAAAAAAAGTCCCGGGAGACAAATTAGCTTTATAAATAGTCTGCAAGGAGACGAAGGCAATATATATATATATATATATATATATATATATATTTTTTTTTTTTTTTTTAACGTGCTGCTACACTGGCTGTTAAATCGAAATACAAAGCAATTTCAAAACCCAGCTCCAACCTATAAATCTTAAAATTGGCAACAAGTATCTGAAATTGATAGGGCAGTGGATAGACTCCTAATATATATATATACATATTTGAAAAAAGTTTAATCATACATTCTGTCTCAGAGCAGAGACCTCATGTGTGAAGAGATCTAGATACAGTTCATTCATGTTTGGATGTCGACTAAGATCCTAACCTCGTGCTGCTTTACTTCAATGTATTTTTTATTATATAACTATCAAATTGTAGATACTACTGAAATAAGATGCTGTTATTAGGAGACTGGAGGACAGGACAGTCCTCAATAGTAAATGTTACACACAACACTTCAGAGCTTTCAGGAAAAAAAAAAGCCTTCTAGCTCTTAATATAAAATTATGATAGAAAATGGAGGAGGCAGCAATGCTTGATAAGAAATGTACTCATTACCTTGCTCATGTGATTGTAACCCCTTTGTATGGTATTTTCACAATAAAAAACTTACTAAAAAAAAAGAAAAAAGAAAATCCATGCACAATTCTGACTGTATGATTCCTTAGCTTCTGGAGTTCTAGTTTTCTCTTCCAAGATTGGGTCTTACATTATAATACCTCTTCTTTAGTCAGGACACTCGCTGAGATTGAATGGAATTGACATCATCTGGAAAAGAATTGGAGGATTGAAGGCAGTTCAGGGAGAATTATGGAGCACTGTAATACTAGCTATTGCCAGTAGATGTCTCAAAAGAAGAGTCAGGAAGAAAAAAAATGATCAAAAACCGCAAACATTTAACCTAATTAGTAAACACAGATTTTTAATAAAATAGATGGCATTAATCTGAAATTCTGAAGTTTAATAAATTTTAAGTATGCAAAAATTATTTAGAGAACAATTTTTCTTTTATATTGTGCATATATATGTATATATAGTATACGTTAAAATTATTTGGAGAATAAGTTTCCTTTTATATTTTTCATTATAGGGCTGGGAAGGTTGCTCAGTGGTAGAGTGCTTGCCTTGCATGCATGAGGCCCTGGGTTTGATTCCTCAGCACCACATAAGCAAAAAGAAAAAAGCCGGAAGTGTGTGCATACACACACATATATATAAATATGTATATTTATATATATATAAACTGAACTATATATATACATATATATGTATGTATAAACTGAACTATAGCTCAAACCAGAGAATTGCAGGAAAAAAAGATCTAAGAACTGTTCTCTTTCCTGTAAGTGCAAGAAAACAAGAAAAGAACTCTTCCTGCAACACCGGAACTTTCAAAAGTATGTTGGCAATCTGGAACATCTGAATAGTATGTTTGAATTAATATGCCCAAATTCACGTTGTTGGAAAATTCCAGATTTCCCTAAAAAAATGACTCATCAGCTAATACAGATAGCAGATAGATGTGTGACACTAACATGATTTGTTTCATTTCAGAGAACCCATCCTGAGTATGAAAGGACCTCCTCACCATCAGCTGAAGCAGGTTCTTAGAATTTCTGCCTGAAAATGTTAATGTCTTTAAAACACAGTTGGCTTGTAGAGTGTCATCATGCTTTTAGCTCGTCCAAAATGTTATCATGAGAACCAAGCTTAAGAACAGGAATATGGTTTCCGTATTTGTTCCCTCCTTGGCTTATGGTAAAAATCAGTTTGCCTGCAATTCAAGTATTCTAAATTAGTGTGTATTAACCTAAAAGATTATCTTCTATAAATTCAGCTTTTTTTCTCATTAGAGAATACTTTATTAGTTTCTGTAATCAAACCTGCATAGATAAGACCTTACATATTTAATACTGTGCTTTTACCCCTGTAAAAATGGAAAAAAATAACTTTAATGTTTCTAAACCATATGGCTCTTAATTTCTGGACAATGCCAACTCAACATGGTAAACTGGAATACTTTTTCCAAAGTTGACAGCACAGTTAAAGTTTCCAAAATAAAAATTCAGTATTTGATATTGTTAATTCCAGGTTGCATCTCTTATTTAAAGTGTCTTACACAATTATGGAGGGTTGGACATCATTATGTTCCTAAAAGCATTTAGTCTGATTATTTATATCAGAAATTGCAAGCTTCAGTAACTGTAGCATAAAATGTCGAAATATGGGATCAATGTTTTCATCAAATCAACTTGGACCTCTGTAATGAATTACTCTCATTTTCTAGCATAAAGAATAATTATTGAATCCATCATTAATTAACATTTATTACTTATTTCAGACACAGTATGGATCCCTTTTTATGTCTTTTGGTTCCCTAGAGAGAAGCTAACACAGTCTCTCCAAATCTCAGGTAGTGTAAAGTGTTTTGGTAGCTACTCATGGGAATGTGTTGAACAGAACTTAATTTAAGGACTTAATATATAGCATGTCCTAGGTTATGAGTCTACTTTCAACATCAAACTCTAAGTAAACTAACAATTGCTTCATGTAGATTGCTAACTGTGATACAGTCATATTACCAAATCATTAATTTTGTGTTTATCTAATTCTTGATAACTCCTCATAATTCTTTTAATAGTTAATAGGATCTCTAGTGATTCCCTCCCATTTTATTATTGATTTTGATGATGCGTGCATTAACTTTTCTATCAGTCTAGCTAGTTAGAGATTCATCAATTTTATTGATCTCAGAGAATCAGGTTTTAGTCAACTGATGTTCTTCTTTCTGTATTTTGTTTTGGTTTGTTTTGCTTTGGTTTCATGTGGAAAGGGTCTGGCTATGTAACTAAAGCTGGCCTGGAACTTGCTATGTAGCCCAGGCTGGCTTGGAACTAAAGATTCTCTTCGTGAGGTGGGAATCAGCTGTAGATCACCACACTAGACTTCATCTGTCTTCATAATTTTCTTCTGTTTACTCTGAATGTTTTCTCCCATTTTGTTTATTTTTAATCACACTGTCTTAAAATGAAACTCAGTAATTTGAAACTATTTTACTGACAAGCTTTAACTTCATTAGATTTGTCTATAAAAACTGTTCAGTCTGCTGGGCGTTGGTGGCTTATGCCAGTAATCCTAGCTACTCAGGAGGCTGAGATCTGAGGATTGCTGTTCAAAGCCAGCCCGGGACAGGAAAGACCAAGAGGCTCTTATCTCCAATATACCACTCAGAAAACCAGAAGTGGCACTGTGGCTCAAGAGGTAGAGCGCTTGCCTTGATCTGAAGAGCTGAGGGACAACGCCCAGGCCCAAAGTTCAAGCCCCACAACCAACAAAAAAACAAACAAACAAAAAACTGTTCAGTCTATATTTCACAAACTCTAGTATATTAATGCATTTTTAATTGCATTCACATAAAAAGACAAGGGCCTCATATCTAAAATATACCTAGAACTCAAAAAAATTAAGTCCTCCAAAAACAATTCCTCAAATAAACAACACCCAATGAATAATAATAATCACTTAAAGAGAGACTTCTCTGAAGAAAAAATAAGAATGGCCAATAGACACATGAAGAAATGCTCAACTTTTCTCTCCATAAAAGAAATGCAGGGCTGGGAAGGTGGCTAAGTGGTAGAATGCTTGCCTTGCATGTATGAGGCCCTGGGTTTGATTCCTCAGCACCACATAAGCAGTAAAAGCTGGAAGTGGTGCTGTGGCTCAAGTGGTAGAACACTAGCCTTGAGCTGAAGAGCTGAGGGACAGTGCCCAGGCTAAGAGTTCGGACCCCACAAGACAAAAAAAAAAAAAAGAAAGAAAAAGAAATGCAAATCAAAGCAACACTGAGATTCCACCTCACCCCAGTTAAAATGGCTATGGCTATAATCAAGAAAACAATAATGACAGATGCTGGAGGGCATGTCACCAAAAAAGAATTCCTACTGCCCTGTGGGTGGGAGTATAAATTTGTTTAACCACTCTTGAAAGAAGTATAGAGGGTCCTCAAAAGACTACACATATAGCTCCCCTATGACCCAGCCTTACCACTTCTAGGCATTTACCCAAATGATCACAAACAAGGCCATACTAAATCTAACCAGCACAACTATTTTATCACAGCAATATTCACCACGGTTAAGATATGAAAACAACCCAGATGTCCATCAGTAGATGAATGGATCAAGAATGTGTGTGTGTATGTGTGTGTGTGTGTGTGTGTGTGTAATAATGGAATTCTATGCTTCCATCAGGAAGAATGACATTGCCCCATTTGTTAGGAAATGGAAAGACTTTGAAAAAAATATATTAAGTGAAGTAAGCCAGACCCAAAGAAATATAGGTCCCATGGTTTCCTTCATTTTCTTTTTTTGGGGCGGGGGGTGTCCAGTCGTGGGGCCTGAACTCTGGGCTTGGGTGCTGTTCCTCAGCTCTTCAGCTCAAGGCTAGCACTCTACGACTTGAGCCACAACGGCACTTCTGGCTTTTTTTTTCTTTTTGCTTATATGGTGCTGAGGAATTGAACGCAGGGCCTCATGCATGCAAGGCAAGCGCTCTACCACTGAGCTATCTTCCCAGCCCCTCATTTTCAATAATTAGTATGAGTCTAGGATAATTTCATCAGATGAACAGCTCAAAAGTTATTATGACCATATAAGACAATGCTAAGCAAAATGAACCCCAAGATATGAACACAAGAGGTTTTTCTTTGTTGCGGTTGTTTATAATGTACTATGTGATTTTTTTTGCTTCCTTTGTATGTTCTTCCCCCTATGGTATATACCCTGTTGCCACTTTACTTGATTTTGGTACCCTGCATCTTGTATACACATTTATCTAATTTGGGGAAGGGAAGGGGAATAACAAAATGCTGAAACAAGGACACAGGATGATCCATTGCAGCAATGATACTCACAAGACACTATGTTGGAAACAAACTTTACAACTTGGGGAGTGGGAAGGTGAAGAAGGGAAGGGATAGTATTATAAAAACAAAGGAGTGAATAACAATGCTCCAGAAGAAATGTACTCATTACCTTACTCACGTAACTGTAACCCCTCTGTATAGTATCTTTACAATAAAATTAAAAAATTTTAAATAATCTTAATTATTTTTTTCACTTTGATTTCTTAATCCTTAGTGTTTCCTGATACCAGGGCTTGAATTTAGGGTCTCTTGGTCTTGCTTAGCTTAGGGCTAAGTTGGGCACTCAATCAGAGAACAACATCTGTAGTTCTAGCTTTTTGCTAGGAAAAAAAAAAAAACAAACAGGTAAAATTCTCTTGCATTTGTCTGTTATGGATAGTTTTGAACTGTGAACCTCAGATCTCAAGCTCCTGAGTAGCTAGCATTATAAGTGTGAGCCACAGCTCTTGAATTTAGAGGTTTTTGTTTTGTTTTGTTGTTGTTGTTGCTTATTTTGCTTTGTTTGTTTCTATTGGGCTGCAGGATCAAATCCTCAACCTTGCTAGATGAAGGCTGTACCACTGATCTACATCCTCAGACATAATCCATGTTACAAGCTTTTAGTTTTCAAATGTTTGAGTATATGCCAAAATTTTTCTTTAAATTTTGTATGATTTTTTAAAGAGTCAGTTTGGATTCATTCAGATATTTTTGTGATCTAAAGTCTAATCATATTCAATGTGCTTTCTGTATGCCCATAAATTAATGTGTATTCTGCTGCTGCTGTGTAAAGTATATACAGGTCAATTAGGACAACCCAATCGATAAATGGATTAGTTTATCTATTCTATTAGAGATTTTCTGTTGACTATCATCTATTTAGTCTATATAAACAAAAATAGATTTTTCAGTTTTACTTATTTTTGTATATGTTAAAGCTCCATGAATAAGTATATAATTGGTAAAAATTCAATACACCCATTTATATATGTATCCTTTTTCATTATGAAATGACCTTCTTTCTCCCTCCCAGTACTCTCTCGTTGTGTGTTTGTGTGTGTATGTGTGTGTGTGTGTGTGTGTGTGTGTGTGTGTGTGTGTGTGTGCCTGTGTGTGTGCCTGTCCTGGGGCTTGAACTCAGGACCTGGGCACTGTCCCTCAGCTTTTGCACTCAAGGCTAGTACTCTACCACTTGAAACACAACTCCATTTCTGGTTTTCTGGTGGTTAACTGGAGATGAGAATCTCACTGACCTTCCTTCCCTGGCTGGCTTCAAACTGTAATCCTCATATATCAGCCTCCTGGATGTTACGCATGAGTCACTGGCACCAGGCTAACGTTGTTGTTTATGGAATTTACTTTGTCTGGAATTATTATAGCCATCTCAGAATTCTCTATTAGGATTGGCAGCCTTTCACTTTTTGCATTCTTCTGCATTCGACCTATTTTCATTTATTTGGAATAGCTTTTTTTCTTTTTTCTTTTTTTAATTGTGAGTATACCGTACAGAGGAGTTACAATTACATGGGCAAAATAACGAGTACATTTCTTATCAAGCATTGTTGCCTACTCTTTGTTTCTCCTTCCCATACTCCCCTCCTCCCCCCACCGAATCCTCTCCTCCCACCTACTAAAGTTGTAAAGTTCGTTTTTCCACATAATGTCTTGTACATCTCATTGTTGCAATGGGTCCACCTGTATCCCTATTTAAACGAGTTTGTTTTTTCACTTCCCCTCCACAAATTATACCAACATCAAATACAGTGAAAACATGGGTTATACCATGGGGGAGGGACATACAAAGCAACATAGAAATCATCTTATAAATATGTTCAAAAAAATTGCATGAAAGGAAAAAAAACATTTGAATACTTATCTTGGGGTTCATTCCCCTAACATCAACTTATCTGACCTTTTCTGCTTGACTCAGACATATACTAGTTATTGCAAATAAAGGAAATCATGGGACCTATGTTTCTTTGGGCCTGGCTTACTTCACTTAATGGGTGGTCAATAGACACATGAAGAAATGCTCAACCTCTCTAGCCATAAAAGAAATGCAAATCACCCCAGTTAGAATGGCTATAATCAAGAACTCTAATAACAGATGCTGGAGGGGATATGGACAGAAGAGAACCTTACTACATTGTTGGTGGGAGTGTAAACTTGTTCACCCACTTTGGAAAGCAGTATGGAGGTTACTCAAAAGAGTTCACATAGAGCTCCCCTATGACCCAGCAACCCCACTTTTGGGCATTTACCCAAATGATCACAAACAAGACCATGCTAAAGATACCAACACGATTATGTTTATTGCAGCCTTATTTACCATAGTTAAGATATGGAACCAACCCAGATGTCCCTCAGTAGATGAATGGATCAATAAAATATGGTATATACACAATGGAATTCTATGCCTCCATCAGAAAGAATGACATCGCCCCATTTGTTAGGAAATGGAAAGGCTTAGAAAAAATTATATTAAGTGGAATAGCTTTCTTTTAGTCAATAAAGACTTTCTTACTTATTTTTACATGATCTCACAAAGCCTGGTTTAGGGATTGGTAGAACATTTAAATATATGATAATGATAACATTTGGTTCGAATCATCTCTGGTTACTTTTAATTACATATTTCATTAATTTCCTTTCAATTTATTTATTTTCATGAATGCTTTAGGATCAAACATTTTAAACAGTGTCTCACTGGACTGGCTCTGAACTCCTATCTTCAAACAATACATCTGTGTCAGCTTGCCAAGTGATGGCATGTAGTCTGCTGCCCTCTTCCCAAAGACTGAATATTTTAATAATTACATTTTGTCACATTTGCTTTACTTGATATACTGTTTGTTACCTTTCATTTCATTTTGTAAAGTTGTTTTTGGTCATATGATATATACCTTTAGAATACCACACTATATCAAATCTCCTCACATACAGTAGAATAGTACAGCAGTAGGAATCTCTTCTCGAGGTCTCTGTATTAAAATTTTCAAACATTTTACACTCAACTTTGTTATAAAATAAACAGCATACTCATACTGTTTTATCCAACTAGCCACCTTGTTCTTATAAATAATTTCAAGATGAATATATATTTTGTGTCATTATTAGTATTTGTCACACCCTTCATTCATTTGTATAGATACATATGTCCATCTGATGATACATTTTTTCTCTTCCAGAAAGACTTTAAAAAAAGTACTTTGAAATTGCTCATGATTCATTCTTTGAGAATTTTTATGTTGGAAATGTATTTGGTTTGTTCAGTCTGCTTTCTTTCCTTCTTTGTTTGTAAAAAATTTTAAGTATTGTCTACACCTCTGCTTGTGTATACACACATACATACACACACACACACACACACACACACGTTATGGTCTGGTCTGTTTAGTTTGCTTCCTTTTCTCTCTATTTTTTAATTGCAGTTGCTAAGTAACTTGAGATATATTTAGTTTGTGATTTTCTATAAGTTAGTGTTGTTTAAACTTAACAGATTTTTAATCTATATATCTATTATGTGCATGATATTTGTTAAAATTTTGGGCATTGTTTCTTTCTATTGTTCTCACTCAATCACTCTTTTTTTATTGTGAAAATACTGTACAGGGAGATTACAATTACTTGAGCAAGCTAATGAGTACATTTCTTATCAAGCATTATTGCCTCCTCCTTTGTTTCCCCTTCCCATCTCCCCCCGCCACTCTCCTGCACCAAAGTTATAAAGTTCATTTTTTGACATAACGACTTGTACATCTCATTGTTGCAATGGGTCCACATATCCCTATTTAAACAATTTGTTTTTTCCCTTCCCCTCCCCAAATTATACCAACATCAAATACAGTGGAAACAGGGGTTATACTGTGGGGGAGGGACATACAAAGCAACAAAGAAATCACTCTTGATAACTCAACTTTTCATATAAATTTCTGGCTATTTGCCCAAGTCTCTCTGACAATGTATCCGTTTTCCAGTCTTTTTCTCTCTGCTTCGTTTCATATAATGTTCATGAGATACATCTTCAAGTACATGGATTTTACTATCAGATATACAGTTACTTCCATTTATTTTTTATTTTAAAAGCTTTAGTTGTTATAGTTTATATCTTTAAAAGTACACTTTGATCTTTTATAATAACGTCCATTGTTTTCTTCATTGTGTTATCTACTTTCTTAAACACAGGAGATACATTCATAATATTTACATATTATATATAGTATATTTATATATACATGTATGTATATATATCTACATGTAAATATATACATATAGGTATATATATACATATAGGTATATATATATATATATATATATATATATATATATATATATAGTCTACTATTAAATCTGTATGGATTGGTTTCAGTTAATTTTTTTCTCATCCTCACTCTGAACTGTAAATTTTTATTGTCAGTACATATCTGGAAATGCTTATTTTTGTTAATATTTTTTTAATTCAGTAAGAATCAAATGCTATTTTGTCTTAAATCTATGATTGGAATTTGTTTGAGGACACATTATTTGCAATAAGTTTTTGATTTGTTGTAAAGACCAGTAGAACCTTTAGGTTAGGACAAATTTCTCCTCACTACTAAAGAACAATTTTTATATACATTCAACCTAATGAATCATTTCTTAATATAACTGGAGAGGGTGTAAAATATTCCTGGTTTGATGAGAACATTTGGAATGATTCCTCTTGTTGATAGTTGCCTATCCTTTGACCTTTGGTTAATGTTCCAGTGAAAACTAACATGGTACTTTTTTGTCGGGGGGCCTAGTCCTGGGGCTTGAACTCAGAGCCTAAGCACTGTCCCTGAGCTTCTTTCACTCAAGGCTAGCACTCTACCACCACTTGAGCCTCAGTGCCATTTCTGGCATTTTCTGTTTATGTGGTGCTGAGGAATTGAACCCTGGACTTCGTGCATGCTAGGCAAGCACTACCACTAAGCCATATTCCCAGTCCCTAACATGATACTTCAGAGTATTCTCATTGTTTGGTGTTCTTTGGTACTAGGTTGTTTGAACTGTAGATGGTTGGCCTTATCAGACACCACTGTTGATTGCTTCAATCCGGAGACTGCTGGTCCTCATCTTCCTATTGCATGATCTGGAAACTCTCCAAGTAGGGGGGTGAGGGTGGTCATAAGGCTTATACCATTTGCCTTTCTGTACACCAGGTTGATTTTCTAATGCTGACTGTTGTCCAACAAAACTGTCCTTTCAAAAATATGGCCAGATTGTTCTCATTGCTTCAAGGTGAGAGCAAGTCGAGTCTTTGTTGCTCTGGTTTGGCTGAAAGTAGAAGTTTGTAAAACTCATTCAAGCAAACAAAAACGATTATATGATGACCTATTTTTTTAACTAGTCACTGTTCTTTCAGCTGGCCTAACAGACCACATCTTTGTAATTAGAGGACAGGGTGTTCATTTCAGTGTGTTTTTATAACCAATAAACCAGATACTTATCTACACACACACACACACACACACACACACACACACACACACACACACACACACACACACACACACACACACACACACTCCAGATGACTGGAGAAATGGAAAGGACCTACTAAAAAGACTTGGTGAGTTAGGGGAGTGTTTTCATTCTACTCCAGGAATGTGTCTAAAGGATGAGCCTGGGAAGAAGTTGGGGCTCCTGAAACTCCAGGAGGGAGTTTCAAATACGAGAAAAACAAGGCTGTTCCTATAACAAGGACTTCATGTTAACTTATTAACTAGGCTTGGGGTGTTTTTGGTTTTGGTTTGTTGGCATTCCTGGTGCTTGAACTCAGGGCCTGGGCACTGTCCCTGTACACATTTGTTCAAGGCTAGCCCTTTATCACTTTGAGTCACACAGCATCACTTCTGGTTTTCTGGTGGTGAACTGGAGGTAAGAGTCTCAAGGACTTTCTTTCCTGGGCTGGCTTTGAATTGCAATCCTCAAATCTTAGCCTCCTGAATAGCTCAGATTACAGGCATGAGCCACCAGTATGGAGAAACTAGACTGTTTTTGGTGCTACATATCTGTCTCTTTTCTGTGAGAAGGAAAGGTCCAAACCTGAAAAGTCACTAATTTAGTTTATCGTTATCACTCTGCCTGATCAAGATTATTCTCAATAGCTTTAAACATGATGCTAGTAACTGCAGGAGAGTTAAAATCCGTCCCTTTTATCCTCAATCAGGATTAAGCAAAACTGAATTACAAAAAGGAGTTTCTTGTTCACACCGTCTGTTGGCAGAAAGGCTCAATTTATTGGATTCATTGAGGAATTCAGGCCTATACAAACATCATTAGGACAAATGCCTTCATCTCTACCTTCAAATGGCCATGAAAATATAGAAAGTAGCACACTGTATTTAAAAAGTCTCCTCCATGTTACACTTGCTCATATTCTGTTTATAAGACAAATTATATTCCTATTCCTCATTTTGAAAGAGTGGAGAAAGAAATTCTACAGTGTCTATGGAGGTACAGGGATATTTAGACACGTTACTAATGAAGGCCTGAGCTTGTACCATGCAATCTGTCTACTCAGGCCTCCAAGGACAACAGACATTTGCCCCTCAGGAAGTTCTACCACAGAACAATCCTCACTGAGGAAAATATAAAAGTACCAGACAATTTCTCATTACATCAAATTCTGATCACTAAAGTGATCTAACCACTTACTTCTTATAAGAAAGAGAGTTGAAAGGCAGTGTCCTACTCTAAGTTACAGCAGTGTTAAATAAATTAACCTCTATTTAAAAATAATCTTTAATGTTGAAGGGCAACCTTTATATGAAGGCAGTACTGAAGTGTTTCAGGATTCTAAAATAAATTTAACTGTGTTCATAAAAATAAACACCTAAAAGCAAAGACACATTGGATCTGGGAATAATTAATAATTAGACAAAAGATAAGAATCTCTTCCTAGCAGTACCCCAACTACCAAAAAATAAAGTACCTTTACAAGTACCTTTGTAGTATTTGCTTCTCTTCAAGAAAGAAAAGTAAAAAAAAAAATTGTGAAACTAAATCAAGAAGCTGGCAAGGGTAACAGGTATCAGGAGTAAAAAATATCTTATCACCTCCTCTCCTCCTCTTCCTCCTTTTCCTTCTTCCTCTCTTTCCTCCTCCTTCACCAAATTTTCCTCCTTTGCCTCCTCTTCTTCCTCCTTCATATCTTCTCCTTCCTCCTCTTCCTCCTTTTTCTTCTCTTTTCCCTCCACCTTCCTGGGAAATAGGTGATTTTGGGGGAGGGAGGGGGGATCGGTCATGGGGCTTGAACTCTGGGTTTGGACGCTGTCTCTGAGCTCTTCAGCTCAAAGTGAGCGCTCTACCGCTTGAGCCACAGCACCACTTCCAGTTCTCTAGTGGTTTATTGGAGATAAGAGTCTCACGGACTTTTCTGCCCAGGCTAGCTTTGAACCTCAATCCTCAGATCTCAGCCTCATGAGTAGCTAGGATTACAGGCGTGAGGCACCAGCGCTTGGCAAAATGCAAGCAGTGATTTTATTTTTTCTTTTAACTTGAGAGAATCCTCAGTCATCTATCCTTCTCACCCTAGTGGAGACCTTGAGTGATTATTTTAAATCAGATCTTCCATGGTCATGGAGAGAATTGCATGTCCCCCCCCCAATCTCCCCCTCTTTCTGGGTCTTCCTTCTGATAAATCTATTTTAGAACATTCTTACAATAAGAAATGCACCAAGGAAGCTCTTTGCAATGGACCAGCTCGGCCGGAGCCCTGGAACCGACAGGACAGGGATCTCGGGATAGGTGGGCAAGGAGTCGGCAAAGTGACAAACAGACACAGACTCAAAGGAGTTGCATCTGAGTGTATCTTTATTGAGGAGAATTAACATTTTTATACAGTGTGTGATTGTGACATAGATTTTTTTCTTTATTTAAGCACGTAATCAATTTTTTTAAAGGCAAAGCATTGATGAATTACATGAAAATTGATGACTATCCCACCAACTGTTTAAGCTAAGTGGTGCAAAACAAGTCTAGCATATTGTTTAATAGAATGCGTCATCTATTCAGCCTTTTTATGTTTAATAATTAACAAACCTAAGACAGGGCTGTACTTATATTGTACTCTTTTTATTTTTATTTTTATCCAACTATTTTCATCTTTATAAGCTTCTGTATAAGGAAATGGTTCTTCGGTTGGTTCAGGAAATATGATGTTACTAACTTTATATTTTGTGTGAAACCACCATCTATTCCCTATAACGTAAGTTGGACTAAACTTAATCATAACTGTTGGGAGAATCTTTCTTTTTCTTTTATAATCAGAGGTCCTTTTTTTTTCTTTTTAGAACGCTCTGAACTACTGGGATAACTCTTTCTAACTTAGTTTAATTCATTGATTTTGTCTGTTGGACATATCTGGAAATTTTAAGTCTCTATATTTACTATGTGTGAGCTGCAAAACTGCTTGTGAAGTTGTAAGAGTTTCTGGAGGCACCGTCACATCAGATGATAGATTGATTGGGGCATTGCCCACATTTAATCTTTGGTCTTAGTCTTTATTACTTAGAGAAGCCGTCTCTATTGGACTGGAAAGATACAACATGCTCTGTTTGCGGATCAATAGAAAAATAGCCAAAATGAGAATAAAGGCAACGAATGTACAGTCAAGAAGAATATAGTAAGAATAAAGGTAGAGGCTATAAAGGTGCAGCCAAGTGTATGGGAAGCCTTGAACCAACACCCCCTTCCTGCAGGCATGCTTCCTGGAAGCTCTTTGTCTAATGCGATCTCTCATGCAGACTCCGCAGAAGGGGGCATGGCACCCACTGGTCACAGAAAGATGTCCACTCACTGGAGATACCAGGAACCACTGGAAGTGCAGAAACTTAAGCATTTGACCTTGTTTCTCTGGCCAGAGACTATTCATTGAATTTGCAGCCCCTTATTCTGTTGCCGATGTCAAATCAGAAGCCATCTATCCACCACTGGCAGCTTTATTAGATGTTCAAATTGGTCATGGAAGTGCCCCGCCCACCTGCGCTGGCCTCTCTTTGCTGAACCCAGCTAAGGACTCCTTGCAGACACATCTTCATGGCTGCTTTGCCTGCTGTGATCTCTGCTCCTTTCCAAACGCTTGCTTCCGCAGCTTCCCCTCCATTGAGCCTGTGCCTCTCGGACTGGGTTCCCATGGTGGCTGGATATTGAGCTGCTTGTTAGAGGAGGAAACAAGGGTTGTTGTGTACAATGGCAGGCCTGAACTGGCCTGGAGGCAGGACAAACACTCTCCCAGGTGGGACTTTTCAGGGCACAGGGCAGGCATCCTGCCACTGGGCCCTGGGTCACTGTGGTAAGCAGCAGTCACACTGGAACTTCTCTTTCTCAGAGAACAACGGGTTATGTCTGACCAGATTGTCTTCTCTAGGGAATCTGGTTCTCCACCAACTCCTGGGGGATGCCTGGGGCTTGAGTTTATGCCAGGCTCCACTCCTGTCCAGAACCTTTCATTCCAGAAGTTTCAACCAAGTGTATGTGGCTTGGCAGCTCTTCAACTTAATTTGAGAGCTTTAGCTAAAACAGAGAATAAAATAATCAGGAAGTCCAATTTCATGTGATTCTCCAAAAGTTTATTCTCATTCAGTCCTGCAACTTAGCATGAATTGGCATCATGGAGAAATTTTTGTTCTAATATTTCAATATGTTTTTATTTACTATATTAATTAAAACTTAATTATGCTTCTGAATTGTCCCTTGATAATCCAAAAAGCCTTATCCTGCTGACTAGACAAAATACAAATGCCAATAACTATCTTTTGGATTGAAGAAAAAACTGTGATTAAATATTCTACCTAAAGATGATGAATTGTGTGCCATTATTCCTAAGCAATGGAAATCTGGATTTTAATCATAGAAAACTGATCAATAATACCCAGTAAAACATTTCTGAAATATGGCAAACCAGGAAACTAATAAACATAGGCTTTATTTCTTGGGGACTTTCCAAACTAAGAAGGAATTAAGACAATTGTCACAAGTTAGAATATATACATAATCTGGTATTATTTCCAATAAAAACTAAAAAGCATTGATCAATTTGAAAATTTAATTACTTGTATCCAGTAATTATCTGATATAACTTCTTCCTTTTTAACCATTTTACATAGTATCTGGGTGCTATAGTAGATATACAACTGTAGGAGCTGAGAAAATTTGAATATTCTGGAGCTGCTTTTCCCTTTTGAAGTAGGAGAAAAATAATAATTAATTTCAGTTGCTATTATCTATAATCAAAGTATACTTCAACAAAATGATATATTTTGCAGCTTCTCAATACACTTTTCCAGGATTTGTAGTTTGTGATCAGAGTTATATTTTAAAAGACATTAGATCCATAGGTTACACAAGCACACAAATATAGACACAGACATTAAGCTGACATAATATCTCAATACTATTGATAGCAACTATTCAGAGATTCTTGTGCACAGAATTAGAAAAGTTTCACCTAAAATTGCCTAAATCAAAACAGAAAAAATACATAACTCTTAAAATCTTGAAGCTGAGAATATGGCTTAGTGGTAGAGTGCTTGCCTAGCATTCATGAAGCCCTGAGTTCAATTCCTCAGTACCACATAAACAGATAAAAACAGGAAGAAGTACTGTGACTCAAGTGATAGAGTGCTAGCCTTGAGCAAAAGAAGCTCAGGGACAGTGCCTAGGCCCTAAGTTCAAGCCCCAGGACTGGAAGAAGAAAAAAAAAAGTATTCACTTAACTGTACAAAGAACTATTTTTTAGATATCACATTTAATATATCCATCCAAGAGTAAAAGCAGGAGAAATTTAATTTTGCTTCTCTTTTCTCTCTATCCCTCTTTGTATTTATTTTCCTGCCTATTTTCTTTCACTCATTCACTATTTACAACACTCTGTCTTCTATTTATTCATCCATTAGACATTTTTTCTTTTTTGTTTTTATTGTGAAAATACCGTACAAAGGGGTTACAATTACATGGGCAAGATAATGAGTACATTTCTTATCAAGCATTGTTGCCTCCTCCTTTGTTTACCCTTCCTATCTCCCCCACCCCTCCAACTCCACCCCCTCACCCCCCATCCCAAAGTTGTAAAGTTCGTTTTTCAACATAACGAAGCATCTATTAGACATTTACTGCACACTATATTGTGGGAAAATAGTGTGGACTCACTAGGAAGGACCTTCATCTCTACTTAGAGCACATTCCTGAACTCTGGTATGAGACTTCAAGACTTTGATTCCATTTTCAACATCTTAGCACCAGTGTGAATTTGGGAAAGTTATTTACATGCTTTGTGTGGCATTTTACTCACCTAAAACATGGAGGTTGTAACAGAATTACTCCAAAGAGCTGTGGCAATCATGACTCACAAACATACACCTGATCCTTGCGCCATGCAAAGCAAGGTGGTCTACAAAATATGTTCCATTCTGTCCAGGTCTGAAAATGACTAATTTCAAGCAAGCAAATAAATAAATAAATACATACATAAATACATAAATAAACTACACTTCCATATTCTGACATCAGACCGTATTTGATGATTCTCATAAGGATTGTGTATCTTTCCCTTTTTATCTTAATCTGACAATTAATGATCTCCATCATGTAATTAATGATTTGCGGATTCATTGTCCCTGTTGATTAAAATATTCACAGAAAAGAATCTAATTTGCTAATCTTTTCCTTTGTCTGCTTTGAGCAAAACTAAATTAAGAATTCACCTCCAAGGAAAGGCACCACGTGCTTGATATGGACTTGTGAATTTTATGTTTGTGTAGGTCTGTTGATATCCAACTGAGGTGCTAGAAATGAAGTGAGGGGCTATTTATAATGATTCGTATGTTTGCAAGCCCATAGTTTAAAAAAGTCCTTCCCTTTAATTATGTGAATATTAACAGGCTTCTTACTGCATAGTAGTACTAAGCAATTTGATTTTTAACAATTCTTACATTCAATTGGAGCACTAACTGTGACTGCCTTAAAGATGAGTAAGCCTCTATGTTTTCCTAGAAATTAAGGAAATTAAATCTCCATAATATCATTTGGGAAAGAAATAGTTTTACAGAAACTTAACTACGAAACCTATTATAAATTCACATTGTCACCATTTTAATGGAATTTTCACAAAACAAAGCCAGCTTAATTTTTCTGGCTTAAGATAAATCTCTGTTCTCTGAATTGTCATATGATTACAACGCAAGATATAAAGATTTAATCCTGCTTTGTATATTCTTTTAAACGTACACATTTACTGATCAAGTAGGCTACATATTATCCTACATAATGTTTAGTATTATGTAACATTTTATTTTGAGCTTACGCCAAAGTTAATCATTATTGGAACAAACTATGTCAAGAGTAATTATATTTCCTAGTATTTAAGTTTGAAGATAATTTCCAAGATCTTCAGCTAAAATTTTTGACTGCTACTAAATGGAGCTAATTAATGAGCATTCATTAGGTAACTAGATAATATCCAAGCATGATAGAATAGTGAGACATTAGTTATACAATGTAATTTTCAGTGTGTAGATACTATTTGCCTCCTATATAGATACTGATATTCCATATCATGTTTGTATGAATGTACTCATTTCTATCATTATGAGACATTGCATGGGCATGCATTTCTATTGAAAAAAATTAGCTCATCATTTTGCTTAAAATTAAAATGACTGGTTGTTCCAAAATTAGTAAGAAGCATGTCTAAAAAATATATCTGAATTTAATATAGAACTTTGAAGGTTATGAAATGAAATTTTGTGTTTTGGTAAATATTGGCCAAAGTTTACATCACAGACTTTCAGAAAAGTGTTCTCATTTTTTTTTTTTTTTTGCTAACCTTTAAGTATCCTTTAATCTTATTTTATCTCATTGGTAATTACAAGTTTTATGTTCATTTGTTTGACATTTATTCTGGGGCTTTCTATATGGAAGACAAGCCCTGTATAGGGGAGGAATTTTTTTTGGGGGGGGGGAAGTCGGTCATGGGGCTTGAACTCTGGGCTTGGGCACTATCCCTGCACTCTTCAGCTCAAGGTGAGCACTCTACTACTTGAGCCACAGCACCACTTCTGGTTTTCTGGTGGTTAATTGGAGATAAGAGTCTCACGGACTTTTCTGCCCCAGCTGGCTTTGAACCATGATCCTCAGATGTCAGCCTCCTCAGTAGCTAGGATTACAGGCGCGAGCCACTAGCGCCCGGCATGGGGAGGAATTTTTGTCTATACAAATCCTTGTTATGAGATTTCCATATGATATATGCACATAACAAGCATTAGCTGGATCTATCAAGCTACAGGAAGTAGAGGCAGAAGACAGGTAAGTCTTTCTAAAGAAAACAACAAATATTTACATAAGCAAACAAAATAGCAGTAAGAGTAAATAGTCTTTAGGCTTGAGGAACTAACACTTAACTACAGAATCACAGGACAAAGGTGAGATCAAACTGCTTTTTGGTTTATTTGTTGAATTAGAGTTACTTACAAACTATAAAATTCCTACTTTTGAGATACAGCTTTACAAATTTTGATAAATGAATGGGATAACTACCATGACAGTGACAATGCACAACTACTACATGATGCTAGATTTTACTGAGCTCCTTTGTCACCAATCTTCCTGCCATCTCTCCTGGCAGCATTGACCAGTCATATACTTATTTCATTTTTTAATATGATGGTTATTGTAAAAATACTGTACAGAGGGGTTACAGTTACATGAGCAAGGTAAAGAGTACATTTCCTATCAAACATAGAGTGTCTTGAGTGTTGTAACAAGAGTACATAATACACAGCCTTTTGAATTTGTTTTTGTTTTTTTGACAGCATAGTATATTCGAGTTTCTTCTGCACTGTTGTGTATATTTATAATTCAACCTTTTTTACTGCTGAAGAATATTCTCTTCTACAGTTATAAAACAATTCATATATCCATTAGAAGACATTCATATTTTTCCTAATTTTTGGACATTTAGGAACAAGGCCACCATACACATTGCTGTGGGAACATTTCTTTTGAATAAATTTGTAGGAGAATAATACGTCAGCCATATGGCAAGTATGTGTATAGCTGCCCAACTGGTTTTGCTTGTTTGTTTTTTAAAATTTTGTTTTGTTTTGTTTTTTTTCAGTTTTTGAGTCTTGAAAGTATAAGTACGCTACTTCTCAGCTACACATTAACCCTGCTTATTTTGCTCATGGGAATGGATTTTCATGACCTGTCATGAACTCTTCATGTAAGGTCACAAAGGTCTTAACATTTCACAAAATCAACAATTGGTATGGCTTGTGTATCTATTTTATCTATTTCTGGTTTTATTGCAAAAGCTAACACTTCCAGTGTAATGTTGAACCAGCTTGGTAAGAACTGGCATTCTCTTCTAGATTCTGTCCTTAGTGAAACATATTCAGTCTTTATCATGTATAACTTTACATATACTTATCCCCATATTAAGTGTGTATGTGTGCATATGTGTGTTCCTTTTTGCTCCTGCATTTGGGAGCAAACCCAAGCATTGCTCATGTTAATCAAATGTTCTACCACTGAGCAACTTTCCCAGCAGCCAAAGTGTTTTCTTCTTTCTCAAGTATTCTGAGAGCTTTAACGGTGTAGGTTTACTTTATATATTCTTTTTTATTTTATTCATTCATTTTCTTTCTGCACTGAAGTTTTAGCGATCAACTGCCTTTTATTTACTATATTTTATTGTACTAATCTTTCCATGCTGGCTCCAGACAGCACAATGTATACAACTATCCCCTTACACTCTATAAAACATAAACATTTTACCATCAATCATTTTATTTTACTCTTCCTTTTTCATGGTAGAGTTGTCATATACACACATATAAACATTGACAACCTCATCTACTATGACTATATGTTTTTGCTTCAAAATTAATCTATATTTTTATAGAATTCTAGCAGAGAAAAATGCATTTGGTGTTCACCCAGTTATCCACTATTTTCTCTTGCTATTTTTCATTTTTGAATTTTCAAGTTTTTTTTTTTCATTTGTACCATTCCTTATGGCCCCGAAGAATTTTTTTCCAGCATTTCTTTGAAGTAGATTTACTGGTGACAAATTTTTAGTTTTTCTTCATCTGTGAATGTGTCTATTCCATTTTATTTCCTGAAGGTTATTTTCAATGTATGAATAACTCTGAGCTGACAGCTCTTTTCTTTCAGTAGTTTAAATGTATTCCACTATTTTGTGGCCTAGATGGTTTCTAAATGAGAGATAAGAAGCCATTTGATTTTGTCCTTCCATATGCAATATGTCAGTTCTCTCTCAACTGCTTTTGAGATTTCTTTTTCTTAGTCTTAGTTTTATCCAATTTTATTGTGACATAGCTGAATCTATTTGCTTTATATTTTATTTTTGTTTGAGATGTTTACAGGTTTATAAATCTCTAAATGTATCATTTGTACCAAAGATGCACACATACGTACCACATTCAACATACATATATTTATTTATTCATGCCTCTACCCATTAGACTTCAATGATGAAAATATTAAACCTTTAGATGTTTTTTTTGGTTTTTTTTGGGGGGGGGGGGGTCCGGTCATGGGGCCTGAACTCTGGGCCTGGGTGCTGTCCCTCAGCTCTTCAGCTCAAGGCTAGCACTCTACCACTTGAACCACAGTGCCACTTCTGGCTTTTTTTCTTTTTGCTTATGTGGTGCTGAGGAATCGAACCCAGGGCCTCAGGCATGCAAGGCAAATGCTCTATCACTGAGCTACCTTCCCAGCCCCAGCCTTTAGATGTTATCCAACATGTTTCTTTTAATTATGGCTGAACAAAGGGGTTACTATTGAATAAATAGGTTTATAAGTACTATACGTTTTAATTGACACCCCTTCATGATTCGCCCCAATCCCTCCCAAAGCACCCTCTCCCCTCAGGTTTTCTAATTCTATTGGATATGTATTGAACATCATGATTGCATTCTCGGTTCTTTAACTCTTCATTCCTCTGTCCCTTGACATTCATCTCCTCACCATTCAGGTGACAGTTTCCTGGCATTCATTTTGTTAGTTTATACGTTAGTATTTCTGTGGATTTGCACCATTTGAATTCTCCTCTATGAATATCATATTTTTGGTTAATACATTTGTGTAACCTTACTCACAACCACAAAGGTATTTACCTATATATTTACAAATTAGCCCTAGCTTCCACATGCAAGAAAAAAATATTCAACCTTTGTTTCTCTGGGCCTGAGTTACTTCACTTAAAGTAATTTTTCTGGGTCCATCCATTTCTTTGCAAATAATATAACAGCATTCTCCCGAGGATGAGTAAAATTCCATTGTATACTTTAGTGACATTTTTTGTCCATTTGTCCATTGAGGGGTATCTGGACTGTTTCCATCCCTTAGCTATGGTGAATAGTGCAGCAATGAACATGGTAGTGCAACTAATTGATTTGGTATTTAAGGACTGTTCAGCTGTAAAACTTTTCGCCCCTCCCTCTTTATTTTTGCTTTATCCATAAGCTCTGTTTCCAAGAAAACATACTTCTAGGCTCTAAATGAGTACATTCATTGATCTATTTATCCATACCTTTCTACATACACACATACATAGAAGAAAGGTGACAGGACTATCAATGAAGAAAGAGAAGGGAGAGAGAGAGAGAGAGAGAGAGAGAGAGAGAGAGAGAGAGAGAGAGAGAGAGAGAGGGAGGGAGGGAGAGAGAGAATTTCCAAATATCAGACGAGATCGGGTGCGTTCAGGGTGGTATGGCCATAGACAGAGAATTTCCAAATATCAGTACCTAATTTTGTTTCCAATTTATATCCCGCAATATTATAAACATAGTGTAGTGATAAGAAAGGAGACTAGCGAGGCTCTAGAATATTCTGGCTTTTCACTGTCACACATGCCTAAAAGATTTTCAGATAGGATTAAGCACACAGAGTATTTTATTTAGTTTCAAATATTTTTATTATCATTAAGTAGTTGTACAAAGCAGTTTATGGATAAAGAGCATCTTGATGGCGGTCCCTTTCAACCGTCTCACCAACCCCTTCCAAGCCATCCTTTCTCTTATTTACCTTAATTTTAGATCATCTATTGAATTTTTTGGTATTTCACAATGCACACTAATCTGTGTCACCACTTCAGTTTCACATCCTCCTTCAACCTGCCTTTATATCACCCAATATATATATATATATATATATATATACACTGAATATAT
Organism: Dipodomys spectabilis; assembly: GCF_019054845.1. NCBI lineage: Eukaryota > Metazoa > Chordata > Mammalia > Rodentia > Heteromyidae > Dipodomys > Dipodomys spectabilis. Next base: position 2,882,980 of record NW_024871276.1, on the reverse strand, counting down.
ATACAATGATATATATACAATGAATTCTTTCCTGCATTCTCTTTGCTTACCCCTTCACTCTTCTAACTCTCTCCCCTTCATGCCACCCTAAGCTTTTTATGTGTATTTTTCTGTTTGTTTTGCTTCTCAGACTTCAAACTGATTTTCTAATAGCTTATCTTCTAGAGCCTTGGCATTTTTCTTTGTCTTAAACATCCTGCTATTGTTCTCTTACACTGAAAATTTTATTTATGATAGTATATTTTTAATAGAAATACCATGCCATCCAATTATGCCAACCCCATGTATATGCCTTAAGGATTCATATCAGTACATAATAGAGATGCCTATGCATCTGTGTTTATCATAAAACTATTCACAGCACCCAAATTATGGAATAGCCTAGCTAGTGATTAAATGAGGAAATAAAGAGAATATGAAAGATAGAAAGATGACAGACAGTTAGACAAATGAAATAATATTTAGCCATAAAGAAGACCAAAATCACATAATATTCAGGAAAATGAATGGAGCTGGGGAAACTAGGTAGACTCAGAAAGGCAGTTTTACATATTTCTCTTATATGTGTAATCTATAAGAGAACTAGAAGTAAAAGATAGAAGAGGGACTATTTAGGGAATGGAAAGAAGTGAAGGAGTAGAAGAGGAAAGAAGGGAAGATGATAGTGGATGATGTTAGGAAAATGTGTCATGTAAGTATGGAAATGTCACAGCAGAATCCATCATGATTTGTTCCATACAATTGTTATGCTAATAGAAAAGGTTGTTTTATACCTACAACATTCATCTAGTTATTTTTACTTTATAGTTTTGCTAATATTATCTACCTTCCTATTAATTTCAAGTATGTTTATCTATAGATCACAAAATATAGTTTCAATTTCTGCTTAAAGTTTTTGTCTAATACATAATTCCCACCTATGGATGATCACATGGTATATCATCTTCATTAAACATTTCCCTTGAGAACCTGTGGCATGTTTCCTTTACATTACATATTAAGTTATTCTTATTATATTGTATACTTTAATGCCTTAAATCTGTATTATACAGATACTAGATCCTACTAAAACTGCATTGTGCAAATACCAAATCTTCCACAGAATATTATTTTTTGTTGTTCTTTTGGCAGACTATGAGTGTTTAAACTCTAACTTTTACTTATCTTCTCTCTGGGACATATTGACTTACTTTCAATCCTGTTTCTACCCTAGGTAATAGGGTCTAGCATATGATGGTTCATGTACAATCCAGGAGGTGTACATGTATATATGCAACATCAGAGAATTTCATTCTACAGATGTCTGCTTTTTGTTTATCATGCTTGAATAAAAAAAAAAGAAGGAAAAATAAAAAACAAAAACTAATAAATCAAGCAAACAAAGCACTAAGAATTTTGCTGTTCCCCCCAACTATTGCTACAGATCAACTAAGGCCCTTATAGAAAAACAGACTATGCAGTCATACATGTACATATGTGCACACACACTTATATACACACAGAAGGAATGAGAAGTTCACCTCTTTTACAAATGCTTCTTTTAATGTTTGACTCTTCTTTCCAGTCTGCCTATTTACTTAATTTTCAGTAAGTTGATTGTGTGTGTGTGTGTGTGTGTGTGTGTGTGTGTGTGTGTGTGTGTGTGTGTGTGTGTGTGTGTGTGTCTAGAATTTTAGGTTAGTCAGTAGACAAGAATGTTTATAATTAGGTTATACTATATTTGGTAAGACATTTTATTTTTCATTTTACACATTTGTTTTTAGTTTTCTTCAAGAAATAGCTAATGTAGCCAAATAGTATGCAAATGAACACAGGAGGAGACATGTGGGAAGGTAAGCTGGCATTGCTGACATGCTACCCTCGGAAGTCCAGATTTCTACAGAGTAGGTTACAGAAAAGCATTTTCATTCAAATCTCTCAACATTCTGTGAGTCCTCGAAAAAAATAGTCTTTCTGTTGTATTTTTCCCTTTCCTTTCTTTAAGAAAAAGAATTCTGAAATAGAAATAAAAGAATATATACATTATATATAAAATAATATATTCTAGCCTTGGCACAAATCTTATTTCCCCAGAAGGCATTTTTGTTACTGAAAGTGGCATTCCAGCACTCACCACCACACATTCCCTTATTATACATTGCATAACACAAGAAAAAAATAACACCAATAAAATCACTAGTTCTGCTTAGGAGCTAACAGCATTTGAGGCAATATACATGTGTGTGTCACATAAAATAACATATATATATATATATACACACACACATATATATATTTCTTAGATAAAATGACCACAGTTTAATTAATGAAGCATTATTTGTGGGAACCACATATAGTAACCAATGTATTGAGAATTAGCATAAAATGGCAAAGACTCTCCATTTCCCTTTCAGTTAACTATCGTTTTTTGAACACTGTGTTATTTGTTAATGAGTATCTACAACATCATATGTTTAATTATATTTAATAGGTCTCTATTCCAGGTGCCTTTCATTTTCTGGACATCCAAAATAAGCAACAATTTAATATATATGCACCAAAAACAGAATGAGACATACCTGAGTTGTAGGAAGGCTGGCTTGCTGTTGATTGCTCCTAGTAACCTCCATGAGAAGTAATAGAAACAAAGCTATTCAAAAGGAGAAATCGAGCAGCACTCTATTTGCACAAATACACTGATAATCCTTCATAGAATTCTGGAGCAGATACAGCCTTTTAGAGATGCCTCGTATGAAACAAGAGTGGGCCTTTATATTCTTCTACCAACCAACAAGTACTTTGGAGTATGGGTTTTGGGGTTTGTTTGTTTGTTTGAAAGAGAATTTCCCCAGAACAACTCAGCTAAGAATTGTGGCAGGCAATATTTCAGAGAGTTAGGAAAATGGGCATCTATAAATTGTGCTAAGTGGTACCTATATCTCATTCACCACAGGGGGACTGTGAGTCAACATGCTACATACCATCTGTAAGCCAGAATAACCCAACACAACTTCATGTAGGCTGGGTAGTGTGTCATCCAACAGCATTCTTTGCCTGTAAACAACACTTGAGATAATTAATGTGAAGAGGGAAAGGTTTATTGAAGTATTCCATCCATAATCATCCATCAGTGAATTTTTGGATCCATGGTGGCATACCATCTAAAAATGTCATTCAACTCATAGCCAAAGAGTGAAGAGGAAGTGTGTCCCACAACTAAAAGCCTAAAGACTTCCCTCTAGACTTTCCTCTTACAGGTTCTCATTCTTTCAAGAGCATCACAGTGGAACAATACAAAATTAGGAGACAACTAAGATCCAAACTGAAGTAGGAATATAATAGTGCACGAGCATGATTATAACATCGCTATGAGTGTGACCCCCCCTCCAAGACAATAGGATGAAGTTACAATGAGATTTCACGCAAATGTAACTTCTTTTGTTTTGTTTTTGTTTTTTGTTTTGCTGGCCGTGGGGCTTGAACTCTAGGCCTGGACACTGTCCCTGAGCTCTTCAGCTCAAGGTGAGCACTCTACTACTTCAGCCATAGCACCACTTCTGGTTTTCTGGTGGTTACTTGGAGATTAGAGTCTCATAGACTTTCCTACCCGGGCTGGCTTTGAATTGACATCCTCAGATCTCAGAATCCTGAGTAACTAGGATTACAGGTATGAGCCACTGGTGCCCGATCTACAAATGTAACTTCTTAATAAATGCCAGCTATTTTCCTTAATTGTTTTTACAGTTTGAGCCTTTGAGTTAATAGTTAAGGAAAGATTCATTTTAATATCCTCCAGGAAACTGAAGTTAAAAATGAAGTAAAAGCCTTGCCTAATAATATCCAGAAGAAAGATTCTCCTGATTTCTCCCTATGTCCTTGATGTTACTCTGTGTTGTGATTCTTCACATGAGATCCCCAAGAGAGATTTCAGCTCAAATCAAATCGGGCAGATCTTCAGATGCTTTTAGTCATTCCTTATTTTTGTCTGTGCACTTGTTATTTGTTTGCATCCTCTCTAAGTTGGCTGTGGCCTCTTTCAAGATCACGTTTGGATATTCCTCTATTCTCTAAGGAGGTTGAAGAGGGGTGGAAGGGAGAAACGGCATGTTCGGACAAGTCCCTTTAAATTAAAAAGAGAGTTTAAAATAGAAAATGTAATTTTAACACATGCAGATTTCTTCATGCTGAGAAGACAATTCCATTGTATTTATCAAACCTAAAAAAAAAAAAGACAAAGAAAAAAAAACAGTGAGAGAGAGACAGCGAGGAAAATAAAATTAGGACATATTAGAACAAACAGCACAGCCAGACCTTGGCAAGACTCACAACAGACATCTCTGCCAGGGAGCGGTAGAGCACAAAGGTTCTGTTTTGCTGATCATCACGTATCACAGAGACCTCTAAATATGTTATTTTAAATCAGCATGAAGAACACCACAATTTTTCTTTCACAAGTGAGTCAATACAATCTGACACCTACCATTAAGCTGAAATGTTGGAGGTATTTTTGTTTCTGTTCAGTTGAAGCTAGGATATTTTTTTTTCATTTTCATTTAAATGGTCCTTTGATGACAGAGAGAGAGAGAGAGAGAGAGAGAGAGAGAGAGAGTGTTGGTGTTGTTTTCACCCTCCCTTTTTTCCACAATAGAGATTGGGCTATTGTTTTTCCTGTCTATCACTTGATTCATTCCCAACAAGCTTCTTCCATTTCCCCAATTATCACAATAATATTTCCTGTATAGAAAAATGATTTCTCAATTTGGTATTTCAGAAGTTCTGATTTCTCAGCTAAGAGAAACAAGCATCATGTCTTGGTTGCCTACAACAAGATCAGGGAGAAGTAGCATTTTATGATAAGTTAATCCAGAAAGTACCATGTTTTTACAGAGGCTTAATTTCGCTGGTGCTAAACAACCTGTCTCTACAGATCCATCCCTCCATTCACCTGTGGAATAGTGCATGCATGGAGTTGGTGTATACCCCAAATAGGTCTCCTTCCTTCTGAAACAGTATCTGATATCTCTGTGATGAACCATTTCTCCTCATCTCAATACTACCAGCCCTGATTTTAGTCACAGTGGCAGTGGGGTTGTATGATTAACCCTAGCCAGAAATTTAAAAAAAGAACATTATCAAGAGGAAGTGTACTCATTACCTCACTCATGCAACTGTAACCCTCTGTGTAGTATCTTTACAAAAAAAAAATCTATGTAATTAAAAAAAAATAAAATAAAAATAAAAAAAGAACATTAAAACCCTATTATTTTACTTTTCAAACCTAAATTAGGTAAGACATTCAATCTCAAGTTTTTGCTAGAGTTTGGGGACAAGTGGAGTTCTTCTTCTACTATGATGCCGGAGATGCTTATGGCCATATTCTTGTCTTTGCACAGTAAGGAAAAGCCCGTCTGTTGAGATACAGGGAGAGAGAAAGAAGAGACAAAGACAGACTAGACACTAAGACTTTGATGGAGTTTCCATATCAACTCATTCCCATTTCCCAAAAAGTTCTTTCACCCAGCTTGTCAAGTCCATTACTTAGCTACAGAAAGTGAAGTTTCTATTCTCCTGTATCACTTACATTGGAAAAATAAAATAAAAAGCACAATGAAGTCAGATTATAATTGTAAATTTGGTATTCATGTTCTGTACTTCTGCCGTCTCTCTAATTCTCCCATAAGACAAGAGGAGCAGCTTAAGGTGACAATATAAGAAGGAAATAAGATTTGTCTCTCCTTTAGTTTTTGGATGAATAATCTATATCTATGTTGTCAACTTCTGATTGTTCAATGTTTAGTCTAATCAACACTTTTGCTGCTAGAGATAATGTTGAAAATTAAGAATCTGTGCTTTACTCACTTTCTAAAACTCTGATTTCCTTACAGTAATTGCTCAAACTGAAGGTACAAAGGGTGTGTGTGTGTGTCCTGGTCCTGGAGATTGAACTCGGTGCCTGAGAGCTGTCCCAGGGCTTTATGTTCATGGCTAGTATTCTACCATTGAGGCACAGCTTCCCTTCTGATCTTTTGCCAGTTAATTGGAAATAACTTCCTGGGCAGACTTCCCTGCCCAGGATAGCTTCAAACTACAATCCTCAGCCTGCTGAGTAGCTAAGATTATAGGTATGACCTATGACACCCAACTCAAAATATATATTTTTTTTATTGTAAAGATACTATACAGAGGGTTACAGTTACATGGGTAAGGTAATGAGTACACTTCCTCTTGAACATTGTTACCCCCCTCCATTGTTTTCCCCCTTCCATCCTTTCCCTCCCTACCTTCCCCGAGGTTTTTTTGTTTTTTTTTTTGATTGTGATTAAGTGATTACATAATTTCCAGAATTTCACAGTATTGTGGAATAATGATGCTCATTTAAAGTCACAAGTTCATTCTAACTTTCCTGGAGCAAATTGTCTATCACAGTCTATAACATATAAAGGTGTTCACATGTTATACATCATATATGTGATCAGCAGCATGGGGATATTTATTTAGTAGTGGTTCGACCAGATGAGTGGGAGTTCTTTGTTTCTTAAGTCCTGTTAGTTTTGTCATATCACCTAACATTTTGGATTTAGCATCCACTTATCAGGGAGACCATGTACCATTTGTCTCTTCGCTCTTGGCTTACCTCGCTCTACATGATTCCTTATAGCTCCATCCATTTCCCTGCAAATGCCATTATTTTGTCATTTCTAATGGCTGCATAATATTCCATTGTGTATAGATACCACAATTTTTGGATCCATTCATCTGTGGTGGGGCATCTGGGTTGTTTCCATATCCTAGCTATTGTGAACAGTGCTGCAATAAACATGGAGATCCACGTGTCCTTGTATATTGGTTCCTGTTGTTCAGGGTAGATGCTTAGAAGTGGTATGACTGGGTCGTAAGGGAGGTCAATCTTTAGCTTTCTAAGGACCCTCCAGACTGCTTTCCAAAGTGGTTGTATAAATGTACATTCCCACCAGTAGTGTAATAGGGTTCCTCTTTCTCCACCTCCCCTCCAGCATTTGTTGTTGACTGATTTTTAAAGAGCTACAAAGGTGTTAGGGATTGTAGTCATTTTACAGCTACATTAAAGTCTGACTGACAAATAAAAGTTGTGTGTATTGAGGATTTACAATATGATTTTTATGTGTGTGTGTGTGTCTTGTAAAATGTTTGCTACAATCAAACCTAATACACATGCATCCATGACTACCTAGTTTTCATTTTTAATGTATATGTTAAGAATACCTGAGATCAGCTGAGCACCAGTGGCTCATGCTTGTCATCTTAGCTACTTAGGAGGCTGAGATCTGAAGATTATGGTTCAAAGTAGCCTGGGCAGGAAAGTTGGTGAGACTCTTATCTCCAATTAATAACCAGAAAGCCAGAAGTGTTTCTGTGGCTCAAGTAGTAGAGCACTAGCCTTGAACTGAAGAGCTCAGGGACAGCACCCAGGCCCAGAGTTCAAAACCTACAACTGACTCTCCCCAACCCCCATAAAAGAAAAAGAAATAGAAAAAGAAAAAAATACTTGAGATCTCTCAGTGAAATTTACACACACACACACACACACACACACACACACACACACACATATTGTTAAATGTAGTCACTATTCTCTATATAAGGTCTCCCAAGTTTATTTCTCTTACAAATGCACATTGTACCATTTGGCTAACATCTTTCTTGTTCTCCCAGCCCCAGCACCTCTTTACCACCATTCTACTCTTTGATACTAGAAGTTCAACATTTTTAATATGAAATTACACATTTGTCTTCCTGTATTAGGCTAACTTCCCTCAGTACAATAGCCTCCAGTGCTACTATGTTGTTACAGCTTGCGGAGTTTTCTTTTGTATTTTTTAAGATTGAGTAAAATTCCATGGTATATGTGCCACATTTAGAAAAATCAATTTATCTGTTAAACAACAGGGTTCTTTCTAAATCTTGGTTTCTGTACATAGCCAGTCTTCTTTCAGACACTTTATGTTCTCCACCAGGACTATACAGCAAACTTAGCAGGAAACAAAGCAGGAAAGTCTTTCAACCCTTATGGCAGGGCTGAAACTTTCTAGTGTTGTTTTGGAATGAAAGACAATATAATGGTGTTTATTTGGGGGTTAGGAATAGCTGCTTGTAAAAGAACTTACTGTGCCTGAAATACAGGATACAAATGAGAAAGTGAATTAGCTGAGGCTGGACATATAGGAAGAGATCAAATTATACAGGGAAAATCATGTGGTATAGTGAACAATAGAATTCTACTGTGCAGTAACATTGAGACACTGAAAATATTTAGAGAACAGACAGTAAGGTATTTCCCAAAGACCATTCTGATGTGATGATATAATTTGAAATGGAAGGTAGAGAGAAGACAGAGAACAGTGTAGTGAGTTGATGCCCTTATCTATGTCTTGCTGTTGTAGAGGAAAGAATCACACAACCACAGACAATAATGCATGGTAGTACAAGCCTATAAACCCAGCTAATTAAGAGGCATTAATTAATTTGAATTTGAGACCAGTCTGCGAAGAGATCTCAAAAAGCAAAAAGTAAAAACAGCAACAAGGAAAGCCAACAACAGGGGTACTTGTAACAGAAAGAATAAGTAAGTAAGTAAATAAATAAATGCGACAGATCTATCTCCCTCCTTGGAAAGTAATTGAGAAACGCTTGGGCCAAATGGGGTGGTAATGACTGTGCCTCAATTTCCTCATCTGTGCAATGGTTAACTACACACCCTAGCTCAGAGGTTATTGTGTTGAGTGGGGTAAAGCAGAGTAAAACATTCAGAACAGTAAAAGCGTTCGGTACACGCTGGTATATTATTATTTTTGAAATAATGCCCAGAAAATCTCTTTTGCATTTGCAAGCCTGAATGATTTCCATCTCCAAAATAATCACCCATATTGTTTATATTCTATTTGTCCATTTTTGATATTTCAAAAGATAGCAAGCATAGATCCTATTAAAAAAAATCAACGTACTATGTGTCATAACTATAGCTCATGTCATTTTTGAAAACTTAATTCCAACTGAAATGACATTAATGACTGTGTTTTACTTTAATTCTCAGCATTTCAGGCGGTTTCAAGTCCCAGAGAAAAAGGCAGAATTGTACAATATGCTTCAATGTATATAATTAATACAGATGCTTTTATATAATACCCTATGCGTTATAGATTCTAATTGTAAAACCTGTAATTTTTCCATTCTACATTTCATAAATTCAGAGAAAGTCAGGCTGTGGGGGTAAAATATATAATGGTTTCTGACAAGAATCTAATCGACATGTGTTGTTATTTGAAAGAATAAAAAAGGAATACCCTAAATTAATTTAAAGCATTTAGCGTTTAGGGTCTTATTATGTCCTGTATGCAGTTATTCCTATTCTTTTCTTTTTCTTTTAATTTTCTGTACCCTTTAGCTTGTATATAAGCTTATCAGTTCCCTGGAAGGGAAAGGGAACTAGAGAAACAACAAGATAAAGGATGAACTAATGCAACAATGATATTCACTAGCACTAGTTGGAAATGAACTTTACAACTTGGTGAGGGGAGTAGGGAAGGCTAATGGAGAGAAAATGAGGGAGGGGTAACAGTGTTTCAAAAGAAATGTACTCGTTGTCTTACTTATATAACTGCAACCTCCTGTTTGTTCATTGTGGAAGTCTATGGTAGGTGGCAAACTTCACCTCTGCCACCAAGTAGAACTTTGACCTTGAGAGAACTTACATGACTTTCCTTGGTTTAGTGGGAAATTTGAGACATTATAGTTCCATTCACTCATCATAGCCTTCCTACCCCAGTACGCCATGCCAGAGCATGCCCAAATACGATCTCTAATAATACCTTGTTTTGCAACATCTTCAACAAAAACATTCATTGAACAACAATATTAAGTTACCGATAGGAGCTCGTTATTAAATCACTGACAATTTTAACCGCAGTCTTCCTGAAGACCAGGGGCAATAATAATCATACCATACAGCATTGGATCAGGTTAAAATACATATAGTAGCTTCTTACATGTTTATTATTTAGGGACTTTTGGTAATTCTGAAGGCCTCTGACTGTCTATGTGTTTGGAAAGCAGTTTTAACCTTAAATTTAGCATTACGAAGAGCACAGTGTATGAATAATGAATCTCAGAAATTATTCCTGAACGCTAGCTGACTGTCCTGCCTTTGGCATGGATACAACATCATGTAAATACAACAACTTGAAAGCCCTAGGAAACCATGCAAACATAGTGCCAGGGATTTAAAGAGTCTCCTTAAATGTATCTTAAAAATAATGAATACAGTTAGACATGGGATGATTTGTAGACCAAAAAGATCAAAGGGTTTCAGGCAATTCCAAACTCAGATCAAATACTCAGCTTAATTCTGAATAGTTGGTTTTAGGAAAATTTCTTACTCTCTCATCGCTTATTTCTCTATCTATCAAGGAAGGTTAACAATACCACCTTTTAGATTTCTTGTAAGGATGAGTGATATGTTTTAGCTGATATAGATACAAATATGCATGTTTTATTCATATCCTGTACTAGCTATTAGTCTTGATTTTAATTTTCAAATGCCATTTTATTTAGTTAAAGAAAAAGAAAGAATTCCCTGATGCAAGTTACAGGGAGTAGATGCTAATGAGGGTAACCTAAAATACTTCTAGGCTCCTTGCCTTTCTCTACAACTGCTCCCTTATCTGCTCTCTTGTTCTGAGATTCACAGTTCTGAGCTTTGCATAAACTTCCAGGGAATTACTAGTAGTTCCTGAGTCTTAACTCCAGTATCAAATTTATGTGAGACAGTAAGCTGCCCAATCTGGCCCAATTTAATGTGAGCAGAGGACAAGTTTGTACTGCACAAAAACAAGTATCAGGGAGATTGCAGATGAAGTTGGGGATCATTTTGCCAGATGAGCAATAAAATGCAGTGAGAAAATGCCATGAAGGCTTTTTTTTTTGTCAATCTCTAAATTTACTTTAAAATGCATTCAAGAGAGAAATATGTAAAGTACCTGACATAATGTTTGGCAAGAAGCACACATTAGATAAGAGACCATAATTATTTTAAAGATGACATGTAAAGATAATACTCATCTATGCCTTCCCTGTATCAGCATTAGCTGCGGCTCATTATGGTTTAAACATTGGCTTTGTCTCGAGAATACTTAAGAGGCTCAGGATAGTTCTATACACAAAAGGTAAGTCTTACTTCTCACCTCCTTTTATTCTGTCAATCATTGTCCTTGAGAAAACAATTTCTATTCTGAAATTACAGTAACTTCACTATGTTTTTGTAATATGAAAGTGATGTTCTTTCTAGGCAACTCTCACATAAACTAACCCACATCTTCTCATGGAAGTCAGCATACTGATTAGGAACAACTCTATGTGGATACATCTTTCTCCTAAAATGGCTTAAAGAGGCTAATATGTTGGGTCAATATTTACCAACTGCAAAAGTGATTGAATGAGAAAAACAATTGTTCTTACTGAGAAGACCAAAGCATATAGTTGAGTGGTACTGTGTTCTCTTTTCTATCTACTTGAAATGCCATATGGTAAATCCCAAGTCATTGGAAATTCTTATAAAAAGAATTTTATTGCCAATATCATGTTGTTTAGTTGTCATAAAGAAAAATAACCTTCAGATTAAACAGTAACATCACTAGTCCTAAAGTGTATAATCTTGAAAAACAACTCTGTTCTAGTTTCTCCTTGATTTTCATATAGGATGAAAGAAGTTTTTAGTTTTCATTTTTGCACTGTTTTCAGTTTCTCATCAGATATTACATACATTGATTAAAAAGTGAAATTGAGGATGTCAACTTTGATGTTTCCTTGAAAATTAATTTACATGTATTGGGAACTTAGAAAATAATAAACAAAATGCTACCTGTCGCTCTCCCCCAAATCTAATAATGACATTTTGGGTTTTATTCTTCAGAGTCTTCAATAACTGATACATAAATACACAAAGAATTGCTCAAGTTCAGTACTTTTAAGCATTGAAATTTTTCGTGTGGATTAGCAAGCCTTTCTGGTTGCCAGGACAGAATGCTTTTTATCAACAACGTAAAGAGGAGGAGATTCATTTTTCTTCACAGTATCAGGGATTTCAGTCTGTCCTTGTGGGGTGGGCATGGCAGAAGGTAACAGCTCATATTATGGCAGCCAGGAAGCAGAGCAAACGGGCTTGTAGAAGATGGGTCCCCTGTAACCTAAATTCTTTCTCCTCATACTCACTGTCTCCCAATAGTGCCGTCATATTATAAACCCATCAAAGGATCTATCCACTCTTTAGGTCAGAGCATTCATAATATAATTGTCTCTGGGATTGTCCTCAGAGATGACAAAGAGAAAGGCTTTACTAATCTTCTAGGGCATTGTTCAATTCAACCAAGTTGACACTCAAGATTTACTATTACACTATGTTCTAATACGGTCTAATGTTTGTTAAAGGAAATACTTCCATGATTCTTCTTTGTTCAAGCCACAAAGGTTATTATTTGCATAGGTTTAAAAGATTTATTCTTATGTACAATAGCATTTTACTGACTAAGCATCCTCATGGCAGCTCTTGGTCTTTTATGGATCTTTAAATGATATAAGTAATAGACACTCATAACTCAGGAATGACTGAAAAATAAGTCTAGGCTATCAACTTCAACTGTGGAGACAGATGCATTATTACACAATCTGAAATGTAAATGATAACACCACAGCTGATATCAGAAATACTTTGTTTTTATCATGCTATTTGTTCCAAGTTTATCCTAATGTCCGCTGTACTTCCCCACCAATATCCCTTTTCATTTCATATGGATAAACTTTTCCAACTGCAGGAAACCCAAGTACCCTTAGTAAATTGAGTTCTGCTCATAGTGAAGCAGTCAGTCTGGTCCCAGCAAGCTGTTCTCTGGATTCTTTGTATTTACCAACATAAACCTCTGTTCTGTTGTTGCATTCTAATAGAAAAGCTTTGCATGCCATGACATCTCTGGCTGGGCATGAGATTGTGTGGATAACTTCAAATGATGCCCTTTCAACACTGTAGTGAACTGATAAACTGATGCTCGAATGAGAGTGTATCCGAACATGGAATCCATCGCCTCCATCTGTCAGACATTCTGCATTACCTCACCCTGAAATTTTATATTTGGCTGTGGGCTTAACCCCTGTGACCCCATCGAGTTTATGTTCTTATTTGTTTAAAGAAGATTTGGAGAAAATTTAGTTCATCTCTGGCACAATCTCTCAGAGAAGTAGAACCTTCAGCCCTAGACTTTTCCTAAAATCAAAGTCTCTGGATTGCTGGCTTTATTTTAAACATCAGATTATGTCAGGCATTGTCATGAATTCCAATGTTAGTCTTTGCAATAGTTCTTGGTTCTGTTTACGTTTATTACCTAATGACCATGCTATTTAGAGGTGGAACTTTAAGAATGAAGTAATAGAATAAAATCCCCACTTCATTTGAAACCAGCTGAAGAAAATCTCAGAGATTTCTGGCAATTTTCATATTCATGCCAAATATTACAGTTCTATCTTTCTCATTCAGAACTTGAGACATGGTCAATTTTAGTGCCTACTGAATAAAATGAAAATAATTCTCTATGTAGTTTATAAATATATACTTGAATTGCTCATAGAAGCCAGAAGAGGGCAGAAGATGCTATACATAAGAACATATTTACATAAAAGTTTCTTTGAATTGAAATACAAAATAATTTTATATCAGAAAAATGTAAAGACCACTTCAGTGTATTAGTCTTCTGTGCTGTAGTTTCTTTTCCTACTGAATATCAAGATAAGCCCCCCCCCCCCGCATGCTGGGTAATCATACTACCATTGAATCAAATTAAAATAAATAATTAATAGCAGTACACCACTTTTGAGAGAATACAGCTCTGTCAGAACAATTTACATTACACAATGGGACAAGTGTATTTCATGCCCATACCAGCCAACTCTCCAGACTTCATTCCCTGCCCTCCAAAATCCAACATTTTAATGCAAACAAAATTTTCAGCTTTTATTCAGTCATCATATCTGCTGCTTACATTAGTATTCTTGCTTAAACCTACACAGGCCAAGCACTTATTGCTCCCATTTTACAAATAGACAAACTGTAATGAGAGGCTGAGTCCCTGGCAGTGTTGGCCATTGTCAATCACGACACTTAAAGCAGTAGACTGTAAAGACTACACTATGCCTACTACATTCATTCCGGAGACACACTAATTTCCCTAGGAAATTAGTTTTTTTGTGTATAGAAATTTAAAAAATTACTATATCAAAGAGAAAACCAAAAAATGGATATAAAAGTCAGCACTGGTCATGGAGACTCCTCCTGAGTGGGCAGCAGTGAAGTTGATGGTTCCATTTCCATATCTGCCCACGGAATTGCATTTGCACCACAACATTCATATTCACAGCAATGTACAGTGTATCCTGCTCACTCTGGGATCCCTTGCACTAGCATAATTCTCAGTGACCTGCCTGGAACTGATGCATTCATTCTCTCATGCATTTGCATTGGAAGCAAGACCAGTCCCATTAGAATAAAGGGAAAGGTCTCATCTGCTGGCAGGATTTTGGTTGGCACACATAGATGAGAGAAACATACCAAAGTGCTGCTTGGTATGGATGAGTAATATTCTGAACACTGAATGGCTGGTTCTGTTGAAAGAGTTTATAGTTATCACAGCTTATGTTCTTACAACATAGAAGAGAAAGGAAGATATTTACAAGAGGTTCCCAGTGTGTAAATTAGAGGAGAGAATTATTTATTTGATATCAAGCATGGGTAAAAAGATACACTCTGAAAGACCCATAACAGGGTGAATATTAAAAGTCAAAGCTGTTCAGAAAACTTCCAGATTGAAGTGTGATTGTTCTCTACCTCTTACATACACCCATTCATCATTAATTAATATCTAAGGAATGAGATTATTCTAAAATATCATGGAATTTCTAAAGTAATAGAGAGAAACAGAATCTGTGCATGGGGGGAGGACACTTTTCATTATTTATTCAGCACTAAATATACTAAAAATGAAAAACATTTAAATGAGCTCAGATTTCTTTCAATGTCAGCTTTTAATTACTATACCATAATTACACTGTGTTCTTCCATAGATTTTGTTTACTTCATGGATGATGACCAGAAAGGGGGAAAATAAAGAGGATAAGAGAGAGAGAAAGAAGGGAAGATGAGAAGGAAGAAAGTGAAGAATAAGAGGAAGAAGGGAAACACAAAGTGAGCCAGACCTTTGAAATAATAAAATAGAACTTAAGCACTCATGTGCTTGAGTTCCCTCATCTCTGAAGTGGGAATTGTAATGCACCTAGCCTCCAGAGAGACTGAAAGTGTTATGTGAGGGAAAAACACACAAGAAAATTACACAAAAGTGCATTGAATAACTCCTGGCACACAGTAAGTAGTTGATGAATGGTACTGATTATTATTATTATTAGCTTCTAGTTTCTATAACCCTTAATAATAGTCAAACTCTGTAGAAATATATTCCCCATTGCACCAGAAAAGAAAAGCTAAGTCATTTCACAGAGCTATAAATGTACCAAATTAAATGTCCAGGCACAGGAATTAGCATAAGCAATATCTCTGCACAAAATTGGCACTCAATATCTCTCGGCACATAATCTTTACCATCAAAGATATGAGCTACCTATAATAAGCACATTAGTCAGCTACCAAAGACAAGCATTGTTAACATCTACAGCAAGCTACAAATTATCCAACAACTACCACAACACATGTTTTCAGGAAAAAATATCAGAGTGAAGAAAATCATGCTTTAGTGAAGTAACTCTCTACCTACAATCAGCTTTTAGTGACCACCTAGGAAATATCTTAACTCAGAAAATACTGGGAAAAGAGTTGTAGAGTGAGAAGTAGTCTTCCTTTTGTTTATAATTGTATGTAAAGTGACGTACTAAAATTTATCTAGTAAACTAATATTTTAATAAAGTCTAAGTCATGTCTGAGTCAAGCAGAAAAGGTCAGATAAGGTGATGTTAGGGAAATGAACCCTAAGATATGTATTCAAATGTTTTTTTTCTTTCATGCGATTGTTTCTAATGCATTTATAAGATAATTTCTTTGTTGCTTTGTATGTCCCTCCCCCACAGTATAACCCCTGCTTTCACTGTATTTGATGTCGGTATAATTTGTGGAGGGGAAGGGGAAAAACAAGTCGTTTAAATAGGGATACAGGTGGACCCATTGCAACAATGAGAAGTACAAGTCGTTATGTCAAAAACGAACTTTACAACTTTGGTGGGGGGGGCGGGGAGGATTGGGTGGGGGGACTGGGAGAGGATGGGAAGGGATGGGAAGGGGAAACAAAGGAGGAGGCTACAATGCTTGATAAGAAATGTACTCATTATCTGGCCCATGTAATTGTAACCCCTCTGTAGAGTATTTTCACAATAAAAAAATAAAAATTAATAAAAAAGTTTAAGTCTGGTGTGTTTTTACAAATCTTACATACATCTTAATAAAATCCAAAATGGAAATCAATATTTTTCAGTCATAAATAATAAATAATTCCTTTGTTAAAATATTTTTTAATCATCTTTAGGTAGTTGTACCTAAAGTTTATGATTGCAATGGTTTTTTGACCAATATCACTTCTTCCAACATTCTCACCAATCCCACCCCTAACCCACTCCTTCTTTTACCTCTTCATATTTTTTATTATTAATAAGTTTTTTTTATTGTGAAAATACCATACAGAGGGGTTACAATTACATGAACAAGGTAATGAGTGCATTTCTTATCAAGCATTGTTGCCTCCTCCTTTGTTTCCCCTTCCCATCCCTGCCTTCCCATTTCTGCCACACCCCCTTCCCCCCCCCCCCCCCCCCCCCCGCCCAAGGTTAAAAGTTCCTTTTTCGACATAACATCTTGTACATCTCATTGTTGCAATGGGTCTACCTGCATCTCTATCTTCATAATTTTTTAAGATATAACTTGGGTTCTTAACTTCATCCTCCCTCTCTTGTCCTCTACATTTGTCCACCCCTTTCATTCTGTCTTGGTCACCCCTAAGAACTCATCTAACCCCCTAAGCAAGGTAAGGGAGTTACTGGGCAGTTTATAATTTTATCAGGTTGGAGAAAGAACAGATTTGGAGATTATATATTTTTTCATATTTTCACTTTGAAACACAGGAGTCCTGGTTAATTGATCTATCCAGGCCAAAAGTTCTAAGTTGTGGCAACAGTGGAGTTAGAATGAATATCTACAACCAATTTTCAGGCTTTGTATTTCTTTTTATCACTCATGAGCACTAGTCATACTACAGGTGTCTGAGTGTATGTCTTAGTTTCCTCTTGGAAGTTATATTGTAGTACAAATCGGTCTCTCTTCCTTAATGACCATTGTCTTTTCTCCAGTGTCCACGTATCAGCCCAAGTACTTTCCCTCTAGTCAAGTCTAATTTAACCATCCAACTGGTGCAAACACCTGAATGATACGAAGTACAGTGAAAATGATTGAACACAATGTTTAAGGCCCTATGAATTACACATACTTGATAGATTTCTCTCCATGAGCACTCTCTTGCTTTCTCCTCCTGTAATCTTCCCAAACTATCCTCAGTTCTCCCGCAAACCACAACTCGTGCTCCTGAGTGTCCTTACCTGGTATTTTGCTCTTTCTCTCTGAGTACATCTAATCCATTCACAGTTCAAGTTTACACTTTCAAGGTCATAAGTGTCTTCCTTATGACTGAGCAAGGCTTGTAATTTGTGTTCCCATGTATGTCCTTCATAGCATTGATCACATATAAATGTAAAGGTCTATTTCAATTTGAACCTCCAGGGTTCTAAGTCCTCAAGCTTTGGCTGGGTTTAAGATTCCCTCATTTGTGTTGCCATATATTTCTTTATAGCATCACATATAAATAAGGGTAAAAACTTCTTTTATGTGATGTCTTCAAATTTGACTGCCAGCTTCTTAAAGGTAGAAACTATGTCTTACAAATCAATATATCATAGCCGTCTAAAACAAAACATGACACACAGTGTAAGTTTAATAATTGTTTAAATCTCATGTCTGTTTTCTACTCCATAGCCTGACATATTCGAGTATCTATCATATCTCCTTAGCACTTAATTACAAACTATTTGCTTCACATGAATTAGTCATGGCTCATCAACTGTATGATAAGCAACTTGAGGGTAGAGATATCGTTTAATTCATCTTTCTTATCTCCATGGGGCAAGACTGCAATAGGCAACTTGGTATTACTGAAGCAGTTTAGAAAAAAATGAATCCAAGAAAAATTTTCATTGTATCAAATCTTAGGAAGGACAGACATGGAGGAAAAGAAAGAGCAGGTGCTTTGTTCTCTCTGATATGTGGAAATTAGATCTAAAATATACTGGTATATGGTAAATTATTCAGGATTCTAAAGACTCACATATAATGAGACCGAAAGGTGATACTCTTAGGAGAGAAATCAAAACTGCAATGCCTCAGTGGCTCTTCAGATTTATATAAAATCATATTCATACTAAAATGAACTCCAAGATAGGAAAACAAGAGACCTATTCTTCTTCTTCTCTCTCTTTCTTTTTGTTTAAGCAAAATCTTCAAATTGCCTTCCCTTTATGAAGCTGAGAAAGATGAATTTCTGGGCCTATACATCTATGACTACATCAGAAACAAGACTATGAGAAGGATTTGATGAGTACTATTGTAAGTTATAGACTACTCCCAAAAGTCTATGTTTCCTTTGGCTTTCTGGCTATTATGTAACTAGACTTTTTTACCTTGTTGCACATCAAGAGACAATTGAACTGAAACATCTGTGAGGATGAACCAAATGAGCTTTTCCTCTTTACAACTTGTTTATCTCAGTTATCTTGTTACAATAACCAAAAGAATGCAATGGACTTTCAGAGAAGGAAGGTGAAGTAAGGGAAGAAGATAGAGTTTGGGATGGATAAACAGTCCTCTACCAGAATCACATGTTTCCATCATTACTGGCTACAAGTAGATCAGTTTTATGATCGATTGTTTTTACATATATAAAGTAATTAAAATGTATGTTCACAAAAATATCACTCTTACTTTGATAACTATCGCAATATTTAAAATTGAGTAAGGGAGAATTTTTTTTTGCCTACTTGCCACAAATTCCTGCACAGCTTCATGAGAATGTACTGTTCCTGTATGCACCATTCATTGTACATTTCAGCGTAGGAGATTGTGGAGAACTACCTCAGGTGACTTGTCTTCACTCTGCCTTAATCCATAACACTGCTCAGTTACCCAGTCTACAATACACAACAGTTAGAAACATTAGTGCAATGAGTGGTATTTAATAATATAGACTATATGGAAAGCATTTCCTTTATAACTAGTTAACTAGTTCCTAGTTAATGGCATCTCAAACAGAAATTAGAAGCAGCCGGGCTCTGGTGGCTCACACCTATAATCCTAGCTAGTCAGGAAGCTGAGATCTGAGGATCGTGGTTCCAAGCTAGCCTGGGCAGAAAAGTCCATGAGACTCTTATCTCCAATAAACCACTAGAAAGCCAGAAGTGGCACTGTGGCTCAAGTGGTAGAGCACTCACCTTGAGCTGAAGAGCGCAGAGACAGCACCCAAACCCAGAGTTCAAGCCCCAGGACCGACAAAAAAAAAAAAGAAATTAGAATCAATTCATAAATATTATTCAGTAATACCACACAACAAATTATGCCAATTCTCAGTAGCAGATGATAATAAACATCTGTTTTTCTTTCTTCAAAAGACCACAGGTTGGCTGATGGGATTTCCTTCAGTTTGCAAAGGAGTTTGCGCTCAATGATACTCTTTAATCACATAAAGTAGATTATTTTTAAGATAGATTATCTACTCAGCATTAAATGATTCAGTAAAGGAATTGGGATAACTTGATACAGAAGAAGCATGCAAATTTGGAAACTATACAGAAAGTTGAGAAAGGAGGATTAAGATCCCAGGTTGGTCTCAGGCAAAAAATTTGAGACCTTATCCAAAAACTAATTATAGCAAAAAAATAAAAGAGGCTTGGTGTGTGACTCAAGAGGTAGAAGCCGGTGCCAGTGGCTCACGCCTGTAATCCTAGCTACTCAGGAGGCTGAGATCAGAGGATTGCAGTTCAAAGCCAGCCCTAGCAGGAAAAGTTTGTGAGACTCTTATCTCCAATTAACCACCAGAAAACTAGAAGTGGCACTGTGGCTCAAGTGGTAGAGTGCTTGCTTTGAGCTGAAGAACTGGAGGACAGCACCCAGGCCCAAAGTTCAAGCTCCATGACTGACAAAAAAAAAAAAAAAAAAACTCTAGCAAATGTGAGGTCTTAAGTATCACCACCACCACCCTCACCCCCTGCCCTGACTCACACACATGCATGAACATGAAAATCAAAGGTTAGAATTGGAACACAGAATATAGAATTTGGAAAGTGAACATCTTTTGCTGCTGAAATCAGCATTTATTAGATGAGGGAGATTTAATAAGAAGCTTCAGTTGACTTAAGAGGGACAGTTTTACCTACTCAATCATTTGGAACAATGATAGCCCTGCCTACCAATCTACTGTTGCTCTCCTTATAATTCTCTGGGTATCATTAATGCACAGGGAGATGTCCCTGTACTTGACATCAGAAACTGGAAAGATATTTCAGAACAGCATATCATTTCACTCCAACACCACAACCTAAAATTAACACTTGCTTCCATCTCTCATCTCAAAATATGCACAGTGGATCTAACACATCTCATCAGGGAGTGGGTAATGATTTTGAGTGGCAGCAAACCTCAAGTAAAGCTATATCAGCAGACCCTCCCCCCAAATCAAATATAATCCTTCTCCCCTTGCCAAATTCCTATAGAAGATTCTTTAAAAATAAAACATATAGCAAGGTACAGGTAAGATTAAATCCTACATTTTCCAGTCCATCCTAATTTCTATTTTGCCATGACTCAGATAAGATGCTCACTCAGATTCCTGGGTAGAAGGATGATCCCTCTACAAAGTAGTAACCTGAGCTTTGTTTTTTTTTTTAAACTTACTGGATGCAGGTCCCTTAAAAACCTCTAAAGCTGAGAGAATTAAATTCTAATATCTAAGTCTCTCTCCTTTCTCCTCTCTGTCTCTGTCTCCATCTCTGCTTCTCTCTCTCTCTCTCTCTCTCTCCTTCCCTCCCCCTTCCGTCCCTTACTCCCTATCTATGTGGTAGCAAGAAGTTTGAATTTAAGTCTTCCCGAAATACACTGGGTATCCAGTTGCTTCTGAATTTCATGTAAATAATTTTAAAATTGCTTATTGTGAACATATCCCGTATTAAAAAATACAAGATATCCAGATAAATGTGAACTTCAGATAAATAACGTCTTTAATATAAATATATTTCATGTACTATTTGGGACACATTTCAGTTTAAAGATAATGCAGTATTTTCATTTGCGATATGTGGTCATCTCTCACCCAGACACCCACGGTATAAAGAATATTGTCAGCTCATACCTGCAATCCTGGCTACTCAGGAGGCTGAGATCTAAGCAATGTGGTTTCAAGCCAGCCAGCCAGACAAATCTGCTGGATTCTTATCTCTGATTAATCATCAAAAAAAAAGCTGGAAATGAAGGTGTGGCTCAAGTGGAAGAGCTCCAACCCTGAGCAAAATCATGAGTGAAAAAGTTAAACCAAAAGTGAAAGGAATTGAGTTCGAGCCCTAATAATGGCAAACAAGATGGACACTTTTGAATGGAAAAACATTACAAAGATGAATATTGCTTTACAGTGTCATCTGATCTACCAGCCTTATTCAGGCCTTATCTACAATGTCAAACAATACTGTTTTCTCTAAGGCAGAGTTAGGACCATGCATTTTGTTGAGTTGCTCACAGTTTTTAATTCTTCTTCTGTTTTTGTTTGTTTGTTTGGACTTTTATGACCTTCATTGTCATGAAAGATCACAGGCCAGAGGTGACACAGGTGTTTCCTCAATTTACATTTGCCTCTGCCTCAAACCAAACATTGTGCAGGCTCTTCCTAATAAGAGATGAAATCAAGACATGTATTAAAATTCTGTCATTTGGAAATAACGTTGGTCAAATGCTGAAAGTCTTACTTTTGTCTTGATTCCAAACATGAGAGAGCTACATTTGTGTCAAGAAAATTTGTGTTGCTTAAGAGAGTCAACATCCTTTACAGCAGATGAACAGTCTTCATGTTGTACTGCCTCTCATGGGGGCAGAGACTGTGGCCTACACATATTATGTCAAATCTCGGTGTAATTAGCATCTGCTGCCTATCAAAGTTGGTTGTCTTGATTTTTCAATATCCATGGACTAAGACTGAAACCACCAGTCTAAGTCCTATCAAAAGCCTTAAAATCTGCGTAATTTTGGTACCCATTTTTTTGTTGTTGTTGTTGGTCGTGGGCCTTGAACTCTGGGCTTGGGCACTGTCTCTCAACTCTTTAGCCAAAGATGAGTACTCTACCACTTGAGCCACAGGGCTACTTCCAGTTTTCTGGTGGTTAATTGGAGATAAGAGTCTCATAGACTTTCATGCCCAGGCTGGCTTTGAACTGTAGTCCTCAGATCTCAGTCTCCTGAGCAGCTAGGATTACAGGCATTTGTCACTGGCACCCAGTGGTACCAGTTGTTCAATGAGGTCTAACTTAATGCATTCAGGTTTACAACAAGTAGAATTTTTTTCTTCTCTCCTGAGTTAAGATTGATTAAAGTTAGAATAATTAGATGCTAAAATGCTACTCTTCCAGTATTCTTCAACTCATCAGTAATGATGAGTAGAAGTAGACACAAAGGACTATCTATCTAAAGCTTCATTCCTGAATTGTTGAGCCTGACTCATGTTGTCTTTAGCATTAGAGAAAAGGCTTCCGATAGGTCCAGAAAGGCCAGGACCTACTCAAGCATTCAAGGTTGCTGTCAAGGTGAACACTTTATCTGAAGACAGACATATCCAAAGGCGGGGAGTGGGGGGGGAGGGGGGGAGGGGAGACAGAGGAATTGAAACTATGATTGCTTCATTCTTGTTCTCAAATTCATCTATCAGATTCTTTCCTCTCAACCTTTTGGAAAGAAATCTTAGGGAGGGAGATCAGAAAAAGTCTAACCATTTTCTCTCCCAGGATTTGAGACAAAAAATAAATAAAAATCTCTACCACTTTTGGGAGATTTTCATAAAATTTGTCTTTGAAGTGAACCTTTTAGTATTCCAGTAGCAAAATGAAGAGAAATACTAATAAGAAACACTATTGTCCTTTGGAACTGTCCTTTCTGTGTTCGAAGTACCTTCCACCATAGTGAAACTCCTGATTTCTTCACACACACTTTGCTTGCTGAGTCTGTAAGAAGCAGCGGGGAGCTACACATGCTTTCTCTTTCCCTTGGACTCTTCTAGAGTCACATTCTACTCCCCTCCACAGAACAAGCTCTTAGTTCAGAAGAAGGTCTACTTACCCGGGGTGTATTTGCAGGTACAGCCCACACATCCTCCAATAATCACACCTTCAACAACTTGATATGTACAAAGCAACTGTTCAAATCTCTACCTCTCAGTCCTATGACTGTCTCTTAATTGCTTCTGAGTCTAGGTTAGTAAAGGAGGATATGTTTCATATCTGACTCTGTGAGCTCCAACAGTCATGGAGAGGAAACATGTAGCAATTCCTGGCAGGGACCAACAATGAATCTAAAGTCCTTTATATTTCCTATATATTTTAAGCTGAAACATCTGTCACACAGATTTAATGGCCATTTTTCTTCCCCTTTGCATATGATTTGAAAATTATTCAACCAGATGGATATTGAGTTCTTTTAATATTTATTCTATTAAATTTCATTTCATCTGGCTAAAATAACACACCAATTATCTTCTTGCAAACTCCCAAGTTGTTTTATTTTTATTTTACAATCTCTGTCCAACTGTATAGTCCAGGTCCAAGTGATGTTACACTTTTTGTCAACTCTTACCATTCCAAACAGTCCTTCTTGACAGATACTGGGGAATAATTGGGGGATATAGTGTAGTTAATTTCTGTCTGCCAAAAGAAAGCTAATGGGACCACAGAAGCACCAAAGGGAGTGGGCTTTTTTTTGTTATAAA
Organism: Dipodomys spectabilis; assembly: GCF_019054845.1. Taxonomy (NCBI): domain Eukaryota; kingdom Metazoa; phylum Chordata; class Mammalia; order Rodentia; family Heteromyidae; genus Dipodomys; species Dipodomys spectabilis. Next base: position 2,858,867 of record NW_024871276.1, on the reverse strand, counting down.
ATGGGTCAAATTTGTTTTCCATTATGAGTCTGCATTGTGTAAGGTGGTGCTATTGTACTCTTGCATTCTGTTCAGAAAGTGCTTCTTCTTCCTACTGTGATGAAACAGGAATAAGTGTTTTTCCTGAAAACAGATGAATCTCTCAGCCTGGAGATAGAGCACAATGTACATCCCAATTGTGGCTGTCCCAATTTGTAGGATTCAGCCTTTCCTGACGATCCCCAGGCCTGTTCTTTAATAATAGCCTTCACATATAAGAAGAGTTATTGTATGGCAAATGTACCCTGAATCTAGCTGAATAAGGGGAAATTGCTCTGAATAACACCAAATCTATGCCAGCTAGAAGAATTCTCACATAATGAACATTGATGAAGGTTAAGACAATACCGAAATATCCAGGTTATCTATAGGCAGACATTTAAAGAACATCACTGTACAGTAAAATTTAGTCCTGAATAAAGTCTAAATCTGGTCAATGTGGCACCAGTTCCCAGTTGCCCAAACAAGATAGATATTATTATAATTGATTGTGGGAACTCTGAAGTCAGTCATGGCCATGCAATTACTCTCAATGTCATGCTTCAATCTGACATTGCCAATAGATCAGAGTAGTCACATGAGATGAACACTTTGACATCTGTAAACCATGCCAACAAAGAGGTCTCTAAAGGATCAGATACAGGTGTTGGAATTCAGTATTTCATTGTCAGTTGTGCTTTTACTTTTGTGAAACTCCCTTATTCTTAATGTACTTCAAACACTGGACTATTGATAATAAGGCTTTGGAAGATGGTGAACTCAAGAATTTATATGCCAATCCTGACATGTGGTATATGTCAGAGGAAGAATTTAAAAAGGAGCATGGATATTTATAGAAATATTGAACCCTTTAGTCTATGTAACAATCCATCATATAAAGTATTAAAATAGTTTGCTCTGCTGCCCCTATAAATTTTAGAAGATATCTAGGCATAGTGACTCACATCTGCCATCTTACCTATTTGTAAGGCAAAGATCGGGGAGGTTGTGATTTGAGGCAATCTCAGGCAAAAAGTTTATGAGGCTTCATCTCAACATATAGAAATCTAGATGAACTGGCATACACTTATCATCCTCAGCTACTTGGGAAGCATAGATCATATGAATGCAGTCACAAGAGCCTAACAAAGCAAACACCCAAATCTAAAATTTACAAAGATGGGGAAGTGGCTTAAGTGGTAGAGCATGTGCTACAAGCACAGGGTCTTGTGTTCAAACCTCCGCTTTGGCAAGCAAAATTTTAAAAGAAAAAGTAAAAACTGGGAAATTTCATTTAAGGACATTTAAAAGCTCAAGTTAACATATAAAATGGCAGGTGATTACAAGAAGACATCTACCAATCATTAATTACCATGACTTAGAATGGGCCTAAAACTAAGAAATCAGAACTCCACTAATCAAGTTTGGGGAGGTGTCTCAATCTGGACAGAGAATGGTTACATTTAAAAACTCCTCCTTTTTATTGTCTTTGACACAAATCAAAGAGTACCCAGGTTCCATGGCATAAAATAGCCAAGCTGTATTCATAAATTATTTCATTTTCATCCCTGTCATGATTCTATGGCTTTAGAACCCAGAAATGTGATTTTCCTCTGTAAAGGACTCAGAAAACATCAATTTCAATTCATACACAAGGGGCTGGGAAGGTGGCTCAGTGGTAGAGTGCTTGCCTTGCATGCACGAGGTCCTGAGTTTGATTCCTCAGCACCACATAACCAGAAAAAGCCGGGAGTGGGGCTGACACTCAAGTGGTAGAGTGCTGGCCTTCAGCTGAAGAGCTGAAGCATACAGCGCAGGCCCAGAGTTCAGGCCCTACGACCAACCAAAAAAAAAAAAAAATTCATAGACAAATGGTACACACAAGGGATCATTACATTGACCCTGTCATATAGCACCCAGGCTGGACTGTTTATGCAAAAAGGGCAAGAGAGGAAACCACTACTATTTTTTATAGTGTGAATGCAGCAGAGCCAGAGACTTCCCACATTTGGATTATATATCCCACATTTGGATTATATATCCCACATTGGATTAGAACGATATTCCTGTCATTTGCCCAATGTTTTAGTTTTTATTATCTAAGTATAGACCCTCATCCACATTCCTATTACTATCATAGTTTTCCATGAATAGCTCTATGTCAGAAAGAGTTAGAGCCAGAAACTCAACTGTGAACCCTAGGTCTGCCCAAATACTTGCCAAGCCAAGCTAAGCCTGATGGATCTTATGTTGTAAACATTATGACAATCCTTTTCAATGTTCATAAAGATATTTAGAGGATTGACTGATCTACATTGGTTATTTAGAAAGACTATTTACATTGCTATACTACTAAACAACAAACAGAAAGAAAAGACACCACGAATTTCTCCATTCTCCTGGCTAGCCTGGCATTGTGATTATCCCAGCTCAGCCTCTTAAGTAACTTCATTTTGCTATCAATGACTAACATTAAATAATTTAATGAAAGAGATAACTTAGGTCATTTGCTGTCCCAATTAAAAAAAAAACATACAAAATATCAGCTGTTAATGTTGTATCTCCTAAGATAGCATACAATTTATTCTATGTAAAAACACTCCTTCCATACAAGGCAGCCTGTGCTGGACTTCTTCCTCCTAATGAACTTAACGCACTATGATCTAGGGAGTTAAGTTCCCTCACATTTATTTGTATATAAATAGAAGTAAGTATAGGCAAGGAGAGCTCACATTTTTTTTCTTTGTCTTCAAAAGAGAGCCAAATTTGGGGGTACTGGAAAGAAGAGAGGAAAGGGAAAGAATGCAGAAGTCATTTGGTAAATGAGCCTGGAATGGTAGCACTTCTGTCTCATTTATTTGTATCATTGAGGTAGGCAGAGATAACCAGCTTTCTCTCAGCCTGACCATAAAGTCTCAGCCTGACCATAAAGTCTCACCCTCAGATTCTCCTTCTATCCTTCTGCTTAGTTATGGATGTCACATTTTGTGTTGGCTTTATACATATAAAGAATTCCATTCTGATTAAATATTGAACAGTTATATGGTCAGGCCTCCATGCAAACGGCAGAGGACTGAGTCCATGGGAAATCTAAGTCATAAGAAATAGTCCCACGGAGGCTATCCATTCTGTACAAGTGACAGAGACATTTATAAAACTGCCTAAAGCCTATAAATCAAATTGAGAGCCTAACGAAATTACTGTACATTGGAAATATAAATGTATACAGTCACGTATACACAACAATGATTCATATCACTGAAGGACTCACGAAGCTCAGTTTCAGTTATAAATTATTCTGAATTTCTCAGGCAGGATTTTGCCAGGAAGCAGAAAGGGTTCAGCTTGATGCTCATTGGTCAAGAAGGAATAAAATAAATTCCAGGAAATGGAGGATTTCAGGTGTTAGGTTGTACAAAATGAGAGCTTATGACTAAGCAACATTGTGCTTTTTCTCCCTGAAGCATCTGGCCAACTTGACCTCTAAATCTCTCTAATTGCCCCTCAAAGGCAGATTATGACATTATCCCATTTTATGGATAAGGACTCTGTAAAATGTAGTCTTATGAATCTGCCCAAAGCTTAGGGGAAATTTGTTTCTGAGATCCTCACAGAACTGAAGCATGTGTGTGCAGTACCAGAGAGAAAGGTGAACTTACAGCCTGTTTAGGTTGTAAACTTGGTAAAATCCCTTAATTCAGTTATGAACTGTCTTTACAAATGGAAAATGCTTTGTGCATTTTAATATGCTACAAGGTAGTGTTTTACCATGGAGAATATAATAGACATCTGACTGATTAGACCACTTCTAAAAAATGGTAGCTACATTTGCCCATCGTGATTTCAATAATTTTTTATTTTCTACTTTAATCCTGTATACATCCCTGCACCTTCCTCACCTCCCACTTCTGTTCATACCTAGGCTGCTAGAAAAATCTCCCAATGTATAATATGCCTATGTGTCCATTCCTTTTCTGTTCACCAAACTTCAGTGGCTCCTATAGTGTCAATATATTTATTGGTTGAGTTCTCTGCTATATAGAATAGAAAAATGATAGTAGCAACGTATATATTATAAATTCATTCATTTATTTCCTCAAGCAAAAATTGCGTATCTTTATGCCAGACATTTTCTGGCCACTGAAAATACAAAGTGTCTATCTATGTTTTCATATGAATGAACAAACAAAAGATCAACAAGTACAAAATACAGGATGTGACAAATAGTTTAGACAAGTTAACCGACAACTTTGAAGAGAAAGTGACTTTGGAATAAATATCAAACTAGTGCCATGAATTTTAAACATCACTGTTTATTTCCATATGCTACTAAGAAGTTGACTCTAAGTTTAAGATTGCCAGATTTTTTTAAATATTGATACAAAATTCCAAGTTAATTTTGCATTTTAGATGGCTCTATCCTAAGAAATCTGTGACACTTATACTAAACATGATATTATCTGAAATTTAAGTTTAATAAGAAGTCTTATTTGACCTATCAGTTATGTTCAGTCTAGGGATACAAAGTAAGCCTACTTTTCACAGCAGGTCACTTTTTGAGATTGGTTATTAACTTAGTGCTGACTCAAAAATCTTTATTAGTCCCATGTTCCAAGCACTGATATCCTCTGTGTGTTTGATTTTGGTACCCTGGTATTGTATATATGTTTATCCGAATTAGGGAAGCAAGGGGAACAACAGAATGATAAGGCAAAGGAGGAAGGAGTAACCAATGCAACAGCGATACTCACAAGACACCATGTTGGAAATAATCTACACAATGTGGGAGGGGGGATTGGATGAAGGGAAAGTAGGAGAAAAATGAGGGAGGGGCGTAACAAGTTTGACAAGAAATGTACTTATTACTTCACTGAAGTAACTGTAACCCCTCTGTGTATCACCTTGACAATAAAAAAGTAAAATTAACTGAGAAAACATAAACAGACATGAAAAGATAAATTATCAGATAAGCAGATGTTCACCACTGAGGCTGGCTGAGTGTAAGTTCAAGACGAGAGTGCAATGTGTGTGTTAGCAGTAGGAGGGAGACTGATATGCCCTGTAACGTTTTCTCAGAAATACGAAGCCTGTATTCACTCACAAGCCACATTTTCATGTCATAGTACAAAAAACAGATTTAGTAAGAAAAGACAATGCAATTAATTTTGAAGACACTGGAGTCTGAACTATGTTCAACTGTGATGAGTTGGGTCAATTTTCCTGGCATTATGGGTTCTGCTATGGGTGGAGGTGAAGGTTGGATAGGGAAACATATATATCCTGAGTGCTTAGAAAAAGAAACGTTTAGCCTCCAGTCCTTAGTTAGATGGATATAGCTCCTAGAATAAATCATATCTTGGTTTCCACATTAGAGGAGAAAATTTGACTCCTCCAGTTTGTGGGGCCAGTACAACAAGGTCAAAGAGATTCTCAGAAATACAAACACAAATAATCTTTTTTAGGTAGAAGTTACTATATGACAGGTGTTGTTCTATACTGACTCATTATGAGCTATGTCCTAATCATATTCCCACATTACAAATGAAGAACAGAGCTCATGAGTTAACTTGTGATTCTATGAATTTAGAATTTGAAGAAAAATTTAAGTGTATTAATGATCTGATGTGAATTAGAACAGTGGTTTTTAGAAAGCAATCTTTTATATGGAGGGAGTCAGGGCTGTGTGTGAAATTAGGCTTTCATGTCTGATAGGCAGGAACTCTACCATTTAAGCCATAACACCAGCACTTATTTTGTATTTTATTTATTTTTTCCAATCAGGCCTATCATTTTGCCCAGGGCTTGCATCTGAATAAAATCACCCTACTTATGTCTTCAGAGAATCTGAGATTATTAAAACATACCATCTCGCCTACTTTATTTGTTCAAATGGAGGGCTTACTAACATTTTGCTTGTGTTGTGTTAGTATTGAAACAAGATGTTACAAAATTTCCACCTGATTTTTTCACCAAATTTCAAGTAGCTGGTATTATAGGCATGTAAAACTATACCTAGTATAGAAAGTATTTTAATTCTGTTTCTTAACATATATAACATTTGTACAAGTAACTTGTACTTTATATTCATTTTGTGTATCATTTGAGCAGTTGTTGTTTAAGATGATGTATGCCTGGATTTCACATATCTTATTTTAGTGTTTGAAAATATGAACACAGAAGTTACTTTTTTCCTTTCTGTATGCAGTAAGCAGATTGATCTCACCTGGGACAGGGCAGTCTTTGTCATGGGGAGGGTCTTTCCATATGGGTACCATGTACCTGATCTCTGAGCTCTATGGTAATAACAAAAACTGGGCATTTCTTTCCAGCTCCCTTCCAGTGTGACTATCATGGGTGGCTTTCACACTTAGCCTTGAAGGAAAACAATTGTCTTAAAAAGAATCTGGGCTTTCCCATTTACCTTTCCAATAACAGGGTAGTTTATAACAGAAATAGAAGAGGACAATTAGAAAACCAATATACATCAGTAATAGAGGAAAATTTGGATTCATTTCAATCTCACCCAAAACATCATCTTTTCACTCTTCTAAACTAAAGCCTCAAGCTAAGGAGAGATGATTTTTATCATAAAATCAGGTGTCATTCATTGATACCTTTCACATCCATACAAGATACAGTGTCATAATAGGCCAAAATTCCAACATTCCTTTATATGTTAAACCATGTGCTACAGGGCTCTGCATGTTTTCTTCAATGAAATTCAAGAAAATAGCCAGGTGCTGATGGCTCACGCCCATAATCCCAGCTACTCAGAAGGTTGAAATATGAGAATCTCAGTTTGAAACCAGACAGAAAATACTTTGAGATTCTGATGTGCAAATAACCAGCAAATAGCTGAAAGCAGAAGTGTGGCTCAAGTGGTAGAGCACCAGCCTTGAGCATAAAAGCTAAAGAACAGCTCCAGGCCCTAATTACACATCCCAATACTGGTACACTCATACCCATACCCACATACACACACACACATACACACACACACACACACACACACACACACACACATACACACACACACACACACACACACACACATACACACACACACACTAAATATCAAGGAAACAAGTAAGGAGTAATAGAACTTTACTCACAAATCAATGTCAATCACAAAATCATAAAACGTCCTTGCTGGGAACTTGCTATTATAATGCTCCTTTAGAAATTTTTTAGAAAAAGATAAATGCTCAGACAAGATTCCAGGATGTTAGTTGACAGTAAGGAGAAAGTTTTATATTTGCTTATACTTGGGGCTTACTTCTCTTCAGATCAGAATCTCAGGGTGAAAGGAAGATTAGTTAATCTTCTAAAACAGTAATCATTTAGGCAATAATGAAGGAAAGAGTACTTTTTTTGCCCCATGTTAATTTTGTTTGATGGAAGATTTAGATATGGTAAGAAATATGCAATAATATACATTCAATTACTATCTAATTATGGAATAAATATAAAAATGTGCTGGACTGGTCCTTACATCCATAGACCCCACCAGGTTCTAGGGCATTGACATTAAGAACAAAGGAGACAAAGAGCAGACACAAAGAGGATAAATGTCCCAGCATACACAAAAATAAAAAGCACAGAAAGGCGCAGTCTGGTCAAATATTTAAAAGGCAGGTTATGCCTTGGATTAATGAGAAAGATAGATTTCATCCCATGGGAAAGCTATTATAATCAATAAAGTTTTTGAGCACAGATATTTTCAACTTCTTAACATCTTAATTGATTAAATTTATAGGTCACAACAGATCTTCCCATGTTAATTTTCCTTTCTGTAAAATGAGGAAATTCACCCTTCTCTAAGGAACCTAGTTTTTCATATTGTTGTTGTTGTTGTTGTTAATAGAGTCATTAGCTGGGTACTGGTGGCTCATGCCTGCAATCCTAGCTACTCAGGAGGCTGAGTTCTAAGGATCATGGTTTAAAGCCAGACTGGGCAGAAAAGTCCTGTGGAGGCTCTTATCTCCAATTAATTACTCAAAAAACCCAGATGTTGTGCTGTGGTTCAAAGTGGTAGAGCACTAGCCTTGAGCATAAGAGCTCAGGGACAGAGCCAGGCCCTAAGTTCAAGCCCCATGACCAACAAAAACAATAGAGTCATGATCTCCTTTTAAAGACCTAATATTCACTGTTACATTTACCAAAATTAACTGCAGGCAATTAAGTCTTCAAATGAGTTCTGTCCTAAAGAATCATAAAAATGAAGCAGGGCTCCTTCAAGATTAAACACATTCTTTTCCAGCGGTGTCATTCTGTGTCTTTCCTCACTGAAATGTAAAATAAAATGAAAATCTACTTGGAAAATTTGAAGGGTCTTTACGTCTTCCTCAATCAAGAAAATGTAAGCAACATCTGAAATAGACTTAAACAATAGCAAAGAACATTCTTTATTTCCAGTAGGGACATTTTGAAATTTGTATTACACTTGTAAGACTTTCACTGAAGTACTAAATTAAAAAGGAGCTTTAATTTCCCAGGTGCTTCATTTCTGGGAATACCTTCCTTTCTGCGAATCATGCTACTACTCTCTTGGCACAAAATAGAGTTTGATTCATGTTATAACTTTCGAGAATGCCAAGTTGAGTATTCCAGAAAATAAGAGTGTAAGAACTCCCAAGTAGATAGAACCACATTTTGAGTTGTTATCCAAAATAGATATGAAATCAAATGGATTTGGACCTCAGTTGACACAGGGACTTGATGTGCAGACATATGGAAATTCAATTTTAACAAACAATCTAATTATAAAATGGGCAAACAACCAGGAAGAGATACTTTATGTGATGATGTACAGAAGCCAACTGAGCACATAAAAAGATGTTCAAAGAATGCAAATTGAAACCACAATGACATTTGCATGTACACCTATAAGAATAGCTATGATAAAATAACAAGTGACAATCAAATGACTACAACTATGTTTACTCTTGCATTGGCAGTTAGGATATGAAACTGTGCAGAGAGTCTGGAAATCATACAGTTAGTTTTTTTAAAAAAATTATACACACAACTATTCTATGGCTTGGGTATTTATCCAGAGACATGAACCAATATGTTGCTCATGTCCAAAACTTAAGCACAAATGTTCACAGTGGTTTTGTACATGATATTCCATTAGAAAGAGCCCAGGTATCTTTCAACAGTTAACCTGTCAATTGGTTAAATAACTGAATAGTTACAGTTTAAAAAGATAAACGTATTTCATAATGTATAATATTATTCTGTGATTTAAAAAAAATACATTGAGAGGCTGGGAAGTTGGCTCAGTGGAAGAGCGATTGCCTTGCATGCCTGAGGCCCTGGGTTCGATTCCTCAGCACCACATAAGCAAAAAGAAAAAAGCCGGAAGTGGTGCTGTGGCTCAAGTGTAGAGTGCTAGCCTTGAGCTGAAGAGCTGAGGGACAGTGCCCAGGCCCAGAGTTCAGGCCCCATGACCGGACCCCCCCCTAAAAAAACATTGATACTAGAATCTCAAGATGATTATTGAGGAAAAGTCAGTTCCCAGAGTATACTGATTGCAAAATTTCATTTAAACCTCATTCTCAGATTGACAAACTCACAGACAAGGAACATAGAAGAGAGCACAATGGTTGTGAGTTCACAAAGGGGGTATAGTGGTCATATAAAGTCACAAAGGTTATATGAGATCTCAATGGCAAAGATAGGTCACAATGGTCATGAGGAAATAAGGAGGATGTGAGGTTGCAATGGGTCTGTATGTCCCAATAGCAATATGAGGACACAATGGTCATGTGGTCATAATGAGGACATGAGGTCATGAGAATAGGGGGTCACAATGGGTCTATGATGTCACCATTATGAGTTCACAATGGGGATGTGAGGTCACAATGGGTCTGTGATATCACAATGGCATTATGAAGGCACAGTGGTCATAAGGTCACAATGGGGATTTGATATCACAATGGGTTGGTCATGTCAAAATGCTGATATGGTCAAGAGGTCTCTATGAGGATGTGAGGTCAAAATGGTTTCATAGCGTCACAACTGAAATATGAGTTCACAATGGGCATGATGTCACAATGGCAAAATGAAGGCCAAATGGCCAAGAGGTCACAGTGAGAATGTGAGGTAACAATGGGTATTTGAGATCACAAGGGGTCTGTGATATCATAGTGTAAAGTGAGATGACAGTGGTTAGTCAACATGGGTATATAAGGTCACGGTGGGTCTGTGATGTCACAATGAAAAGTAAAATCATAATGTTTTTCAGTTCACAAAGGCAAAGGTAAGTAATAGTGGTCATGGAGACACAATGAGGATATGATATCACAATGGGAGTGTATGATGTCACAACGGATCTGTGATGTCACAATATAATGTAAGATTAAAATGGTATGTGTTCACAATGAAGATGCAAATTCACAGGAAGTCTGAGGGGTCATGATGGCAACATGAAAGCACAATGGTCATGCTATGATAATGTGACTATGAGATCCTAGTGGAGATATGAGGTCCCAATGGGTCGGTGATGTCACAATACAATGTGAGATCCCAATGCCATGAGCTCACAAGGGGAGATATGTGGCAACACTAGGTTTATGATGTCACATTGCCAATATAAAGGCGCAATGGTCATGAGGACACATCAGGATGTGATATCACAATAGGTATAGGAGGACATAAGGGATCTGTGATGTCACAGGTCATTGTGAAACCACAATGATAATGAGGTCAAAGGCTGTATGAGATTATAATGGGTCTGAGATGTCACACGTGAGTTTACAACGGTCATGAGTTCACAAAAGGGATATGAAGTCCCAATGGGTAGGTAATGTTCCAATGGCGATATGAGGACACAATGGTCATGAGGCTATGGAGTTTTAATGTGTGAGATCACAATGGCTATATGAGGTCACATGGTTTTGTTATATCACAGTTGCAAAGTGCAATCATACAGTCATAAGGTTATAATGGCAATATGAAATCATAATGGGTTTGTAATGTCACAGTGGTGATATGGGTCTATGATGGTCATGAGAGCACAATAAGGATCTGAGGTCACGATGTTTATATATGGTCACAGTAGGTCTGTGATGTCACAATAGCAATCTGAGAGCACAATGGACATGAGGTTATAATGAGGACATGAGGTCACAAAGGGTACATGAGGTCATAATGCCTATGATGTCACAATACAGAGTAAAATCACAATGGTTAGAGGTCACAGTGGGGATATGAGGTCACAATGCACCGTGAGATGACAATGACTGTGAAGAATCAATGAGGATATGAGGTCACAATGAGCCAGTGATGTCACAAGGCAGAGTGGTACCAAAGTGGGGATATAAGGTTACAATGGTTCTACAATGTCACAACGCAGAGTAAGATGACAATGGTTGAGGTCACAGTGGGTCTGTGACGCCACAATGCAGAATGAGATCACAATGGTTAAGAGGTCTCAAGGAGATATGAGATCGTAATTGTTTATCTTGATATTGCCAATGCCAAAAACTATTTGTGAGCTTTTGTTAACGATACAAATTGGAGAAAACTGTAAGAACATATGCTTTCTGTGTATTATACAAATACATGTGCACAAATCTGCCATTATCTCTTCCTCTGGGTTACACCAGCTTGTTCCTTCTACTCCCTTAAGTATAGGGTTGATCATAAATTCATGCTGTTTCCTCTTCTGAGCATTCTGCACCATTCTTTGTTGTTTTTCATTAATCATGTTCCATCCTTTAATAATAATCTCTTTATTAAACAATCATTCCATGTGTTTCTTGCCAAGATAGCAAGTTATATAAATGTGAAATCATATTTCACCTGGATAGGCACTGAGCTCTGAGGAAAAAGACAAGCGCCAATTAATTCCATGACCAAATAAGAAATGAATGTGAGCACAGAAATGGGGGGAGGAAGGGTGAACAAATGTAGTCTTGGTATTCAATATGTAAAATTCACTATGTAAATAAAAATAAACTATGCAACTTTTGGGCAGGGATAGGAGGGGGAAACTTGGGGGAAATGAAGGAAGGAGTGATATTGTCAAAGGATTGGACTCATTATTTGACCTATGGACTTGTAACCCTTCTGTATAATACTATAGTAATAATAATAAAATTATATTAAAAAAGAAATGGTCATAAGATAGATCTCACCTAATTTATACAAGCCTAAGAGATTTTAAATAAATCATATTGTCAATTATCTCAGCATAACATTGTCTTGGCCATTGCCTGTGTACGTTTTCTTCTTTAATTAGACTACATCTCCTAAGGTTCAGATTCAAGTCTTTATGCCAGTCATCCTTCTGAATAAAACTTCCTCCCCTTCTTAAGCTCAAACATTGTTTCATAACCAATTTTTATGGACTCTATTCAAGCTAAAGAAAGCCTTTTTCTTTACATCATTTTTTAGTTTATTTAAGAGAGATAATCTTAGTTTCACCACCTCTCTTTGGTTACCTGAGATATGAAATGTAGTTGGAAATAAATGCTCTGGATATAGATGTTCAGCACTGGATCTTGGCTCACTTGCCATGAGACATTGGACACCATATTGAAAACTACTCACAGTTTTCTCAAATAAAACTGATGAAATGAATCCATTTCTTAATTATTTTTTCCTGTTCTCCACAGCCAAAAACTTTCAAACAATAGTCTTCTTTGTTGCTGTAGTCAGAATTACAAATATATATTATTGTAAGGTTATATTTTATTTGCAATTTGTTTTCACACATTGACATAGTCAAAAATTTGAATGGAGTTTTTAGTTTAGAAAATTCCTATAATGTCTTTAACTCTTTTTTTCAACTGATATAAATTATAAATGAAAGAGAGAATGAGAGACAGACAGAGAGACAGAAACCGACAGAGAAATGTTGTAGAAGAGATATGGATCTTTTTTAATTGTTTGAAACTTTACTAGGGTGCCTTCAATTTCGTCCATTTTCCATTCCAATGTTTTCCCCAACCGACCTAGAGAACTTTTCATTATTTCTGTGCACCTCTTGACTGAACCTCTAAACAATTAAGTATCTTTATATACTAGGGTTGCTTTGTGTTCTTTGTCATATAAAAATCTATTGTAAGAAAGAAAACTCATGTCCTGTGTAGGAGTGTTTTGTTTGTACCTTTAAAAAGCTTGTACTCAGGCTGTCAGAGAAAGGAAACAATCTCATTTTCATCAAATATACACAGCAGAAACATTACTCTGATAGGTACTAGAGCTTGAAAACAGAAAAGAAACTGTTGTTACTTAATCAGACACAAATATCACACAGAAGACAATTGCTTTTTTCCAGGCAAACAATGTGCTTACCCAGTAAATTCAGGTGCACTACTGACACAATCTGATCAGAAGTTTTTGGAAGCCACAGATGCATCGGAAATGCTGACTTGTGTCACAAAACAACATGATTACTATTCTTCTCTTTAAAGCAAGAAAAGTTGCAAATTTGGAAGTGGCAAGTATTTACAAAGCACACTGTGATTACCAGCACTTACTTAGTGCTTACTGAGTACCAAAAACTGTGATGAGTTATAGGATTATTTTTTCTATCTTTTTTCCAATTCAAAATAAATCTAGGAATCTACTGTTAGGCCGATTTTCATAATAAAGTAAATTAACTTATATAAGTTATATTGCTAATAAATAACAATACAGATGGAGGGGAAGGGAAAAAACAAATCGTTTAAATAAGGATACAGGTAGACCCATTGCAACAATGAGATGTACAAGTCGTTATGTCGAAAAATGAACTTTACAACTTTGGTGGGGGGAGGAGGTTGGGGGTGCGGCGGGGGGAGGGTATGGGAAGGGATGGGAAGGGGAAACAAAGGAGGAGGCAACAATGCTTGATAAGAAATGTACTCATTATCTTGCCCATGTAATTGTAACCCCTCTGTACGGTATTTTCACAATAAAAAAATAGCAATACAGAATCTCAAGTTCAATCCTTTTAGATTCCAAAGATTATATACAGTTTCAAGTTGTCTATGGCATAGAGCAAAGGTAAGAATAGTCATCTTATGCCTCCACTCCACCCATTTTTATAGCAGTTTATTGAGTACTTGTCACATTCAAAACTTAATTCCAGAGAGACAGACCACTGGAAAGATCTATTTCATTCCTTCATTATAGAAAAAATAAAATAAATAAATTGTCCCCTTCTATATGATTTTAATATATTTTTATTGTAAAGATACTGTACAGAGGGGTTATAGTAACATGAGTAAGATAATGAGTACATTTCCTATCAAGACTTGTTACCACCTCTTTTGATTTTCCCCTACCAAACCTTCCATCTCTACCTCTCCAACTCCTCCCCCCACCCTGGGAAGTTGTAAAGTTTGTCTTCTTGTGCATCTCATTGTTACAATGAGTCAACCTGTATCCTTGTTTCAGCAGTTTGTTATTTCCCCTCCCCACCCCAAATTAGAAAAATGTATATTCAAGGGCACCAGAATCAAATACAGGGTAAACAGGGGTTATAAAGAACATACAAAAGTAACAAAAAAAATCACATAGTACACTATAAGTACATTAAAAACAACAACAACAAAGATAAAACCTCTCTGTCCTTATCTTGGGGTTCATTTTGCTTACCATCATCTTGTATGGTCATATGAACATAGCTTTTGACCTTTCAAACACTTGCAGAAAACTAAAGCTAGATCCTTATATATCATCCTTCATCAGAATCAACTCCAAATGGATCAAAGACCTCGAAGTAAAAGCAGACACCGTGAAAACATTATAGGATGGAATAGGAGAAACTCTAGGGCTTCTTGGCACAGGCTGAAATTTTCCTAATAAAGACTCAGAAACACAACAAATCAAAGAAAGGTTGGACAAATAGGATTTCATGAAACTGTAGAGTTTCTGCATGGCAAAGGTCATAGCTAGCAAGATCAATAGAAAGCCCATGGATTGGGAGAAGATCTTCACTCGCCATACAAGGGACAAGGGCCTCATATCTAAAATTAAATCCCCCATATTAATTTTTAAATTAAAATATGTAGTGCATCAGGAACTGCTATGGAATAGTGGGTAAAGTAAAATAAGGGAAAGGGATATGGGGAATGTATGGGTTGGATTGAAACTGGATAGAACTTTAATAAGATGTGTTGTAAGTATGATATTTAAGCAGATATTTAAAGAAGACAGGGGTATTTGATAGGTTAAAAAACTGAAAGAGGAGTGCGTGTAAGATACAGAATAGCCCACCCTGCACTGTAGATGTACACCCCCAATCCTAGCTACTCAGGAGGCTGAGATTCAAGAACACATGTTTGAAACCAGCCCAGGCAGATAAACCTGGGAGATTATTTTTATTTTTAACTAACAATCAAAAGTCTGTAAGTAGAGACCTGGCTGATAGAATATCAGCCTTGAACAAAAAATACTAAGAGTGTGAGGCCTTGAGTTCAAGCCCCAGTATTGGGAAAGTGAAGGAAGGCAGGAAGGCAGGGAGGGAGGGAGGGGTGGGGGAAGAAAGAGAAAATGAGAGCAAGAAAAGAAAGAAAGAAAGAAAAAAGAAAGAAAGGAAGAAAGAAAGAAGAAAGGAAGGAAGGAAGGAAGGAAGGAAGGAAGGAAGGAAGGAAGGAAGGAAGGAAGGAAGGAAGGAAGGAAGGAAGGAAGGAAGGAAGGAAGGAAGGAAAGAAGGAAGGAAGGAAGGAAGGAAGGAAGGAGAAAAATGGAATGGGCCATGAAATAAGAGTTACAGGTGGGCCCATTACAACAATGAGATGTACAAGACGTTATGTCGAAAAACGAACTTTACAACTTTGGCAGGGTGGGTGGGGGGGGGGAGGTGGTAGGGGGTGTGGGGGTAGGGATGGAGACGGGAAGGGATGGTATGGGGAAACAAAGGAGGAGGCAACAATGCTTGATAAAAAATGTACTCACTATTTTGCCCATGTAATTGTAACCCCTCTGTATGGTATTTTCACAATAATAATTAAAAAAAAAAAACCAGTAAGGCAGAATGGTGATGTCTTGTATGACAGGCCAACAACAAAAAGAAAAGTAGTTTCAATAGATAAATTGAAGTCAGCCAAGTAACCATGGCTAATGGAAAGATGTTTGTATTTTAAAGTTCATGAAATGGTAGCCAGTCAAAGGTTTGGGACAAAGAAATAATATATATTCCTTTAACTTTATACAAAACCATTCTTGCTGCTTTGTGGAGAACAGAGTGTTAGAGAAAGCCTAGAACTAGGGAGACCAGAGGGAAGTCTTACAAAGGATGATAAAAAGTAATAAAATTCTGGACATATTGTGAAAGTAAAACAAGTGGAATCTCCACAGAGATCAAATATGTAGATTGAGAGAGAAAATAGAAATACAAATCAGAATCCGAAACTACATTTTTCCACAGTCACTAGAAGGAAAGAATTTTCATAATCGAATTAGTATATTCTGAGAGGGAGAAGGGTTAGGAGAATTATCAGAAGTTGGCACTGTTATGGTTGAGGTGGTCATTATGTGTCCAATATGTGATGTGGAATGGGCATTTCTTCTATGAGGATGTAGCTTTGAATTGTGATCTGTTTTAGGGGTGTAAATGTGTACACAGTATGGAGACCTGATAAGATCAGTGAGAAAGTGTGCACAGATGAACAAAACAGCTCCTAAGTCAGAGCTCTGTGACAGGCAGTTGTAAGAAGTCAAGAAAAGGGGGGGTAAAACAGCAAAGAAGTATAAGGTAGGAAGAAAGTAAAGCTAATAATGCACTTTTGTAATTTTTATTTTTTGCTGGTTCTGTGGCTTGAACTCTGGCCTTCAGCACTGTCCTGAGCTTCTTTCACTCAGGCAAGCACTCTAGCAGTTGAGCCACAGCACTACTTCCAGCTTTTTTGAGTACTTTATTGGAGATAGGAGTTTCATGGACTTTTCTGCCCAGGCTGGCTTTGAACTGCAATCCTCAGATCTCAGCCTCTTGAGTAGCTAGGATTACAGGCATGAGCCATGGCACCTAGCAACTTCTGAAATTTTTACTACCATAAACTAATTGTTCAAGGGACTTCACTATGATGTTTAAAACATGCATATGAAGTATTTTGATCACATTCACAATATTCATATTACTCTATTTAAACTCTTCTCACTCCACTCTCTTCTTTTTTAATAAATTTTTAACAAATCTTCACCCTAACCTTTCCCACTCCTCCTCTCATCTGCCCCCCCTAAACTGTCCCCTCTGCAATTATGTTATCGTTTTTAAGTTCTAGATCTGTACGAGTTAAAATAAGCAATATTTATCTTTTTAAAGCTTGGATCTTCTTTCTTTTCTTGGCAATCTCTTCCTTTTAATTGTCATACTTCATTATTCTTTATGGCTCAATATTACTACATTGTATATAAGCCACATGGTCTTTATCCAATCATTGGTTGTTGGGTAGCTAGTTAGGTTCTGCATCTTGACTATTGTGGATAGTGCTGTCATCTTCAGGGGTATGCTGTTTATGTGTTTTGTATGCTGACTTATATTCCTTAATACAGAATCCAAAGAGTGGCAGAGCAGGATCATATGATTTTCACAGTGGCTCTACTAACCTACATTCCTCGCAACAGTATTTAAAAGTTCTTTTTTCCCCAGCATCTTTGCCAGCTAACTTTCTTACAGTCAAGTGACAAGAAAATGTCAAGGATGTGGGAGTGACTCCAATGTGTCAAATGTACGTGTGAGTCAACAAGTATTATCAACACTGAGAAGGGTCCATTGCTTGAGAATTATAGTAATCTGTAGAAGAATACTTTCACTGAATGGGGTAGAAGTCTGTGGTAGTAACCTTAAAGGGAAAAAGTGAATCACAATAGACAACTCTTAAAGATACTGGCAGCAAAAATAAATAAATGAATAAATAACTAAGTAAATAAATACATAAAAGCAGGTGAGAGCAATGGTATTAAATGCTGTGTTTTTTCTTCAAAAGGGAAATATGATAACATATATGATTGTTTATAGGAAGTGATAATCCACAAGACGCAGGGAAATGTCACTTACATAAGAGAGAGAGAAAGGAAAAAAGGGAGGAAGGAAGGAAAAAGAAAGGAAGGAAAAAGAAAGGAAGGGGAAAGGAAGGGAAGGGAAGGGAAGGAAGGAAGGAAGGAAGGAAGGAAGGAAGGAAGGAAGGAAGGAAGGAAGGAAGGAAGCCAGGCAAGCACAAGAGGGATTTAGTGAACAAATGGGTTGACTGGCTTTTAGTTAGAGGTGCAGACGGCACTACATGAGAAAAACATTATATCATATAACCACATAACAGCATTGTGTTATGTTGAGAACATTCTATGAGAACATGTGTGGTTGATAAAAGTAGAATACTCCCATTTTATTTGATTTTTCAATGAAGTCAAAGCAAGGTTATTGGTACAAGGATGAGTTATAATAGCTAGAGAGTGAATTGACTACAATTACCTAGTGTGTTGACCCTTCAGGAACTATAATTTGGTTTCTGGTCATCAATTTAAGTGGGACCCACCAGTATAATCAAATTTTTTATTCTAGGCACAATCAATATACAGTATAGGCATAAAGTAGGCAAGGACTGAACCTAATCAAAATGTATTCTGTGAAAGAATACTAAGAAAACAACAAGAAGATCAGACCCCTAAGAGGACTACAAGAAGAAAATCATAATAATTTTCCATTAAACTCAAGCTGGATATGAAAAAAGAGAGAATCAGATGTTTGAAAGACAGTGCACAGGTGGCAGAATCAAAGAAAGCTAGTCCAGGATGACTTGTTTATTAGTGAAATCTCAGTAATAGAGTTATTGATCTGGAAAATAAAGATGATGATTATCATCATGTGTAGTAGAAATGAAAGAGGAGTGGCAGTTCACTTTACTAAGATACCTTAGAGTCCCAAATCCTTACAAGAGTTGTTCATGAAAAAGGCCAAGAAGATTGAAAAGTTTTTCTAAACATAGATTAAAACAATTAAGAATTATATTAGAGAAAGAAATGTTGAATTAAGACATTAAAATCATTGATATATCAAAGCAAATCATGCAGAGATCACAAATACTAACAATAATGAAGAAGTGGGTAAATAGATGATATAATGACTTGAGATTTTATTCATTTATTTTGGTCAGTCGTAGGGACTGAACTCTGGGCCTGGGCACTGTCCCTTAGCCCTTCAGCTCAAGATAAGCACTCTACCACTTGAGCCATAGCTCCACTTCCAGTTTTCTGAGTGGTTTATTGGAGATAAGAGTCTCACAGACTTTTCTGCCTGGGCTGGCTTTGAACCGTGATCCTCAGGTCTCAGCTTCCTGAGTAGCTAGGATTACAGGCGTGAGCCACCAGCACCCGGCTATGACTTAAGAGTTTAAAGTAGTACATTTAAGGAAAGATCTGGAAGTGTCGAGAAAGGAAGATGGCTGTCCTATTTTGGGGAGTTTGGGAGGAAAAGGGTACATGAAGGTGGGGATTAATGGGGAAATGATGTTATTGGGGCACAGCCATTTACCCGCCAAACTAGACAATAATAGAACATCAAAGGGCAATTTGAGGGCAGGGAATTTTGCTCCTGGTAGACAATTACTTGGAAAGGATATACTGGGAAGGTTTAACTAATTAGAATTTAGAGGCTAAGAGAGGGTAAGACTGAAATTCTGAGTGTGGGATACAAAGGATGGAATTTCAGCTTCTCACTTGTTACATCTCAGAACTACATCAGTCTTCTCAGAGAGTAGTGGTGGATGTCACAGATTTCTGATGTTCAGATAGGCTAGGTCTTACAAATATTACAGAATATCTGTCTTTTAGACATTCTTTCCAGTTCTGACTATTAAATTTGGAAGTAATCGGGGCTTCTTTACATCTCATCTTGAATCCAAATTACTGAGAGATCTAAGGCTGGAAATCTTCTCTGCAGAAGTAGGAGCATTACTACAAATGGTTGTTGGAGCAAGAAGACCGTATGCCTGCATTTGTGTTTATTTGTGATGCAGTGAAGCCAGGAAATGCTCTATGAAAGATTTCAAGTCTCTCTCAGTGGTGATGAAGACTTCAGCAAAGGGAGAAACTTTCTTCTAGAAAAACTGAAAGGGAGCAATCTTAATATCCAGAAAATTATAGATGATAAAGACAAATCTCCCCTCCACACCTACTCCTAACTTCTGTACTCCTCTGAGCCTCAGAGCTAAAAGAATGCAGATAGCCATGGCTTTCTTAGCGTACATCACTTCCACATTCTCTTCTTCCTCTTCCTTCTCCTCATTCTCCTCTTCCTCCTTGCCATCCTTCTTGTCATTCTCCTCCTCATCTTTATCATCCTGTTCCTCTTTCTTTTCCTCCTCCTCCTCTTCTTTATCATTCTTTTCCTCCCTCCTCTCCTCTTTAACCTCCTCTTCTTCTTCCTTCTTTTCCTCCTCCTTCTCCCTCTCTTCCTCTTCATTCTTCCTCCCTCTTTGTTCTTCTTCACCTAGGAAGTATGTGTGAGAATCACTTTCCCACATGATTATTACTTTTCTTTCCTACTAGAATAGAATTCCACCTACTTACCACATTATTACTCAGGTCTTGCTATTGAAATATTGCAATTTCTAATTCCATGTTCTAATACATTGGAGACGCATTTACTTTCTTCATAATCCCTGTATTAATGCACTGATTTTATTAAACCAAATGTCCAGCTTTGGGGTTGTTGTTGTTAAGAACCCAAAAGTTTGCCAGGCAAAGTGGTTCTTATATGGAATCCTTTTCTGGAGGCAGAGATCTAGAGAATCAATGTTTGAGGCTCGTCAGGGATAAAAGCTAGAGAGACTCCTTCACAGCAAGACGAGGCAAGCATGGTGGTATGCCTGTAATCACAGACCTATAGGTTATAGGTAGGAGTATCATAATTTCCAGTCACCTAAGAAAAAAATCTAAGAGTTTATCTGAAAAATTATCTAAAACTAAAAGGACCAGCAGTCAGATTCAAGTGGTAGAACGCATGCCTAGTAAGTACAAGGCCCTGAGTTCAACACCCAGTACCACTAACAAAATCATTTCTCATCCTTTTCCTATTCACTGTCCAAATAAACTGTATGTTCCATCTCCATCATAATCTTTTGGGGAACCCAGTCTCTTTACCCAGTCCTTTTTACTCATCTCTACTAGATTATCCATTAACTTTGCCTGTAACTTGAATTTGCACTCTCAGTAAGTGAACTTGCAGTGCAAGAATCTTCTTATCTGAGACAATAACTCCTTTCCTGGAAGCTTGTGATATTGTATGAGACACCATTAATATGTCTGGAATTTTGGCTGATAGTTGTTGCTTACAATTCCCAGCAGAAATATAGTATGGGAAATAATCTTGTTGATGCTCCAAGATATCCCACACAAAATCCAATACTTTGAGGGTCTAAAGAGATAGTAGATTGTACAAATTATAACATATCATGTAAAAGTTAATTTTTCTCTTTGAATCAGAAAATGTGATAGATAAGAAATCAGCCCACTTAACTCCTACAATTGCCTCCCAGCTACCTCTATGGAAGCTATTCTTGGCTTCCCTGTGCTCTACCTCCTGCTACTTCCTATGTCACTCACCCAAGTAAGCAGGATTCTGAAACTATGTCCAGATTAATTTCAAGAATACTTGGTGCACATGGAAGGGTGTGTACTGATTTTTGTCTGTGTATATCTCTCATGGAACAGAATTAAATTCCAAGTTTAGAATGAAAGAAAGCCCTGAATAAAATGGGTCAGCCTGAGGTACCAAAGATGGTCAAAGGGTAACAATTGAATGCGAAGTATAGGGCTGGACCTAACAAAAATAGGCCTGATCAGTTAAATGGGGTTCTTCAAACTGACAATGAACTAATTTCCCCAATGCACCTGGAGATAATTTTACAAATATTCCTAAAGTAAAGGTGATTTTGTTCAGTTAGAAAGGTGAAACCTACACCAGGTATATGTCAGACTTCAAACCTCATGGCAATTGTCATGAATGTAGGAAAAGCAACTCCTTCTGATGATGGGCAAGAAATACAAACACTGTCCTCCTAAAGGTAGGGAAGAAAGAAAAATGATCTTTCCCCATCATTTCCAATGATGTGAAACCTGATTGCAAAGATTTTCCTTTTCATCATTACCAACTCTGCAGTGTAGACACTGTACATATGGGGTTCCATAGCACTGCCAAAATATGAGAGGTTTGCACAAGGCATGCTGTGTGTTCCCTGTGGGACTCTCGATTGTGTGGCTGTGTTTGTACAGTAAGTTTATCACAGAGTGATAAAGAAGTGAGCTTTATTTCTTGGGCCCTGGGATCTGGAGATGCAAGGCTGAAGGACTTCCTCTGGTGATGGTTGGCCTCTTCACCTGTAAGCCTCAAGGTGAGACAGGATCACACATAAGGGTTTAGGTCTCTTCTTAGAAAAGCACCATGATTCAGTCATGGGAGCTTTACCTTATCAACCTTATCTATATCCCCAGTGCCCTAAATCAGAAGCTCATCATCAGATGAATGTGGGTTAAATTTCACGTATGGAACCCTGGGCAACACCCTCCATAAGCATAGGCAAACCAAAGTAGTGTCACAGAAGAATTGCTAGTGGTTTTTTTTTCCCCCAGCAGGGCTCCTGGTGAAGCTGTCTGTGTCATTAAATCATTGTGCTATTGCTTCTTTTGTTGTAGTTGAGTAAACCTCTAAGGGAGTCAATGTGCTAAGTTAATGTATTTTACCTTAGACATTTAACACTCAAGCGTACCAAGAACAAAGATGTGCCCAGCACCAGTGGCTCAAATCTGTAATCCTAGGTATTCAGGAGACTGAGATGTGAGATTGTGTTTTGAAGCCAGGGATGTCCCTGGAAATGGCACTGTGGCTTCAAGTGGTAGAATACTAGCCTTGAGAAGAAAAAAAAAAGTAAAAGAAAAAAAAAAGGAGCTCAGGAACAGCACCCTAAGTCAAGAGTTCAAGCCCCAGAACCAGGGGGAAAAAAAGATATGTTTAGATACACATTTCTTAAACATATGTTTAGATACACATTTCTTAAAGATATGGTTAGATACACATTTCTTAAAGATATGTTTAGATACACATTTCTTAAAGATATGTTTAGATACACATTCCTTCAGCGTAGGCAACTAGAAATCAAAGGTAGCTCCAATTGCTCCATCTGCTGTTTTGACAAATATTAAATAACAACAAAAAAATAAGAGTCACATAGCCTATACCTGCCATGAGAAAGGATTTTATGTACAGAACCCATCCCCAAATTTGAATCTAGAACATAGGGGCATGTGCAAAAGATGAAACTTACCGTCTATTAGCATATAGCATGAGGTTGTAGCAATAGCATAGATTATACAGATATATTTTACAGCTAAGAGAAGTTCAATTTATCTAACCAAATTGAGTTCTATGTTCTCATCTGTACAGTGGAGACATCAACCTTCTTTCCTGGAAGCTTATGGTACAACTACAAGCTAATTGCTTGGCTGGGTATCTGGTGCATAATGAATGCTTTGGGCTACCATTTCTCACTGGTCAGGGCCATAGATGGACTTTTTTTTTGTAAGAAGATGGATGGCATGTGATAAAAGGCATCTGAACCTTTCATATTAAGAGTAGTGATTTTAACCATTCCCCAGTCTTTGCATAGAATGTCAAGTCTTGATTCTTTCAAAGTCAATATAAGTTACTAGGTTTCAATTAAATTGACTCCTCCAATTTAATACTTCCGCCTCTCACATCCTCATCCTTCCATGAAATGGTCCTCCGGAGGCCATTTGTATTGGCTTATGCACGCTTTTTTTGAGATTCCATTCTGCTCTATGTTAGTTTACTTACACACTTCTCTCAATGACTTCCCCATTGCTGAACAGGCCCCTTAGGGAGAAGCTCCTCTGGTGCTTTATTCTGTACTTAACGGTGACTGTTTGGACTTAATAGTAAGTCACAACACATGTGAGGAAGTGCTCTTAGCTACAAAACTTGAAAGATACAAGTTAATCCTCACAATGGCTCCAAGAGATGAATACCAGCCAAGCTCATTCCAGTTTCACAGATGAGGAAATTGAGGCTCTCAGTCAATCACCCCAGGTCAGTATTTGAGTTTGGGCCTCTACTTCCAGAAACTAAGCTCTCCTCCATTGTGCTAAGGGTACGGAATGCTGCTTTGGAACGTAGAGAATCTCTTCTCCTCTCTGTTGAATTGCAATGAGCAAGAGTGAGCAGCTAGAATGACAGTACAGGACAGGAGGGCTCTGCAGGGAAAGTGTCTCTCAGTACTTCGTGCATCTGCAGAGGTATTTAAATTAAACTGTCATGTTCCCTCCCACACACAGTTCAGGGATTCGAGCTATTCTTTAGCAGTAGCAGCATGAAACTGCTGGTGATCTGCCTTATGCAGCACTAATTTGGATGGCAGGTTCCAACCTGTATCTACATCACTCCACAAAGCAAGGTGCGTACAGTCTGTACTGGAGACAAGCGGTGTCAAACACCTGCTGAAGAACACGTCCACACAAACAAGCATAGGCTCTGACACGCCAGTTATCTTAGGATTGAGAACTTTGTGGGTCTAACCGGGGTTTATTTCTGTTTTTGATACACAGACCCCAGACAAGACACTAAGTAAGCCAAGTGAGAGAAATACATGAAGAAGGAAGTGCAAAAAGGACAAGACTAGAAAGTAATCGTTGTTGCTTTCCAGGGACCATGTACTTTTACTTTTCAGTTTCAAAAAAGTCAAAATTTACAAACATGTTTCAATCTTGTTCCGCTATTTTAATTAGCATTAATTATGTGTGCAAGGGGTTTAATTTTTTTTTATTTTGAGATATTATTGCTTATTTTCTTTTTTTTATTGTGAAAATACTGTACAGAGGGGTTACAATTACATGGGCAAGATAATGAGTGCATTTCTTATCAAGCATTGTAGCCTCCTCCTTTGTTTCCCCTTCCCATCCCTTCCCATTCTCCCCTCCCCCCCAAATCCTCCCCGTCCCCTCCCCTCCCCCCGCCCCTGCACCAAAGTTGTAAAGTTCGATTTCGACATAACCACTTGTACATCTCATTGTTGCAATGGGTCCACCTGCATCCCTACAAGGGATTTAACTTTGACACATCCTTATATACATCCAACGTACCTTGGTCAGATGTGATCTCTCTGTTCTCCCTCACCCTTTCTCCCCCTTCCCAAATCTACCTCAGTAAACTTCAGCACTTCATTTTCACATACGTACATGAAGTATGTTGACCATTTTTGCCCTTCTTCAGCCTCTCCAGTCTTATATTTCAGCACACGTTAATTGCACACAGGGATTTTACTGTGGTATTTCACACATGTATGCATACGTGAAGTAAGCGAGAGCCAAAGAAATATAGGTATATAGTTTCCCTCATTTGTAATCATTAGAATGCACCTGTAAATCTACAAATAAATCCAGTGGCTAGTATAAGACAAAAAAATACACTTGGACATGGTAAATTAAGCAGGACTCTAAACATTCACACAGTGAGACCAAAGGAGGATATTCTTAGGAGAGGATCACAGGGATCAATGCTGTGTGCATATGATCCTATAAAATGATGATGAACTCCAATAAATGGAAACAGGACTTGTAGTTTTTTATTTTACATTTTTTTGTTTTTTTTCTGCTTTTCCCCTTTTGTCACTGTTTCTGATTTCTGTACCTCCTGTCTTGTATGTACATTCATCTGATTTGGAGAGGGGAATGGGAAAACACAGAAATGGTGAAACAAAGGGTGAACTGATTCAGTAGTGATACTCATCGTGTTGAAAATGAACTATACAACTTGTAGGGGAGATGCATAGGAGGGAAAACACTGGGAAATAATGAGGAAAGAGGTGGCATTCTTCAAAAAGAAATGTATTCAATACCTGACAACCTAACTGTAACCCCTCTGTACATCACTTTACAATAAAAAATGAATAGAGCAAATGATCAGGGAATTAGTGATCACTCTAGTCTCAGAAACTTCAGACAGAGTTGGAAGGGCCACTGACTGGCAAAGCTGTTGTGCACAGTTATGTGTCACAAAGTGATCCATCAGATTTCCATCAGTATTCTTCCTCGCTGTGTGATGGAATGAGCTGGTTCTTCGAAGATATCAGATCTTAATCAATGGAACCTAAGCCTGTAACCCACATGGCAATGTTTTCCAAGTGTAACAAAATGAAGAGTCCTGATTAGGAAGACTATTCTGGTTTATTAGAAGCAGTCAAAAGTATTATCAGAAGTATTCCACTAAGAAGAAAACAGGTGTCTGAAACACACACATGCACGCACATAGAAGAAAAGAGAGAAGATGATGTGAAGGTGATTCACATGAATACAGCCATGAGTTTGCCAGAGAATTCCAACATCCACCAAAAGCAAGAAGAAAGAATAAACAGTGTCTTCCACTGGAATCTCCAGCTGGGCACCACCATCCTGAATTCAACTTTATTTTTATTTCTGGTCTCTAAAATTGTGAAATAATATATTTCTCTTTTTTTCTTTTCTTTCTTTTTTTTTTTTTGTTGTTATGAGCATGCTAGAAGTACTGGGATTTGAGCTCAGAACCTAGCACTTGCTAAGCAGGTGCAATCTCACTTGAACCATGCTTCTGGGCTACTTTTGCTTGTGTTATTGTTGAAATAGAATATCGCTTTTGATCAGAATAAGGGTTACCCAATTTATGCTTTCCACATAGCTGTGTTAACAGGCGCCCTACATACAGCTTTTGTACTGGGTTCACAATGGTTTCACAAACATTTTGATTTAGCTGGTTTTGAACAACGATTTCCCCATAGCTCTATTTCCTGCATAGCTAAGATTAAAGGTATAAACCACCACACCTGTCTTACTTCTGTTCTTTGAAACTACAAAATCTGTAGTAATTTGTTACGGAAGCTACCTGAGACTGCCATATGCTGTTTCCCAAATTTCAAAGGATGAATCTAAGCATGAATTATGTCAGTACAGATGGAACAGTGGCAATCAATCCCCATTTCCTCATAAATATGGTCTTAATTTAAAATGTCCCTTAGTCACATTACCAATAGATGTTACAAAGGGAATAACTTTAACAAAATAAAAACCCAAGAAGGAGACTGTAATTATGTAATCAAGGAGATTGCAGGAGGTAGATAAAACGACACTACTTCCTTAATTTCCTCTCAAAATCTATAGCGCCTATGGAGAAGAAGTTCTCCTTAGGTAACTATTAATCAGACTCATATAACTGTTTAAGTAAGCCAATCAGTACTCCACAAGATGTAGAACTATAAATTAGATACCTCAAGAAGAAACTAGAATGATGGTGCAGGTGCAGGTACCTCAAAAGTGTTAATTTATTCATTCGTGCAACACATATTATCAAGCCCCCTACTGTGTAAAAGACATATTGTGATACAGAATTCATATTAAGATTCTGCTTTCATGAAATGTTATACGTTCCAGAGGGAGAGAAGCAAGACAGGCACAAATTTAAGCTAATTTCCTATAGTAGTGTGTTCTATGGATAATAAAACATTCTATAGACTAGAGAATATATAGGGTAGCAGAGGAGGAAGTGGGGTGGTGCGAGAGCCTTTGACAACTGAATAACTAGGAAAATACAGCCACATGTTGATCTAATAGCCAGCTGTTCTAGGAGCCCCAAAGCAGCAAATGAATCAAACTGAAAACCAACAGCGGCTTACACCAAAAGAAGGCTTGCTCCAATGTGAACATTCAAAAGATGACCCCAGCAATGGGAAGATGAAAGGAGAATGGAGGCAGATAGCTCAAACGACCAGGCGAAAAGTGTGGTTGGTTGGCCTCTTGTAGCTGGCATGAAAGGAGGAATTCAATTCTTGTGATTCCCAGCATCTGTTTCCTCGATGATTCCCAGTGCATCCTCAAGAGGCTACAGATGACTTTTAGATACATTTCACCCATTCTGCTGCTGCTTTAAATAGTAGAGAGGACACTGTAAGTACATTCAAGTGTCATTGGAAATTAGCTGCTGCTAAGCCGCACTACTTTACTGATGGTCTTGGAATTTCAAATTTTGTTTCTTTTTACTCTATTGCAATTCATCCATGATTGTCTCAATATTATGTACTATGCGCATTTTCAAATATATTTGAATTTCCTATTATGACTATTTTCAGTTGTTGTGAATGAAAATATATTTTGGACATGTAATATATATGAAGTCATATTTAGGACCAGATCTGAACCGATATTCATGAGGCTTTTAAAAAATTTATGAAGAACATAGATTTTCCCTATGACTCAGCCATACTACTCCTAAGCATCTACCCAGACCACCACAAACCAGGATACTATAAAGACACTTGCACACCCATGCTAATTGCTGCATTATTCACAACAGTAAGCTATGGAAACAGTCCAGATGTCTTACAATAGATGAGTGGATCCAAGAAATGTAGTACCCATAGAAAAGGGAAATTTTACAAAGAGATTAGAAAGAACAATTTCATGTCATTTACAGGATGGACCTAGAACAAATCATGTTGTGAGGTAAGCAAGCTCAGAGAGAGAAACACCACATGTTTTCTCTCATATGCGGAAGTTGAATCTGAAATAACCAAGACATAAATTATACAGGAATCTAGGCATTTGCACACAGTGAGACTAAAGGAGGTTACTTTTAGGGAAAGAACACAAAGACGTAATGTCCACGTGCCCTGATCTTAAAAAGTAATATTTGTTGAAGTGAATTCCAGAAAATGGACGTGAGAGCTTTTTTTCTTTGTTGGTTTAGGTTTTTTTTTGTCTTGTTTATCTGTCCTTAGGAGGGTAAAGGGAAGGAAAAAGGGTGAACAAATGCGGTAGTGGTATTCACTACACATCATGTTGAAAATCAACTGTGCAACTTGTGTGGGGGTATGGGAAGAAAAATTGGGAGAGAGTCAGGGCAGGGGTGACTTAGCCAAAAAAAAGTATTCATTACCTCACATGTAACTGTAACCCCTCTGTACATCTCCTTTATAATAACAATAAAAATAATAAATAAAAAGATCATGAAGATGCCATCAAAAATTGATTTGATTTTCACAGTTCATATTCAATGTTATCACAGAACCAGTTGGAAAAGTGATCCTTTATTAAAAGTTGGAAAATAAAATATAAGCCTCACAGCATTAGACTTTTTGTGGACTTGAAAATGCAGATGAGGCTGGGCACTGGTAGCTTATGCCTGTAATTCTGGCCATTCTAAGTATCATGGTTCAAAATCAGCTTAGGAAGAGTTCATGAGACTCATCTCCAATTAACCAAAAATATGTAGGAAGTAAAACTGTGACTCAAGTGGTAGATGCCAACTTTGACCAAAATATTAAAAGAATGCCCAGAACCTGAGTACAAGCCCCAGGTCCAATGCACATGCCACACACACACACACACACACACACACACACACACACACACACACACACACACACACAATGCAATACAATTGAATCTCTCCAAGTTTTCTATTTTCTCATCTTTAACAGTAAAAGAATAGGCTAATACGTTCAACGTTATTTCTTCTCTAAAATTTCATAGAAATATTGTTTGCTCTCCACAAAATCTGAGCCTTCTCTTCCCGTTCAATTATGTACATTGTGGGGTCCTCAATTGGTTCTGCTCTTGATGTTCATTACAAGGAACTATTGCTTTTTGAATGGCTTCTATTGAATGAATGAAGTCATTTCAAATCACCAGGTTAGCATCTTTAAATTTTTCTCCTCTACAGTAAATTGAATATATAGTTTTATGCACTAGACATATTTTCCCTCTCATATTTAGAGATTCTTTTTTCTGTTCTGTGGTTTCTCAAGCATTTTACAAAACATTCATTCAAAGTAAAATTGTCCTGGCTTGTCTCATATTTCCAAGAATACACAGTTATTCTGGAAGTCTTTGATTTCATTTGCAGGGATTTCCAGATCTACTCAGCAAAACTCAATAATGTGTTTTCCTGGGAGAATATTTAGAGTACAGATGTGAAAGCCAACATTCTCATATAGATTTATCTCTCTGAGATTACTTTCCCCTTGGGAATAATAACACAATTTTCATAGGCAAATGTTCCATCTTTTAATATAATCCTAGTCATTCTCTGTGTGTACTAGAGATAGTAATTAGCAGATATTAAAAATGATAGCTAAGTTCTAAACTCAGAGTCAAAAATACTTGACCTTATTTTATTATCCACTTAATTTGTTAATTTGGATAGATCTTTCATTTATGAAAGCTTGAATTTGAAGGTTTATTTATTTTTTCAGCTGGAAAGAAAAAAAATAGGCTTATAATACCAATTTTTTTTTTTTTTAGTTCTTACCACAATATATCGGGCCAAATCCATAGTGTATGCCATTTAAAAATTTTTCAAAATGCTACTTACATAAGCATTCCCTTTCCAAAAATTAAAAAAATCTGCAGTTTAGAAAAGATGCAAACTTGAGTTCACAAAATGTGTGAGAAGATCTTGGATTATCAAATCCAGGTCTCAACACATCAACGTTATAAACAAATACTCGTTTCTGTACTTACAATGTAGAAGCAGTGTGCTAATACACAAAATTACTTTGAAAAGAGGGCATCCTTCTTCAGCTAGAAAGAGAGGAAGGGATGATGCTATTGCTGATACTGATTGAAGTGTCAAATACAGAATCAGGGTTAAAGAGCTAGAATGGCGAGTTCACAGAATTTGTCACTCGCTTCCATGTATGGCAGCGTTTGCTGCCTCCTTGTGGTGCTCGGTGGGACAGCCACGTCCTTGGGTTCATCTCTAGTTAAAATGTTCCTATTGTAGGAAAGTTTGTTGTTCCTGTGTTTTCTGTATGTGCTTCTGCTTGCTGGGGAAAAGAAGGCGATAATACGGAATTCTCATGCTGCAGTGGAGTTTAGCGTCTGATTAGGTGTTAGTCTATGGATCTGAGTGTGTTGACTTATGATTTAAGCAAAATGGAGACATTATTGAAAACATATAGTGAGAACTTTACAGACATCTGCAACCGATTTCACTGAGAAATAAGAAAGTCTGAGTAAGAGGAAATATTTGCACCAACAGCTGACATTTCCAGTTCCATTCAACTTCATTCTTGCCTCTTTCTCGTCAATATCAGGGTCCTGGAAGGTAGTATGCAAGTGATGCAAAAAGCTATGGCCCATCCTATAGAAGAAGCCTGTACAGTATCAGTTGAGTGTTGTTAGCAGATTCACAGACACAAAAAAACAAACTTTCCCCAAAACAGACCAAGCAAACTTCAACATAGAAAATAGCATTTGGGTGATCAAATCCCACAAATGCTGTAAAAATTCTCTTTTGAAATGCTGGTCAAGCAGCAATGAACCACAGTCCTTGGTGAGCCAAGAAACAATAAGGGTAAACAACAAACATAATTGCCCAGTGTGTGGCTAAGCCCTGATGTACTCTAAGTTGAGTGTATTAATCATATTTTTCTTTCACTTGCTTCGCAATGTACAATGGACTTAATGGGTTCTAACCTCATTAGAAATCAAAGAACATTTGTAGTCAGTTGGTTTTCATTTGTAAGTAATAGTTATACAAAACTAATAGTTAGCTATCATGACACAGGTTTAATAGTGCGGTTTCAGAAACAAGGAATTCCGTACCATTTTTTCAATGTTATTCTATTGTAAAGATGTTATACAGAGGAGTTACAGTTCCTTGAGTAAGGCAATGAGTACATTTCTTATCAACCATCGTTACTCCCTACAGCCTAGGTTTCTAGTGAAGGGATTAAGGATTTTTTAAATGCCTATACCAATTACAATTCAAGTACTTGAGTATTGGTTTACAAAGGATTTAGTTTTCTGGTTGGTGTTCTTGTTATTCATTAGGCAATCAAAGGAATCTATAATATAATTCATTCCTCAAAGTTTAAAATTTTACATATTGCATTATTTATTCACCTAAAGTGATTCCTACCATCAGGAAGTTCATGGGCTTGTTATCTCTTCCGACAAATAAATACATATTTGAAAGAACTTACAGAACATGACAAAATAGATTTTCATGATAAATTCCACAGAATAAAGATATTCTACTTATATACATTGAATAATTAATATCAGGCTAGTTAACCTACCTAGAGTCAAGAGACGAGATGAATAAAATATGAAAAATCATCTATCTGAACGCAATGGAAACAAAGAGCACTTGCCACTGGAATTACATGTACTCAGACATTTAAAGGTCATAGCTGTACGGAGGGGAAAAAGTCCACAAATCTAGAAGTGAGAACTCAGAAGACCCTTGCTGTGGGACAGAGAGATGGCATGACTTTAGCAGGTATTATTCTGATGAGAATGAACTAGGGAATTAATAGAAACAAATGATTTGTATATAACAACATTGACTTATCTCATAAATACTTTCCAAATTGGGGACAGATAAAAGACTAAATGCTTACCAGATGTCAGTAGCTTAGCCTATAATCCTAGATACTGGTAACTGGAATCTAGAAGATCATGATTGTAAGTCAACTAGGGCAGAAACGTCCATAAGACCTCATTTCTCCCTCTCACAACTCTCCCTCCTCAAAAAATAAAAGAACAGTAAAGAAAGAAAAAAATGGGAAAAATTGACAGAAAAAGTTTAAAAAGGATTGGAAGTATGGCTAAAGTCGTGGAGCGCCAACCAAACAACCAAGCAAGCCAAGTGAGTTCAAGGCCATGAGTTCAAACCTCAAAGACTACATCCTTTGTTTCCATTTATGTGGTATACAAGAAAATGGCATCACAAGGTGACAAAAGTAGATGGGGGATAAGAAGAATCATGGAAAGGAAATAAGGATTTAGACAAAAGTGAATTTGAGACGGGTAGAATGTTTTTTAGTCATGAATGTGATTGATTATAGTACTCGTATTTGGCAAAACATGCTTCACTTTGTGTATGACAATTGGTCAGTTTTATCATATGTAAGTTGTACCTCCAAATAGCTTGTTCAATAAACTAAATTTCAGAGCTGCAATAACACAAAATTTGGAATTACATTACATGGAGTTAAAAGTTAATATTCTAATGTCAAACAGATGCAAGAGTGATCATTTGTAATTGATTATAATATATCAAATATTCATGTTGGAAAATTAGTAATTAATAACATAAATTGTAAAAAGATATATGTAAATATTAAGTTCAAGTAGTTCAGTGAAATAGTTATTTTCATCTTTTTATTATTTCAATTAGTTATAGAAAGAGATTTCATTTTGACTTGAGCGTATATACACAAAAATGTACCCTAATCACATTTAGTCTTTGCCCCTCATCTCCTTTCACCTTTCCAAAACAATTTCAATCATCCTCATTATTCTATTTTCATCTATGTACATGTTATTTTTGTCATATTCACTCTCTTTCATCTGATATTTTTATGTCAAATGCCAGAGTAGTAGAGTAAAACACATGAAGACAGGTTGGAATAATGGAAGAAGTCTAGAGAGATGTTGAGTTAAAATGTGTGTCAACTTTGAATCTCCAAGGAGTAGTTGTTACACAAGATCAAAGGCAAAACATGTATCAAAAGAAACAACTGCAAGAGAAGTAAGGAGAGGGAAGAAGTATGGAGACTGAAGGAGCCATTAGACCACAAGGTAAGTCCTGCCTCAAGGGAATAGCAGAAGGAATGAAAGAAAAATCTATGGAGAAAGATCTTAGAACTTCCCAAAGTATTTCCCAAGTTGGCTAAAGATGTTGAGGAGTTACCAACAGCTCTACAGAAATGAACCTGACTTACCATTTTCGCTGTGTTCTATACCTAGCTGGAATAGCTCATGGGATGTATAGGCCCCCACTGAAATTTTGTAGCACAACAGCCTCGCCCCTTGTCAATTATAGTCCCTTTATTCCTAGTACACAGAGGCTCATTTCCATGGCCTTCTTATAAAATCATCTAATACAGCAATTTAATGAAATGTAAACTCATTAAGTGCTGCAATTAAAAGGCTTGGTTTGTCATATTTAATGAAAAAAAGAGTTCTGCATGATGTTTATGATAAGTATTACATAAGCGTGAAGATATTTAAAGGTCAAATGCAGTGGTAAGGAAAGTGATTTGCTATTTATAAGCCAGCTAAAGAAATACTGATGTAGCAAAATTAAACAAAATGGATATTAATGAAAGAATAAATTAAAATTACTTATGATATTAAAGGTGCAAATAAAGCTGCCATCATTTTAAGATAACTTGATTAAATAAAAAAAGTCTCAATGTTATCAATAGTCATACAATTGGAATAATATTTACCATATGGTTAAAAGATCATATAAGCTCTAGGTAAAATGCGCATTTGTAGATACACAATACAAAGATTAAAAATTTATTTTATTAAACATTTTTGCAACATATTTTACCATTTTTTTTACAACTTTCTCAGGGAAAAAAGAAAAAAAAAGAACAAAATTTAAGATTGGATTATACTGGGCCTAGAATAAAATATATGTGTAAAGCATTTAATCAACTATTGCATAAATACATAGAAAAATATGCATGATAAGTAAAGACATATTTTTATAAATTAGTAATATAAAAATTTCACTGGATATAATTTTTAAAAGTGATCAAATACTTAACAATAAAGCTAACAAAATTGTTAAATAATTTTGTCCTAAAATTGTCAGAACATCCAAAGGAGATTAAAAATACATAAATAAGCATAACACACCATGTTCAGGAAATGGAAGATTCAATATTTATGCATATCAATATTCTTCAAACTAGTTTATAAATTTAACATTAATGTACTTAAAAATCTCAGCTGTTATATAGGTGGAGTGGCCAAGATTTTTTTACTTTTTAAATTTTTTTTTATTGTAAAGATACTGTAGAGAGGAGTTACAGTTACATGAGCAAGTAATGGGTTCATTTCCTATGGAGCATTGTTACCAGCTCCTTTGTTTTTCCCCTACCATCCCTTCCTTCCTCACCTCCCGAACTCCTCCCACCCCCCCCCCCCCACAAAGTTGTAAAGTTTGTTTTCAACATAGTGTCTTGTACATCTCATTATTACAATGGGTCATCCTGTATCCTTATTTCAGTGTTTTGTTATTTCCCTTCCCCTCCCCAAATGAGAAAAATGTATATACAAGTTGCAGGGCACCAGAATCAAATACAGTGACCACAGGGTTTGTACCGTGGGGGAAGAACATACAAAGAAACAAACAACAAAAATAAAACAATGGGATTTTGACAAAAATATTTTAAAGCATATATGAGGGGTTACTAATAGCAAATATAAAGCTTCCAAAAGGTAAAAGGACTGGCTTAGTAGAAGAAACTTAGATCTGTATTTATGACAACGATATGACATTAACATAAGAATAAACATTGAAAATCAAACAAGCCTGAGTGCCATCATTTTCCCTTCTTTCTTCTAAATATAAGTAAAACAAGTGCAATGAATAAATCAAAGTCTTGCAAATTAATGATGCTGGATCAACTGACTCTCCATGTAGAAAAAGAAAATCTAGATCCTGATGTTGTTAACACTAGTAAAACATCATTGTTTAAGCATGAGACCACTGCTTCTTCTTCATAGGAATAAAATTTACAAATAATTGTTACAAAATTAAAATAAGTCATAAAGTATGCATTTGTGGAAAGCCCCCATGTGGTGTTTTACAATAACCAGACTCAGCTCCTGCCATCACTACCAAGTCCAAACCAATCTTCTCCTCTCTTTTCCCCAATCTTCCTCAGAATAGAATTCTGCCATTGTGACTGTGGTCCAGAGGAGATTGTAGATTCATCCAGAACCATCAAATTCCAGTTCTGTTTTCCCCCTATGGAGTAAAAATGAAATTTGAATTGTTTCTAGCATTTTGTTTGTCATTGTTGTAGTGTGTGAAAATTAATAGTGAGATTAATAGTGTCTCTTTACTCTTCTCATGGTGTAAGACAAATTGGTAAATTTTGTTGACTACATTGAAATTTATCTATATAATTTTTTTGGACAGTTGACATAGCACATAGTGCATTTTTAAAACCACAGAAGCATAGAATTGAAAGAGCAGAACAAGTTAGAGACTTCTATTGTATAGAAGATCAATGTCAAGAATGACATTTTTGTCTTTATTAGCATACCCTTCTAATGATGTTCATCCCAGAAAGTGAATGCAAGCCTTTGGAATCCTTTTGGTATCAGAAATTTTTAAGTAAATTAATTAGTCACTCTCTCCCCTCAGAATTTGAAAGCCCTTAAACCATATTTTTTCATTTATTTTCTCCTTCATTTGCCTACCAGCAAATACATAAATAATTCCCTTCCTCCCTTCTTTCTTCCTTCCTTCCTTCCTTCCTTCCTTCCTTCCTTCCTTCCTTCCTTCCTTCCTTTCTTTCTTTCTTTCTTTCTTTCTTTTTTCTTTCTTTCTTTTTCTTTCTTTTCCTTTTGTCTTTCTTTCTGTCTTTCTTTTTTTTCTTCCTTCCTTTCTTTTCTTTCTTCCTTTCTTTCCTCTTTTCTTTCTTTCTTTCTTTCCTTTCTTGTGCTAGTACTAGGGCTTGAACTCATGAGCATTTCTTGCTCAAGACTAGTATTCTAACATTAAACCACAGATCCACTTCTGCATTTTTTGTTTAGTTAGTAGTGTATTGACATTCCTGTCAAAGCTGGTTTTGAACCACGATCCTCAGATCTCAGCCTCCTGAGAGATTCCCTGTCCTTTGCATGACTATATCAATTTTTGTTGGCAAGTACCTCTTTGGGGATTTGGCATGGTAATATGCATAGAAGATACTCATAAAATATTTCTGTTTATAGATACCCATACATACATGCAAATTTATCTCAAAGTTATATGGAGCAGATGAGATATATATTTAGTCAACTTAATATTTAGTTAATTAGGTTCTCTCTTATTAAAACTTACACCTGCAAAATAAATATAATGGCTGGGATCTGTCTTGGGGTTTGCTGGCCAATGAAAAGCAATAGAAGTATGACAGTTCAAATATGTTTCCTGATGTTAAAATGCTTTCCCATAATGGAAAGTCAAACCAAATGGAAGAAAATATTTTACATATTTATAAGATTCAATAATTACGATGATGAAAGCAAGCTGAGTGCCAGTGCCTAATGCCTGGAATCCTAGCTACTCAAGAGGGTGAGATTCAGAGGATTGGCATAAAAACCAGCCTATGCTGAAAAGTCTGCTAAGAGTTCATCTCCAAAATATATAACAAAATGCAGAGTTGCAGGTGTGGTTCAAGTAATAGAATGTCAGCGAAAGCCAAGACAAAAGAGTACAAAGTCCTGATTTTGAACCCATGAGCTACCCCAAAAATAATGGTGGGATCAATGCAAATGATTTATAGGAAAGTGCAGATGATCTGGAATAAAGCATTCTTATTTCCTGTGGATGGTTTCCCATATGCTATATGTGCCATGGATACAAGAGGACTTAACAATAGAGGAAATGAGAGGGGGAGGAGATAGTCATGGAGAAATTCTTCTCAAAAACCAGTTCTTTTGTGTAACTATATGAAACTTAGAGATGAAGAAAAGGAAGAAGGAACTCTACAAACAGGACAACTACTAGGAAGAAATCCCCAAAGGGGTAAAGGATACAGAAAAATACTTTGTCAAGGATTTGGGTAGAAAACACGGTGGCAGTGGAGTATGTAAGAGGAAAAGAATATCTGCTTGATTAGATTTATACACTTGTTTTAAGCTTTGCTCAGAAGAAAATAAAACGATAAAGTCGCACACAGGGAATGATGTGATTGTTTTGAAATGCATATTTCCAGGGTTTCTCAAAATTAGATACCCTGCAATAGCTGACAGTGGTGGTGTACGCTTCTCAGCATACGCAGGAAGATTGCAGTCCAGACTCATGGACACAAAAGAAGCCCTATCGCAAAAAATACCCAGGGTAGCCAGGAGCTAGTGACTCATGCCTGTAATCCTAGCTAGTCAGAAAGATGAGATCTGAGGATCATGGCTGGGAGCCAGCCTGGGCAGGAAAGTCCTTAAGACTCTTATCTCCAATAAACTACTCAGAAAAGACTGGAAGTGGCATTTTGGCTCAAGTGGTAGAGTGGTAGCCTGGAGCACAAGGAGACTCAAGAACAGTGCCCAAGCACTGAGTACAAGCCCCAGGACTTTGGAAAGAAAGAAAGAGAGAAAGAGAGAGAGAGAGAGAGAGAGAGAGAGAAAGGAAGAAAGGAAGAAAGGAAGGAAGGAAGGAAGAAAGAAAGAAAGAAAGAAAGAAAGAAAGAAAGAAAGAAAGAAAGAAAGAAAGAAAGAAAGGAGGAAAGAGAAAGAAAGAAAGAAAGAAAGAAAGAAAGAAAGAAAGAAAGAAAGAAAGAAAGAAAGAAAAGAAAGAAAGAAAGAAAGAAAGAAAGAAAGAAAGAAAGAAAGAAAGAAGAAAGAAAGTGCAAAAATGGCTGGAAGAATGGCTCTGTGGTAGTGCACCTGCCTAGCAAGTGTGAGACCCTGAGTTCAAGTATTAGTATTGCCAAAATAAAAATACCAACATATAAATTATAAGTATATAATGAGAAGGGTCATAAGTTAAAGAAAATATGTTTAATGAAGTAACAGCAGAAAATTTCCCCAATAGTGAGCAAGAGATGGCCACCCATGTCCAGTAAGCTTTTAGGACTTGGAAGCAAGACCAAAACAAAACATCCTTATGGTCATATTATAGTTAAACATTAAGTATAGAGAATAAGGAGTAACAGATAACAGTATACCTACCACTTTACCCTTTTGATTACGATTTGTAGAAGATATCTTCAGCTATACTGTGACTTTTAGCACATGGGCTCTCTTAAATCTTGAGTAAGTATTTTTATTCTGGCAGTATGTTTTATTTTATTAAGTTCATGGAGCGGTCTATCTCATCTGACTCAAGAATTTCTTGATAGAGAAAAATTTATTATTGTCTCCCTTGTTCCCTGCTAGCATTGCAGTTCTTTGCCATTTTCTCTTTTAGAGTCAACCTTTGTGCATTTTTTAAAAAAATATTTTTACATGGATAGGCTTTGATTCTTTTCTCTGTATTTGATTGTCATTCTTCTAGCAACTCTTTTATAGTCTCTTGATGTTTGCATAGCATATAGGATCATGTTAACTACTTAATTTTTTAACTTTTCCAATCCTTATTGTGTATTTTTTTCTTTTAGCTATTATCCTAGAATTAATTTTCAACCACCATTATACTGATATGGGACTTTACCAATAAATATAATCTTTAAGCTATCATGTTGTTCTTTAGCATTCTTTCATTTCAAGTGAATCCCATTAGCATTTATCATAAGGTAAGTCTAATAATGATCAGTTGTCCCTTACTTTTTGTCTGCCTAGGAGGAAGTTAGCTCACTTCTATTTTTGAGGATTTTTTTTTAATTTAATTTTATTTTATTTGAGAACATACTGTACAGAGGGGTTACAATTACATGGGCAGGATAATGCATACATTTCTTACCAAGCATTGCAGCCTCCTCCTTTGTTTACCTTTCACCTCCCTTCCCAGCCTCCCCCCTCCCCCCCACCCAATCATACCCCCCCACACCGACATTGTAAAGCTGGTTTTGACATGACATTTTGTTCTTCTCATTGTTGCAACAGGTCCACCTGAATCCTTAAACGACTTGTTTGTCCCCATCTCCTCCACATGTTATACTGACATCAAATATAGTGAAAGCGGGGGTTACACTGTGGGGGAGGGACATACAAAGCAACAAAGAAATAATCTTATAAATGCGTTAGAAACACATGCATGAAAGAAACAAAAACATTAAAATACATATTTGAGGGTTCGTTTTCCTAACATCACATTATCTGACTTTTTCCGCTTGACTCATACCTATACTAGATACTGCAAATAAGGGAAACCATGGGACCTATGTTTCTTTGGGCCTGGCTTACTTCACTTAATATAATTTTTTCCAACTCTTTCCATTTCCTAACAAATGGGGAAATGTCATTCTTTCTGATGGAGGCATAGAATTCCATTGTGTATATATACCACATTTTCTTGATCCATTCATCTACTGAGGGGCATCTGGGTTGGTTCCATATCTTAGCTATGGTAAGTAATGCTGCAATAAACATAGTTGTGCTGGTAGCTTTAGTGTGGTCTTGTTTGTAAACATTAGGGTAAATGCCCAAAAGTGGGATTGCTGAGGATTTTTTTAAACTGGTTATTATATTCTCAATTAGTATTTTATTATTGCTTTTGTTTTGTTGTTTCTTCCAGCATTTTACGTATATCAGACTACTTCCTTCTTGCATTCAAGAAAAACATTTGCTGACAAAGAGGAGTAAGGTCCTAGGATGTGGTCATCAATGTTTCTCTTGTTGCTTTCAAAATTTGTTTTGCCTTTGACAATTTAAGCAGAATTTATTAACATTTAACTAACATGTATATTAGACATATTTTCTGTCTTTTAGATTTCTTGCATCTGTGTACCCATTTTCCTTTTCAAATTTAGGAAATCATTAGCCAGCGCTTTCTCTCTTTCTCACCTGTACCTTGTGTGTGTATGTGTGTGTGTGTGTGTGTGTGTGTGTGTGTTTGTGGTTTTTATGCTTGAAAGTAGTCCTTACCTCCATGAAGCTTCTTTCACTCAATTTTCTTTTCTTTTCCTTTGTTCCCAAATGACTTTTGAGCTCATTAATCATTTCTTTAGTTGGCTCTTGTCTGTTGTTGCACTCCAGTGAGTGTTCAAGTTGAATCACTATACTCTTTAGTTCCATGATTTCTGTTTGATACCCCAAGAGATATCATGGTCTCTATTAAAAAATACCACTTAAAGTAATTGGGTCCCAAGTTCATATAAAAGTTACATTTACACTATATCTTAGAGGATTAGAATGAAAAGAATTATGTGTAACTCCATGTGACCCATACCATAATTTGAATTCTCTTATTACTAACAATGTTCACAATCATTTGAGTTTTCAGTTTATCATTTATTTACCAACTAAGCATCTTGCCTTAATGTTAATGATTGTTAGGAGACAACAGTGGTAGTTGCCTAAGGTTGGAGTAGCTGTGACAAGTTGTCAAGATAAGACAAAGTTTGTTGCATCAGTTCAATCTTCTTTTCATGAAAACAAAATACATTTGTGTAGAAATTAATGCTGCTAACAATTTTTTCCATGAAACACTCATACCCTTCTTTATCAAACTTTGAGAATTCTTTTCAACATATGTATTTACACCAGAAGTGGATCCCATGTTAAGAAACCACTTTTGTTGCTGACCTTCCAAAAAATATCCCATTGTCCTTTGAAATTTCCCTATATGACTGTAGGAATTGTCTCCATGTTCTACCTTTCATGTTAATTCTGCAGCTATTTCCACCCCATCTGCAATTTCTCTCTAACAACTTAAACTCCTCAAAGTCATTGATGAGGCTTGGAATACACTTTTCTTAAACTCTTGTTATTATGGAGATATCGACTGTCTCCTATGAGTCAGGAATGCTTTGAATGACACAATGAATGGTGTATCCTGGTCATAGTTAATTTAATTTGCCCATTCCTATGAAGGAATTCATTATAACAACTATAGTCTTATGAAATATATTATATATATATAATAAGACTTTTGTGCCAGTCCTGGGACTTGAACTCAGGGCCTGGGCACTGTCCCTGAGCTTGTTTTGCTCCAGGCTAGTGTACTACCACTTGAGCCACTGTGCCATTTCCGGCTTTCTCTGTTTATGTGGTACTGAGGAATAAAACCCAGGGCTTCATGCATGCTAGGAAAATTAGTCTTGATCTATGGGTTGTAGAATGGGTACTGTGACAGGAAGCATGTAAAAGATTACTTTCTGTATATATTTTCAGCAGAGCTCTGTGCAGTTTAACCTGTTAATGAGCAGTGAGGTTTTTGAAATAAATCTTTTGCTGATGTTGTTTTTGTCCTGTGACAAAGGTTTCGACAGGAAACTTAGTATTTCCAGTAAATCATGTTGTTAAATATGCCAGAATGTGGGCTTTATTGTTCCATTTATAGAGCACAGACACAATACACTTACTTTGATTCTTAAGGGCACTAAGGATTTTCAGAATTGTTAAGGAACAGCAGCTTCAACTTGACCAGTTATGTTCCAACAACCAAGATAGCCTATCTTTTGAAGTGCTGCATCTAGACACTGAGCTCTGCCTAGCTATGAAAGTCCTACATGACATCTTTTCCCAATGCTATGGTATTTCACCAACACTGATGGTGCCTGTCTTGACCAATTATTTTTGCTAAATCTTCCAGATAACTTACTGAATATTCTCTATACCAGCACTTGCTGCTACACCTTGTACTCTTATGTTATGGAATCTGTAGGTTTCCTCAAACCTCATGAGCCAACTACAAATAGTTTCAAATTTTCTTTCTGCTCATTCTTCTCCTTGCTTGGCCTTCATAGAATGGGAAAGATGTATATAGAATCTTGCTCTGAAATATGGTGTAGCTTAAAATATTTGGTTAGTTAGATCTTCTATCTAAACCATTAACATTGTTTCTATATTATCAAAATGGCTGTTTTAATTTTCTCATTATTTGGGTGTTTTCTAGAGCAACATTTCTAAATTTCCTTTAATAGCTTTTCTTTAGAATTTTTATCGTGACTAAATCTTTTAGTGCAAGAAGCCCTGCTTTGCATTTTACCTTGGTTTTTTGCATACTTCCTCACTAAAAATCAATAATTTCTAACTTTTATCTGAAGTCGAAAATTTGAGAATCTTCTTTTCTTGGACATTTGGAAACTACTACCATAGTGGTATTATGCTGAATAATTCCAATATTGTGTCTCAGAAAGATTGGAGGCCTAAGGAAAGGGGAAGAGAGGAGAGAACAGAAAGTAGGTTCTCTGTCTTACAGGGTTGCAATTTGTGACACAACAAAACAATTGCAGGAGTTTCAATACAGATTGCTGGTTATGAAGGATCCATGGAGCTATAAACATGGTGAGAAAATATTGTGAGAAAAGAACAAAATGTAACATAGAAACATGAAAAGAACACCTGTTGTTGGAAACATGGATGTGACAGACTTCCTCCATGAAGATTGGAATGACCTTTCAATTTTTAAAATTTTACCACCTGTCAAGTATAAGAACAAGAAGTATAGTAAGATCAGGTATGCCTGCCTATACACTGTAATATATTCCATCTTTGTTGTCTTACTTTCTTTCTGAATTCTCTCATTGACCATACTGAATATCTTCAAGAGAGTTACTTTGACTTTACTTTCTGCTGAATTATATAATTCTGTCTCCTTTGGCTCTTTTTTGAGACGTAGCTTCTTTTTTTGTTGGGAACATCTTTGACTGGTGCTCAATTTTCTTTGATTTGCTGTTGGTGTCTCCTCATGACACCAAACAGGAACGTGTCTTTGTCTTTAGAGATTAGTCACCCACAAAAGACAGTCACAACTCTTAGTCTGACCAAACATTCTAGGACCCTCTACCAACTCTTTCATTCCCCTAGGAGAATGAAACTATTGTTTGACCATTTATTCTATGCTGAATTGTGGGAAAGCAGCTACATCTCCATTCTCTCCTGGGAAGCCCAACTATAATAGATCCATTAAAGCTTAAAGACAGGCAAGGGTATGTGTTTGTTGTTTGGGAAGTTCTGGAGAAGTTAGAGGGCTGGAAACAAGAATTAACATTTTTCTCCTCTAAGTGGAACAGTTGGAATCAAGATTCTTTACCAATACGTCAGTGTTGAGCAGGGTAGATAAATAGTGCCCACCAGGCCAAGCTATTGTCTCATTTCTAACCTGAATGGACAGCCCCAGGACTAGCAAGAGAGTACTAGTTCTTTGAGGAAACTCTTCAAAGAGCTGGAATGCTGGATTCAGGAACTAATCAGGATGGGTTTATTTTGTTTTCTGTGGGTCTCATTCTGATGAAGGTGCACTAAAACATGGAACTAGTTACTATCAAAAGGATAAGCTAAACCATCCTATTCATTTATTTCCCAGGACCCAGGAATCTTTCAGTTGTT
The DNA here is from genome assembly GCF_019054845.1 of Dipodomys spectabilis. Lineage (NCBI taxonomy): Eukaryota > Metazoa > Chordata > Mammalia > Rodentia > Heteromyidae > Dipodomys > Dipodomys spectabilis. The sequence goes on along the minus strand of NW_024871276.1, from coordinate 2,814,926 downwards.
TTATGATTTCTCACAAAAGGAATCTGTCCATAAATTATTGTGGAGCCCCAAGAACTCCTCCTGCTACCTGGATAGGGAAAGGTGCCATGTGCTCCCTCTCCTCGAAAATAGATCACCTCTAATAAACCTTATAATAATCCCAGTGCCAGTGGCTCATGCCTGTAATTTAGCTGTTCAGGAGGTGGAGATTAAAAGGTCATGTTTGAAGCCAACCTGCTCAGGAAAATTTGTGAGACACTTATCTCCAACTAACCAACAAAAAGTTAAAAGTGGAAATGTGACTCAATGACATAGTACCAGCCTTGAGTAAAATAGCTAAAGCACAGTCACCAGGTCTGAGTTAAAGCCCAAGGACTGCCCCCCTGCCAATTACAAAAAGAATAGCAAGAAGTCTTTTCAGTAGTTCTACCCTTTGCTGGAGAATAATGGTTCAAAATGTTAAATTAACAAAACACTGGTTTAAGAGATCATTTGCAATATAAATATGCGAAACAGCAGGATTTACTATTCATTTATTTAACTAATTAATTGATTTGATGTTAGACAAGTAGCATATATTTGTAATCCTAAATTATCAGTATCCTTGAGGCCAGCATTCTAAAAACAACTTGAACAAAATAGTAAATTTCTTTCTCTAAAGAAAGGAGACAAAGAAGAAAAGATGGAGCATGGGGAAAAAGAGAAAAATAAAATCTTGAATCCAGCCACTTAACTGTCAAACTTAGTAATATTTTATGAATTGTTAATGATGGATTATTTGACATTTGAAGAGAAAGACACCTAATGTTATAGGAAAGAACAAATCAAACAAAATAAAAGACACTTGATAGAAAAAAATTATAGTGGAAATGCCTTCTAAAACTATTGTTTATAAGTATCAGAAATCTGACATTGCTCCCATATGATCCAGAATATGATACTATATAAAAGGGATGTGGAGAGAATAAAAATGATGTTTTAAAATTTAAAATGTTAATGCTTTTATTAAAATTCTGAAGATGCCTTAGAAAGTAAAGATAAAAGCATTTCTCAGTAAACAAGCAAAGAATGAGATAAAATGTTATTTATGAGTAAGATAATTAGAAAATTAGTCCCTTTGTATACCTAAAAAAAATTTCAGAATAAAAAATAAAAAGATTTCTGCCTACTTTTGTTATTCTTTTCTTGTGACACTTTTACTTTTCCTAATGAGAGAAATTCTGTTGTATTTTTCTCTTTTATCTTTTACTTGTCCTTATTGGCTTCTTCCATAAAACTAAAGATCTATTATCTGCCTAATCATGTAAATTAAGAATATTATTAATGGGCACTTAAGGCTTCTAAAAAAGCAAAAACCTGATGTGACAGGCACACAATAGAATCCTGGTTCCTTCGGAGTTTTGGACAGTACATTGAAAAACATGAGACAATGGACTCACTACAATTCAGAAGGAAAACTGCTTCAGACTAGAGATCTATTCAACATAATCTTAATAAGAGATATAAATAGCATAAAATAATGCATCTTTAAGGAGTAGCTTGCCTTGCCTTTTTTTCTATAGGAAACTACTTGAATATTGACAGAAAAGAAGAGGTTTAAAAAAAAAAAAACACTTTGGCCAGGCGCTGGTGGCTCACGCCTGTAATCCTAGCTACTAGGAGGCTGAGATCTGAGGATCACAGTTCAAAGCCAGCCAGGGCAGGAAAGTCCATGAAACTCTTACCTTCAATAAACCACCAGAAAACTGGAAGTAGTGCTGTGGCTCAAGTGGTAGAGCACTAGCCTTGAGCTGAAGAGCTGAGGGACCATACTCAGGCCCAGAGTTCAAGCCCCAGGACCAACAAAAAACAACAACAACAATAAAAAACCACTTTGAGATACAATAAGGCCATCTATTATAATAAGAAACTTTTCAGGATGGGGGAAGATAGTTTTTCCTTTATTTTATTTAAACAACAGTGTGGAAGAACCTACTGAAATTTGAAGCAGGAGAGCAGAAGGTCAAAGAGAATTTCCTCAAAGGAAAACAAAATATATATATATATATATATATATATATATACATATATATATATATTTATTGTGAGAATACCATACAGAGTAGTTACAATTATATGGGCAAGATAAAGAGCCCAATCGTTTAACTAGGGATACAGGTGGACCCATTGCAACAATGAGATGTACAAGTCATTATGTCAAAAAACTAACTTAACAACTTTGGTGGGGGGTGAGGTGAGGGTCTGATGGGGGGAGGGGAGGAGTATAGGAAGGGAGGGGGAAGGGAAAAAATGAGGAGGCAACAATGCTTGATAGGAAAACAAAATATTGAAGCATATATTACTAACATCAATGGTTTGCTCAAGCGAGCTGCTATAGGCAGAATAGTGTCCAAACAAAATGTATCTGTTGAAGTTCTGTCCCTCAGTGTGATTAGAGATGGGTTTACACAGAAGGACACACACATACTAAAATGTAAAACTTGGGACAACTGTATTACACAAGAAGAGAAGGAATTGGGAGTATATTGTTTCAAAGTTCATCCAGTCCATGTAAAGCAGTATTTGAAGGTAAGTTAAAAAAAAATAAAAAGTAAGTTTGCAGTAACTTCAAAACGTTGAAATATTTAAGTATATATCTCATAAAATATCAAGACAGAAATATCTTTTCCTCATCTAAGATCTAGATGACAAAGTCCCACAAAACACAAAAGCATTCAAAGGGCAACACTGATTTCTTACAACAACTATAAGAAGTCAGTGGGAAAATTATAATTGGACAGAATTCTGTTCTCTTCAACTGAATCCCTGGAATCTTTGGGGTTAAAAATATATTACCAGAAATTGTCTGCTAAAACTGAAAAGCTGATTTAAAGATTACCCTGAAATCAAATGAAGCAAAATAGTCAGATCAGTCAGAGGGAGAAGAACAAGACTTGACAACTAACTTTACCTGAAGACATACCCTAAGGCTACAGTCATGAAGAAAAATATTGTATCACACAGATCAATGAGGCCATGTAGAATGTCAGAAGTAGACTCATACCTAAAGAGACAATGATTTTCAGGAACATCTCATCATCAAAGGAAAGGATTTTCAACAAAAAAAGGCTGGGAAAATTAGACATTCATATTCACACAAGTAAAACCTCAATCCAGCTCCATAGCATGTAAACCATCACCATCATCATCCATAATTAAACAAAAGAAAATGCAGCACAAGATATCATTTAAGAAAAATGAAATGACAGGTAACAGACCTGGACAACAATTTAAGGATATTAAGTAGGTTAAGTATGAATTGACCTGAATATGCTGTATTGCACTAGTGAAAGAGAAGTTAAATGCTCAATGAGGTAGCTCTGCAGCTGTAGGAGACGGGAGGAAAGGAATCTGACTAACATTACTAAATGCTGAGGAGGATCAGAAACATGAAGGAAGGTGTAGGGGTCAAGGCATGTGCTATATAATCTCTCCAGGTTCCCTGATAGGCACTTCTGGTGTTTTATTTCTCTCTGCTCCCTGACCTCTTTGTAGAGACTCCACTGAGTTCTTCACAGTGTAACTGTCTTCTAGATCTGACTTTTTCTTCTCCACCACATGTACAGGCTGGTCTGGACTTTGCTGGCATTGAACACTTTGTCTATCTTGCTCTGCTATTGCTTTGTGGCTGACAATCCTTTTCCAGAGTTTTTCTAACTAATTCTCCCACTGTGAAAACTAGATGCTTTTTTCACCTTCCAAAATCATTCATTGTTGAATTTTGCTCTTTTTTTCCAGTTCTAAAGTGAATGAGGAAATACTGTTATATTAGACCAATATTAAACCCCAACCTGCAAGCAATCTATCATGGTTCTGTTCATGTTTCCTAAAATGTGCCTCATCTTTGTCTGGCTTTTTATTGACATTCAAAAATCTTTAAATTTCTAGGACACGTTCTCTCAAAACGGGATCCGGTAATTCTATGACTTTACCTTTTAAAAAAGACACTGTAAGCCAAACCCAAAGAAACATAGGTCCCATGGTTTCCCTTATTTGCAATATCTAGTATAGGTATGAGTCAAGCGGAAAAAGTCAGAAAATGTGATGTTAGGAAAATGAACCCTCAAATATGTATTTTAATGTTTTTGTTTCTTTCATGCATGTGTTTCTAACGCATTTATAAGATTATTTCTTGGTTGCTTTGTATGTCCCTCCCCCACGGTGTAACCCCTGCTTTCACTATATTTGATGTCAGTATAACATGTGGAGGAGATGGGGACAAACAAGTCGTTTAAGGATTCAGGTGGACCTGTTGCAACAATGAGAAGTACAAAATGTCATGTCAAAACCAGCTTTACAATGTCGGTGGGGGGGGGGGGGGTATGATTGGGTGGGGGGGAGGGGGGAGGCTGGGAAGGGAGGTGAAGGGTAAACAAAGGAGGAGGCTGCAATGCTTGGTAAGAAATGTATGCATTATCCTGCCCATGTAATTGTAACCCCTCTGTACAGTATGTTCTCAAATAAAATAAAATTAAATTAAATAAAATAAATAAATAAAAAAGACACTGTATCAGGATCTCTCAAAGTAGTTTCTTTAAATATTTTGTGTTCATATCAGTAATCATCTTTTCTGTAAAAGACCTGCATCTTCTGACTCATTCTGCATTGCTGTGAAGTTCCTTGAGAGGTTTTTCCCAATAATTCTAACCATGGGGCCTCTAAATAAAACTAAAATTAATCCTTGCAGGCTGAAGGCCCTGAGCTCAATCCCTAACACTGGGAAAATAAAAAATTAGGGGAAAAAACCCACCAAATTTAAAGAAAAAAAATCTTGCTACTATTTCTTAGCTGTGTCTGAGAGACTCCTCATAGACTACCCCTGAGTGTCACTGCCCTTGCATTTTGGACCAAACTATTTTTAGATCTTTTGTGGGATGAGATCAAGTGTTGCTGCATTCTAATTTTATATCTCCAAGTATTTAAAACTGTTTTTAACTGTCATTCTAGGACCTTCAGTTGTCATTTCCCTACTTTATATATTTCTCATCTGTTCATAGAATATTTAATGTGTGTCCTAAAGAGATGTTTCTCTTTTAGTGTAATAAACCAATCTTGATTTTGTTTAAGATCTTTTTTAAATCTTAATCTGAATTTCCACATTTATTCAGATTTGTTTCTGTACACTATTCTTTCTGTTGTGTTTTTTTCTAATTTTTTTGTTGTGAAAATACCGTACAGAGGGGTTACAATTAAGATCTTTTTCTGTTCTTCCAGTTCTGATAACAACGCAAGTGAATAAAACAATTTCTTAAACATAATTGGGCACTTGACATCATGAGCACTTAATTCCTGACCTAAACAGGACATATAAAATTCACTCAGCATGTCTGCACATGGAAACTTTATCACTTTTGTTTCTTTTGGAACAACAATTATGTAGCACATATGTTAATATTTATAAGTTATTCCAAGTCCTTTCATTGTTTATTTAACAAAATATTCTTTTAAAAATTTTTTTTAATTGTAAGAATACCATACAGAGGAGTTACAATTACATGGGCATGATAGCAAGTTCATTTCTTATCAAGCATTGTTGCCTCCTCTTTGTTTCCTCTTCCCATCCCTTCCCATCCTCCCCCCTTAACCCCATCCTCTCACCCCCCCCCCCCCACCAAATTCGTAAAGTTTGTTTTTTGACATAAGGACTTGTACATCTCATTGTTGCTATGGGTCCACCTGTACCCCTAGTTAAACAATTTGTTTTTTCCCTTCCCCTCCACAAATTATACCAACATCAAATACAGTGAAAGCATGGGTTATATCGTGGGGGAGGGACATACCAAGCAACATAGAAATCATCTTATAAATATGTTAGAAACAATTGCAAAAAAGGAAAAAAAAAACAAAAAAAAATTTGAATACTTATCTTGGGGTTTATTCCCCTAACATCAACTTATCTGACCTTTTCTGCTTGACTCAGACATATATTAGACTACATAGTTATCTCAATAGATGCAGAAAAAGCATTTGAGAAGATCCAACACCCCTTTATGATGAAGGTTCTTGAAAAATTAGGAATCCATGGAACCTTCCTCAATACAATAAAGGCTGTATATGACAAACCTACAGCCAGCATTATACTTAATGGTGAAAAACTAAAGCCATTTCCTCTAAACTCAGGAATGAGACAGGGATGCCCACTCTCTCCACTTCTCTTCAATCTAGTATTAGAATGCCTAGCTACAGCAATAAGACAAGATGCAAACATAAAGGGGATCCAAATAGGGAAAGATGAAGTAAAACTCTCCCTCTTTGCAGATGACATGATCTGGTATTTAAAGAATCCCATGGACTCCACTCCCAAATTACTCAAGTTGATTTGAAACCTTGGCAAAGTAGCAGGGTATAAAATTAACCCTCAAAAATCAATGGCTTTTCTGTATGCCAACAATGAGAAAAGTGTGGCTGAAATTAGGAAACAACTCCATTCATAATAGCCCCACATAAAATAAAATACCTAGGAATTAATTTAAACAAAGAAGTGAAGGACCTCTATGATGAAAACTTTAAAAACTTGAAAAAGGAAATCAAAACAGAACATAGAAAGTGGCAAAACCTCCCATGCTCCTGGATTGGAAAGATCAACATCCTGAAAATGGCAATACTTCCCAAGGCTGGCTACAAATTCAATGCGATTCCTATCAATATTCCAACCTCATTCTTCAAGGAAATAGAAGAGGCAATCCAAAACTTCATATGGAACAATAAAAGACCCCGAATAGCAAAAACGATCCTTAACAGAAAGAATAGTGCTGGAGGAATATCAATACCAAATTTCAAGCTCTATTGAGCAAAATATTCTTTCATTTTAAGTGCTAGTTGATAATTCAAAGTTGCTATTAATTTATGTCCAAATTGAGGGTGTGAATGACTCTCAAGCCTTTGGGTAGATCATAAGGAATCTACATTATTTCAGAGTTTATTTTCTGAAAGTTATTTTCTAAACAATAATTATGAATAAATTAGGGGCCAACTACCTAGAGAATTGTCTCACAAACACCATAAGCATAGCCAAAGTATATTCTTGTCTTGTTTTATTGTAGCCATTTTTGTTTCCCATTTATTTATGTTTTAATCATCAAAGTGATTGGATAAGTTACAATTAATTATAATAACAAATAATAAGCAATAAATAATAATTAATCAGAGTCACTGCTCCCATAATTTTCCTCAATCCTCCCTATCCCTTTCTGCATGCATCATATCAAGTTCCCATTTCCGTTTTCCGCATATGTGTACACTTAATATTTGTTTTCTATTTTCTTTTCCATTCAATTTTGCCTCTCCCAATTGCTGTCCCTTTTAAAATATGTTTGAGCTTACTGATACTCATTTTGTTGAACTCCCTGCTAATTTTTCAAAGGACTTAGTCCATGGAGTTTTACTCCTGCACATTTTGTACTTCAGTCAAGTTAATTTTGTGTACACATACGTAGGCCTCTGTGTATGTTTCCTTGAAGGTTGTTTTCTCAGAAAAATAAGTCAAAACGGTTGATAAATATATTAAAAAAATTGTTCAGTTTCCCTGGTCATAAATAAATACAAATCCAAACAACACTGTGACTCCACTTCACATCAGTCAGAAGGACCCTCATCAAGAACAAGCACAGCAACAACTGCTGGTAGCAATGAGGAGATGGAACCCTAACACACTATTGGTGGGCATGTAAATTAGTACTACCTCTACAACAATCAGTATGGAGATTCCTCAAAATACTAAGCATTGAGCTGGCCTATGACCCAGTGATACCACCCATAGGTAATTATCTAAAAGATTACGTGACAGGATTCAATTAAAATATTTGCACAGCCATGTACATGGCAAAAGTCTTTACAGAAGGCAACTTATGGAACCAGCTCAAATACTCTACAATTGACAAATAGATGGGGATTATGTGGATCCTACTTCCAAATACATTGAATCAAAAATGCCACATGTGAGACCTTCAATATTTTATCTGCACAGACATATTTTTATCCCATATTAGACATCAACTGAGTTCTTGGGTCGATGTTAGTACCTTGGATTGTGTCGGTTCTGAAATCCGAAGAAACCCCTGTGATCTACTTTGCCTTCTTCATTTTCACAGGAGACTTAACCTCTTTATGAAACTGATCCCTCTCTGTGTGCCATTCTAGTTTGAAATCATTTTCTGTGAAATGGAGCCACCTGCCACTTCTTCTCTGCATCATGAAGATAAACACATAATTTTTTTTTCAAATTGCATAGTGTTACAGAGACTAATTGTCTTTCGGGATGCAACAGTGTGGTCTTTTCAATCACTGGGCTATTTCAGTTGTGTGAAGAGGCTCTGTACAGAGAAAAGAGTGGCATGTGCTTATTAAGATAAGTGCCATGTTTAATTACAGACTTGGCAGCACAGGTTTCAGAACACTCTGTGCAGGAGCAAATAATTTCCCCCACACCTTTCAATACAAATATAGATCCAAGATCAGAATCAATACATTCTTAAGAGAATAACCACATCCAAAACTCTATTTAACTAATAATATGACAGCTTTTTCTTGCACATATTTTAGAGTTGAAAGATGGAATATATTATTTGAATCACCCCTACATGTCTGACTTTTTCCTGGTTATTCGGAGATGATATAATTGTTTGATTCTCGACTCTCAACACCCTCAGTAGGTAGAATTACAAGCATGAATCATCCACATCCAGATGAGAAGCATATCTTTTAAAGTGTATTTTCCCCTATTAAGTTTAATGATTCTTATCATTAACAGCAGCAAAGAATATTCATGGATTTGGACTTTGATTTGTATATATGATCACTGGCTTTTCTAGTCTGAAAGAAATAAAACAGTAACAGACAAATGTGCATGTATTATAATATGATACTTGATTTGATTTTCTCTTTTATATTATTCTATTTTAGTGTTATTTGTGAACCTCAATTTTAAAATTACATATTTCAAACTCCAAGAAGTCAAAGCCTCCAACTTTTGTTATTTCATATTCCCCACTGTAAAAAAAACAGCTTCAGGTACACAGTAGATATCAAACAAGTACTTTTAGAAAACTTACCTTTTCATACGATAACTTTTAAGCTTCTGCAATTATACATATCTATAAAATTAATTTAGTTTTACAATTAACTAAAACTTATGAATTTGTGCTATATAATGGTATAATTTAAATATTCATGCCATCTCTTAAGCCTCAGAGTTATGTATCAAGTAATAGGAAATTGCTGAACATATTAAATCATAAGAATAGAGCCCTTGTGAATGGTATTAGCTGCTTACAGAAACATAAAAAGGAAATTAGTTGGGCCCTTTTGGTCTCATCCATCTTCTACTTTGCACTTTCCACCCTGTATCTTCAGCCATAGTGAGACGCTAGATTTTGCTGTCTTGTAGAGAACGTAGCAAGGAGATATTATCTCAGAAACAAATAACAACACTAATCAGACACAGAACCAACAAGTATAACTATAAGACGTAAGTTTCTGTGCTTTGTGAGTTACCCAGTCTCAATGATGTTGTTATATTGGCACCAATGGACTAAGATATCAATTATGGTTAACATGGATTGTCCACTCCATGGTACTGAAATGTAACAAGTAGACTCATGTCCCTGAGATCATTTCCAGAAGTGATAAGCCAGATAAAGGCTAATCAATGATGTCATCAACTGATGAGTCAGAATTTCAGAGAAAATGACTCACTCAAAGCATGTATTTGATGAGTCTCTCTCTCTCTCTCTCTCTCTCTCTCTCTCTCTCTCTCTCTCTCTCTCTCTTCTCTCTCTCTCTCTCTCTCTCTTTCTCCATCTTGGCAGCCATAAGGTAAATATCTTTCATCCTTCTTACCCTCTCTATCATGACAGACCGCCTGTCTCACCACATGTCCAAACCAGAGGAATTGGTCACAGTGAATGAAACCTCTGAGACAGTGAGCCAAAATAACTTTTCTTCTCTCTGTAACTAGTTTTAGTCAGGTACTTGTCACAGCATAGAAAACTATGACTAAGTCAAGACCTATCTACCATTCCCTTTCCTTTCCATACTAAACATGTAATACATTTGACATTTTTTTTGGGGGGGGGGGTCCGGTCGTGGGGCCTGAACTCTGGGCCTGGGTGCTGTCCCTCAGCTCTTCAGCTCAAGGCTAGCGCTCTACCACTTGAGCCACAGCGCCACTTCCGGCTTTTTTCTTATGTGGTGCTGAGGAATTGAACCCAGGGCCTCGAGCATGCAAGGCAAGTGCTCTACCACTGAGCCACCTTCCCAGCCCTTGACATTTTTTATAACACTCATGAAATAGCACCAAAGGAAACTTCATAAAGCCAGGTATCATCCTCCACCCATTGTATTGAAGGTTTAGGTCTCCTTCATTTGAATTGTTCCTTCTTCAATATTTATGTCACATGTTACTGTAATTGTTAAAAAATAATTCCTTTAAGCAAAATCAATCCTACTTCTTTACAACTACCAATACTGAACATGTGCCAAGAATTTTAAATACTTTCACCTCATATACTAGACAGAGTATATGGTGATTTCTCTAATCCTTGTTGCCCTAGAATTTACTCCCTTATCTAACCTCCTACCTGTAAATGTGTTGTGGTCTTTTGTTTTAACCAACTAAATATAGCAGGAGTGACAGAATATGTGTGACTACATAAGTGTTATTAAATTATATAAAATTGCTTCACAATTTTGCATGAACAAAGTCCATATGTCAAACATATGGGAAAGTCCCTATGTCAAACAAACAAAAAACTAAGGGTCTCCTCAGACAGTCAGCAATTTGGTCCATGAGGACAAACTGCTGCCAAGAATTACATGAACTTGGAAGCATATCCTTTCCAATACATCTTCTCATGAGAACATAGCCCAGCCAGCATCTGGGAGGTATGGAAGATGATCCCATGGAGTGGCTTACATAGGTATAGATGAGCTATCCTCCAAGACTGGTATGCTGAAAGCCTGGTCTCCAGTTAGCAAATTCAAGCAATGGACTGTATTATGAGATTTTTCATGATAACATTAATGTATCAATGTAGTGATCAATTCATAATTTGATGGTATTATTGTGAGATAATTAAGGAGAGGAGGTCACCAAGAATGTGGAATTGGAGGCTAATAACTTGTCCTGGCTCTTTTCTCTGTGTCTGTTTCCTAGATGCCATGAGGCAATCACTGCTGCTGTACTGAACCTTCCTAATGCTAGTGATGTTTTGCCTAACCACAGGCCTAGAAAGAACAGGGGTACTGGACTATGGAGCAATTATAAACTGGACAAAAACAAACCATTCTTCCTCTAGATTATAGCTGTCAGTTATTTGTCACAACATTGGAAAACTGACTAATACAACCAACTCACTTATGTCCAGACTTCTGGCCAAGAAAAAGTGTGTGTGTATGCGTGTCTGTGTGTCTGTGTCTATGTGTGTGTATATGTGTGTATGCATGTGTGTATGTACACACATGTGTTTGTATATCACTGAATTTTTGATAATGCAACATGAAAATTAAGCTTGTCCTTAAACATGAAAATGGCAAGGTTAAAACAATCTACAAATTCAATGTAATACCCATCAAAATCCCATTATCCTTCCTTACTCAGATAGAGAAAACAATCTAAAAATTCATATGGAACAAAAAAAAGTTCCAAATCACAAAAGCAATCCTGGCAAAAAAAAAAGTGCTGGAGTATAACAATTCTAGACTTCAAATTTAAAGTTTGAAGCTATAGAAATGAAAACAGCTTGGTACCTGCACCAAAACAGGCTTGAGGACTAATGAAACAGAAGACTCAGAAAAAAACCTCAGACCTACATCCATCTAATATTTGAGAAAGGGACCCAAACACCTTGGATAGAAAGAAAAAAATATTCCTCTTCAACAAATGGTGTTGGGGAAATGGAATACCCATGTGCAGAACACTGAAACTGGAATCCTATCTATCTCCTTGTACTAACATCAACTTAAAATGGATCAGAGTCCTCAATATACCTGAAATCACGAGAGAACAAGAAAAGGAAGGGAAGGGAAGGGAAGAGAAGGTCAGGAAACGGAAGGGAAGGGAAGGAAAAGGAAAAGAAAGGAAGAAAGATTTTGGAGACACACCTATATTCAACAGTAGTTAAATTTCATGAAGTATTTGTGATGTTTGCTGGGGACTGGCTTAAGAAGAAGTAGCACATCTGCTGCTTTTAAGCCAACCTCTTCTAATTTATATTATATGAGGCCAGAAAGGAAAGGGGAATATTTCTACATGTCAGTTCTGGCATTCAACATCAATATTACAGGAAAAGGATTATAAAATGAGGAAGAGGAAGAGAAAAGGGTCATGGGAGATAAAAGGCTTTGAGTAAGTTTTCATGTACACATGTATTGTGTGAAGGGTTGTGACTAAGCAAAGTATCCTTGCCTGAGGTCCAAGTCTGAAGTACTCAGCTCCTCTAGGATAAAAAGATTTGTGTCTATGTAAGATTTAAGCTCAGTGTTGTTATTTTTAACGATTTCTATAGAAGCTGGACAGTACAGTTTTATGTGAAATTTCCCATTATTTGAGGTTAAAAAAAATATTGATTTTCCCTCCAGCTGTGGAGCCACAGCTTCTACCAGCAGGCCTTTGTGTAAAGAGTTCACAGTTTAATCCATTAGGTACTTCTAGTTACCAGTGGCAATTCACTTCTATCCAAATGAAAAACAGTTATAAGATAATCACTTACCAATTTATTTTTTATACTTTTTATTGAAAAGATACTGTATACAGGCATTAAGTAAGGTAATGAGTACATTTCCTATTGAGCATTGTCACCTCCTTCTTTGTTTTTCTTCTACTATCCTATCCTGCCCTACCTCCCAACTCCTCCCCACTCCCCGAAGTTGTAAAGTTCATTTTCAACATAGGGTCTTGTACATCTCATTGTTTCGATGGATCAACCTGAGTCCTTGTTTCAGCATTTTGTTATTTCCCTTCCCTTCCCTAAATTAGATAAAAGTATATACAAGATGCAGGGAAACAGAATCAAATACAGTGACAACAGGGGTTATACCATACAAAAGAAGCAAAAAAAATCACATAGTACATTAAAGACAACAACAAAGAAAAAAGTCTCTTGTTTCCATATCTTGGATCCATTTTGCTTAGCATCATCTTATATGTCATTTCTTTTTACTTTTTCTGCTTGTCTAGTAAGATTATCCTAGACTAGTTATCTCAATATATAGTTATACTAGCTATCTCATACTAGTTATTGAGAATAAGGGAAATCATGGGACCTATGTTTCTTTAGGTCTGGCTTACATCACTTAATATAATTTTTTCCCAACAACAAATCCTGAAAATAACAACTGCCTCATTAATAAGCTGGCTAAAGACTTAAAGAAAGCTTCTTTGAAGAAGAAAGAAGAATGGTTAACGGACATATGAAGAAATGTTCAACATCCCTAGTCATAAAAGAAATGCAAATCAAAACAACATTGAGATTCCACCTCACCCCAGTTAGAATGGCTATAATCAAGAAATACAGTAACAACAAATGTGGAGGGGATGTGGCCCGAAGAGAACCCTACTGCTTTGTTGGTGAGAGTGTAAACTTGTTCAACCACTCTGGAAAGCAGTATGGAGGTTCCTCAAAAGACTCCACATAGAGCTCCCCTATGACCCAGCAATTCCACTTTTGGGCATTTACCCAAACGGTCATAAACAAGGTCATACTAAAGCTTCGAGCACAACTATATTTATTGCAGCATTATTCTCTATAGCTAAGATATGGAACCAACCCAGATGCCCCTCAGTAGATGAACAGATCAAGAAAATGTGACATATATAAAATATATATGTCAAATACATATATCAAATATATATATTATATATAATGGAATTCTATGCCTCCATCAGAAAGAATGACACCAATATATATTTTTTCTTTCATCTCATATAATTAGATAGCATAATTCATAGATGAGGCTATGTATATGTATATGGAATGTATAAAGTTGAAATGTTGACATTGAAGGAAATTTTCTACCCGTGGTCTTGTATGCACAATTTCAATATCAGTATGAATTCCTGAATGAAAGAAGTTGACCCAGAGAGTTGCTGAAACAGATCCCATGATTGGCAGTGTGTAATTCCTATCAAGATCTCAGTTTTCTTCAGTGGTCACTGAAATAGTCTAATCTGTGGGCTGACCATTTTCTGGACTACTCTAGGTTACAGCTCTAGTCTCAAAGATATTGATAGAGAACAGTGAAGATCGATAAGGAAAGAAGTCATGCTCTCTCGGCAAGAAATCATGAAATGGAGTAGACGTGGTGAACATAAGACAGATACCTATAAATATGTTACTGTCTTATCACACATGATGACTTAACAAAGTTTAGCAGAATATATTTCATCATTTCTCATCTCTACACATGTTTTACAAAAACTAATTTATTTTCATAGATAAAATAGTTCACTGGTCTTTTAGATTTTCTGATATGCAGCTAAGTAAGTTCTTCATTTATACTGACTATACACTAGGAAGTTATAAATGACTAATAAGTGGTAGCTCCAGTTTTTGCCCATTCCATTTGAGTCCATCACTGGATGTGCATCATCGAGGAATGTATACCCATATTAACCTTTTGCATATTGTCTGAGACTACAGAGAAAGTTGTATTTAGTATCCTATGACTAATGCAGTGGAAAAAGAAATATAAAAACGTATTAGGTTTTAAATGAAATATCTTTTAAGCTGGAATAGAGTCTATCTGCATTTGGTAGATAAATAATGAAATTGCACTCTAGTGAGCACTCAGAGTATACACTATCCCTTTTAATCTTCACAAAAAATTATAAAAGTTTAAACTAGCTGAGTAAGATAGCCTATTTAAACACTTCTGAATCACCACCAGAGTTGGATCTAGGAAAATGTCACCTCATCTGTACACTTCTTTTGCCTGTAAAATTGAGATAGTAAAAATAAGTAGCACTGCAGTGGTTAATCTGTGCCAGACATCATTCGATATTTTACATGGATTATTTCATTTAAAACTTATAATAAGCTAGTGAGGCAAGTATGACCAATTTTGCTAATGAGGAAACTTCGTTACAGAGAAAAAAGATTAAAGTAGATCAGTGAGTAATTTCTAAGTACTCAAAGAGATTTGAATCTCAGAAATTTGCTTCAATGCTGAAGACTTTAAGTACAATACCACATTACTCACTTCTAATAGTTGTGATTAGGTAGAGCAATGCTTATTAAATAACCACAGCATCAAAGGTTCTCAATTAATACTTGTGTTACAAACAGCAGTATTGATATTAGTAAAGAGTTTTTCCCCACATTACTAAAATTTTTATTTTATGAAACTGTTACATGATTTTTTTGTCACCAAAACACATGTGTTTTCAACATTTTATCTTTCAGGACCGCAATGAGTTGGAATTGGAATATAAAGCAAAGGAAAGAATATATAATATATGCTATATATGCACATATCATTACATATTTTTTCTTCCTATTCCAACCACAATTCCCTTAGGAATTGAAGATGAGACCTGGGAACTGAAGGGCCATTGTCACAAGGTCATTCCTAACAGCCATAGTATTTACAGTGGTTTCTTTTTCTTTTAATGAGAGGAAACTCTTCTCCGATTTGAACAGCAATTCTCCATGGATCCTGACTAAAGTGTAATGACAGCTAGACCTCACTCCAATTATACAAGAAAGAAGCTAGTAGCCAGTGAAATTTCAGAGCACTTGCAAGGTTATATTGACATTGAGATTTAGATTGGTCCTAGGGCTCCTTTCACCTGAAAAAATAAGACTGAGATGGCCCTGTGGGGAATGCCAAAGCTGTGGGTGAGAGGCAATTCTTTTCTGCATGATTTCTAATCTGTGGTACCCACACTAGCATATGTCAGGGAAACCACGGCAAATCCTTGCATTCATCTCAATCAAATGTTACATAATGATATTTTCCTAGTCCCCAACTTGGTATTTATCATACAACCATAACTTGACTAAAATAATTCAGTGAAAAGAGGCCATTTTTGTCTGATGTGATTATCTCATTTAGATAAAAAATGAGAGAAATTTTTTGCTTAGACAAGTGTCAAATGGGGTAAAAGTAAAATGTTCAGTTATGGAATGATATAAGATGTGTAAATGCTGTAAAAGAATTTGGAACCATGGCTGCAGAAGAATAAGGACTGAGGACATTACCAAGTGGAATTTAAAAACTTATAATAATTTTATGATTGTGGGATATGTAATAGCATTAACTTAGTCATAGGCTGCCTTAAAAACTAAATCAATAGGCAATGTTCAAATTATAGTCCAGTTTTTTTTCACTACATTAGTGTTGTATCTATTGAGCTTTTTGACAGTCATTGGAGATCAAGTCCCATGGACTTTTCTTCTTAGACTGGTTTTGAATCATAAACTTTCATATCTCAGCTTTATGAGTAGTTAAGTTACAGGAGTGAGTCACTGACATTTGGCAAATAAAATTTAACTTGTAGTGTGAACAAGTGTGTGCATGTATATGCACGAACGTATGTTTGCACGCATACACACACAGTATGCTGAGGAAGAAATCATTCAAAATTAGCAAACCTTAATTGAGAAACCGATTTACTCTTTGCTATTAGCATTTCAAAAATCATTTAATTATATGAACCTGTTTTATCAAATTAAAATCATCTTTTTATTTTCTCTGAAGTATATGGTGAAAAAGAAAGGGCAAACATGTAAAGCATGTGAGACTTTACACATCATGCTTTTATAATTAAACAAATGGAAGGACTGTTTTAATAATCAAAATGTTAAACTTTAAGGAACTGGCCTCAAAACATCTAGTAAACGAGTCTGTAACATCAGTGAAATTTGGTCAAAATACTTAGCTTTTTTCTCAAAAAAAAAACCCATAATTTATTATCAGTGAATTGATTATACATCTTTACAGAATGCAAACATTTTGAAGTATAGCAATCACAGTGAGGTTGCTATAGTTTTTTTTCCACTAGTACCACATATTAAATAAGAGATTCTCATACTAAATGTAGAGCTAAACATTAAAACAGATTAATTCAGTATAATATTGAAAACATTAGAAGAAGAATCAGAGCCCAAAATGGTTGTTACATGCCTATAATCCCAGTTACTGCGGAGGAAGAAATAGGAAGATCTTAGTCCCAAGCAGCCTAGGAAAATGTGAGACTCTGAAAACAAAACCATAGGCAAAAGAGTTGGGTGCAGGGCTTAAGTGGTAGTATGCTTGGTTAGCATGTGTTCTGAAGTTCAATTAAAAGACAGGTGATAATATATTTAGTGCTGATTCATTCAGATATTGGTTTTAGTACATATTTTATGACTGAAGATGGTGAATGTTTCCTAAGTGTACTACAATAAACAACTACAAATTCTTTGGATTTAAAGAAAAACAAACAGATTCTATCTGAAGGCTGGAAATTAAGATTTGCAGGAAAGAAGAGATATCTTAGAGTTTTCTTTTCCAATAGTCAGAAATGTGTATGTGTATGTGTGTGAGAGAGAGAAAACAAAAACAGACAGAGAAAGAGACAGAGACAGAGAGACAGAGACAGAGAAAAAGAGAGAAAGAGACAGAGAGAGAGAAAGAGAGAGGCAGAGACAGAGAGACTAATTTTCAGGAAAAAAACTTTTGTGCGTCGAATTCAGTTTGCAATCTCGCATACCCATGTACAAGCATTTCTGAAAAAAAATCACAAGTCTAAATTATAAACCCAGGCAGAGGTAGTCACCAGGACAATAATATTCCTGCCTTTGAGGGACTTAGCCACCTTTCCTAGTTTTATACCACAGGGCCATTTCTTGCCAAAGGAGGATTTGTATCGTTTAGTTTTTCATGTTGACTTGTTTATAAGTGCTTTGTTGTTAGATGTTTGCTTAAGAGTTTTCTTTTACACCTGTGGTTTGATATTAAAATGTATTGCATGCATCAGCTTGTCAGTTGTTAAAGTCACTTTGAGGGACTTTTATTTTTTAAGCATTTCATATCCTTGCTTCATAAAGCACCATTATTGTGAAGCCTCCTGGACTAAACACTAGACTAAAGTTGTAAATAAGCTTCTTGTTAAATCCAACTGAGTTTCTCATTCTACACGGGATCTCACTAATGATATGTTTTTGTTTTTGAAGTGAGTTAACGGGATCTTTGGTGGTATAAATTACCTCCCAAGTCTTGAGATCAAGTATTTTGATTCCTTAGCAAAAATATTTGGTACAGTTTGCATTTCCTAAAGGAAATGAGTTTTTCAAAAAGCATTTGAGAGGGGGGGTTCTCAAGATGGCGACGGGGCAGTAGGGAAACGCCACAGCTCTCTCCAACCAAAAAGAGAGTTCGAGTTCCAACCTTTAATCTCCCCAAGAGACCGACAACAACAAAAAGACGAACACTCAGAGAAAAACCAGAGGTGGAAAATAACAAAAAAAGAAAGAGAGGAAAAGAAGAATTTCAGAACAGAGAAGAGCGAAGACCCCTCCCCCAACCTTTACTGGCCGCGCGGCAGTGCGCCAAGCCGCCGGCCAGCCGGCCCGGCGGGGGCTGCCGGAGCCACAGAGACACAGGGGGCTGCTTGCAGATCACCAGGTACCGGATTGCAGAACAGCGGATCGCCAGGAACAGAGAAACCTACCAGCCGGGAGTCTCCAGGAGGATCCCACCCCACCCATCACTCTCCACCGGAGCGGAGAGGCTCCATCCCGCCAAAGCCGCCCGGCACCAGCAGCGCCACAAAGGGACCTGTCGCGATCGCAACGACCCGGCGGGGGGCCGCCCAACCCAGCCCGCAACCACCCCAACTGAACTCGGACTGCAACAACAACTGACGGACTGCAACAACAACTGACGACCTACAGGGTGAGTACCCATCAGGGGACAGGGAATCCATCAAGGGAGACCAGAGCTGGAGGGAATCCCCAGACCCTGACCTAGACTCCCTACCCCAACACCCGGACCACAGGACCCACTAAAACTGGGAACTGTTCGAGAGCCCCACCAGCCGGTGGAGCACACTCTGCTGGCCAGGCCAGAGCAAGAGCGCCCCGGGAAGGGAGCTTAAATGCTCAAGCCAGGAACAGTGCCCCTGGGTCAAGACTACCAACAGTAGAAGAAATTTGAACTGTGTCCTCCAGGCTGCATAACCAAGGTGGTATACACATTAGCACAGGCCTAACGAGCGCGCTCCAGGCTGGGGCCGGAACCAGGCCAGGGGACCGGCGCCTGAACAAAGCAAAAAGGGTCAGAAGTGGGGCTGTGGCTCAAATGGTAGGGTGCCAGCCCTGAGCTGAAGAGCTGAGGGACAGCACCCAAACCTAGAGTTCAAGCCCACAACCAGCCCAAAACAAACAAAAACACATCAGGAGCCCATAGCAGACTCCAGTATTTGGGAGAGTGCATCCAGAGCATCTGATCTTCCCAAGAGCACCCGCAGGAGCAAACACAAGCAGTCTAGGCTGCTCAACCCTTCCAAAGGCGGGAATTGCTACAGCAGAGAGCTGAGAATCCTAAGTGAATAGCAGCTGGAAATAGGCTCCCAACAGAATTCCAGATCAGACACAGACTCTCTCTACCAATAGAGAATCAGCAACCAAGCAAAGACAGACACACCAAAACAAGATTGAAGAGCAGTCTCCTGAACCCCCATGCGAAAATCACAGAGAAAAATCACAAGGTTTACCACTACCCAGGACAGCAAGCTCACCTCAAAAGCCAGCAGCCACGCAGGGGAGAGCCCCAGTGGGAGCAAAGCAGGAATGGAAGACAAAAACTACATCCAAGGGTTGCTGGAGGCAATGACTCAAGAAATAAAGCGAGAAATGGATCAGAAATTGAAAGAGCACAAGGATGAACTATCAAAAGATATACAGGATATCAAACAAAAATTGGATGCAAAAATAGAAGCTGCACAAACCTCAGTAAGAAGTGAGATAAACGCCAAATTAGAGGTAATGCATACTGATATCACCTCATTGAGAGGTGAGATCAGTACTCTGAGAACCAACATTGAATCCATAAAGGGATCCATTTCCATCATGCAAACCACAATAGAAGCCACGGTCAACAGAGTGAATGAAATGGAAGGTAGAGTGTCAGATACAGAAGACAGAATACACCAACTGGACCAAAAAGTGACAGATATGGAAAAATCACTCAAATTAAACCAAAGGGAAATTCAAGAGCAAGCAGATAATGCTAAAAAATTTAACCTTCGCATAATCGGAGTGGACGAAGGTGAGGAATTCCAGAGCAAGGGAATGCAACACCTATTTAACAAGATAGTCAATGAAAATTTTCCCCACCTCAAAAACGACCATCTTAACTACATCACAAAAGCTTATCGAACACCCAACAAGCAAGATCCCAGGAGAAACACTTCTAGGCACATAATAGTAACAATGATGGATCTGAATAATAAGGAAACAATCCTGCATGCAGCAAAAATGAAGAAGGAGCTATACTACAACGGGAAAAAAATTAGAATCACTGCAGATCTCTCCACACAAACAATGAATGCAAGAAAAGCCTGGGAAAGCACCATACGAGCCCTGAGAGCCAATAACTGCCAACCCAGACTGATATACCCGGCAAAGCTAGCATTCACATTCGATGGAGAACTGAAAACTTTTAATAGCAAAGAAAAACTAAATGAATACATAAACATTAAGCCAGCATTACAAAGAATTCTAAGAGGGGGGACACAACCTGAAGAAAGCAACCAGGAACTGGGACCTGCCCCAAACAGGCATTACTCAAAGTCTAACTGAGCAAGCACAGGAGGAAAGGAAAGAAGAAAAACTTAGGAAAACGGAATGGCAGGGACAACAATGCATCTCTCTATACTTTCTCTTAATATAAATGGGCTGAATTCGCCAATTAAAAGAAAACGAACTGAGGACTGGATCAGAAAACAAGACCCATCCATCTGTTGCCTTCAGGAGACCCACCTCTCAGCCAAACATACAAACAAACTCAGAGTGAAGGGGTGGAAAAGGATCTACCAATCAAATTCCCCCAATAAGAAAGCAGGTGTAGCTATCCTGATATCTGACAAAATAAACTTTTCATTAAAATCAGTACAGAAAGACAAGGACGGACATTACATATTAATAAAGGGAACAATCCAAGAGGAGGATATAACCATCATCAACTTATATGCCCCAAATATCGGTGCACCCAGATATGTTAAACAAATGCTCTCAAACTTACAGAATAAAATAGATCCCAATACGATAATACTAGGAGACTTTAACACGCCACTCTCACCAAAGGACAGGTCTACCAACCAGAGGATTGGCAAAGAAGCTACCGAATTAAGTGAGGCCATACTTCAAGCGGAATTAACTGACATCTACCGAGTATTTCACCCTAAAACAACACAGTACACATTCTTCTCAGCAGCTCATGGAACTTTCTCCAAAATAGACCATATCATAGTTCATTCAAGGAACTTAAGCAAATACAAAGGGATCGACATAATCCCCTGTATCCTATCTGACCACAGTGGAATCAAGCTAGCTCTCAATAACAAAGCATACCGCAGAAATTTCTCTAATACATGGAAATTGAACAGCACACTCCTTAACAAGGCCTGGGTAACAGAAGAGATCAGAGAAGAAATAAAGCATTTCCTAGAACTCAATGAAAATGAAAACACCTCACAAAGAAACTTGTGGGACACAGCAAAAGCAGTCCTGAGGGGCAAATTTATTGCCCTCAGTGCCCACATCAAGAGAATGGAGACAGACCAAGTAAATAATCTCATGTTGCAACTAAAACAGCTAGAAAAACAAGAAAAAATGGGACCTAAAGCTACTAGACGAAGCCAGATAACCAAATTGAGAGCAGAGATTAACCAATTAGAAAATCAGAAAACCATAACCAAAATAAACCAAACAAAAAGCTGGTTCTTTGAAAAAATAAACAAAATTGATGGCCCGTTGGCAAGATTAATTAAAAAAAGAAGAGAGGAAACCCATATTAATAGGATTAGGGATGCCACGGGAAACATCACAACACGTACCCAAGATATCCAAACAATTCTAACAGACTACTTTCAAAAGCTATACTCTCTAAAGGAAGAAAATCTGGCGGAAATGGATGCATTTTTAGAGAAATACAAGTTACCCAAACTGAGCAAAGAAGAAATTAACCAATTAAATAAGCCAATATCCTATAATGAGATACAGGAAGCTATCAAAAGTCTTCCAACAAAAAAAAGCCCAGGACCAGATGGATTCACAGCAGAATTCTATAAGACCTTTAAAGAAGAACTAATACCCATACTCCTCAAGCTCTTCAGAGAAACAGAGAAGGAGGGAGCTATCCCAAACTCATTCTACGAAGCCAATATCACACTCATCCCCAAACCAGGCAAAGACCCAACCAAAAAGGAGAATTACAGGCCAATCTCCTTGATGAACACAGATGCAAAGATCCTTAACAAGATTCTAGCTAACAGAATCCAGAAACACATAAAAAAAATAATACACTATGATCAGGTAGGCTTCATCCCAGAGACACAGGGATGGTTTAACATACGTAAGTCAATAAATGTAATCCAGCATATCAACAGAGCCAAGGTCAAGAATCACATGATTATCGCCACAGATGCAGAAAAGGCCTTTGATAAAATTCAACACTCATTCATGCTAAAAGCTCTGGAGAAAATAGGAATAGAAGGAACATTTCTAAAAACAATAAAAGCCATTTATGACAGACCAATAGCCAATATTATACTTAATGGGGAAAAGCTACAACCAATCCTCCTAAAAACAGGAACAAGGCAAGGATGTCCACTGTCTCCACTCCTCTTCAACATAGTCCTAGAACCCTTAGCCAGGGCAATAAGGCAAGAAAAAGACATTAAAGGGATCCGCATAGGGAAAGAAGAAGTGAAACTATCCCTTTTTGCAGACGACATGATACTATACCTCCACGATCCCAAAAACTCCATCCCCAAACTTTTAGAAATCATAAGTCACTTCGGCAAAATAGCAGGATACAAAATAAACCCACAAAAATCAGTTGCCTTCCTATACACTGATAACGCACAGGAAGAGAGGGAAATAAAGGGAGCAACCCCATTCACAATAACCTCCCAAAAAATAAAATATTTAGGAATTAACCTAACCAAAGATGTAAAAGAACTATTTAATGAGAACTATAAAAAGTTAAAGAAAGAAATTGCAGAAGACACTAGGAAATGGAAAGACCTCCCATGCTCCTGGATAGGCCGACTTAATATAGTAAAGATGGTGATACTTCCAAAATTAATATACAAATTCAATGCAATTCCTATTAAAATCCCAATGACGTACATCACTGAAATACAGAAAACAGTCCAAAAATTTATATGGAACAACAAAAGACCTAGAATAGCCAAAACAATTCTAGGGGATAAAGACAATATGGGAGGGCTATCCATGCCGAACTTCAAACTCTACTACAGAGCTATAATCACAAAGACAGCATGGTACTGGCACAAAAACAGACCCGAAGACCAATGGAACAGAATAGAAGATCCAGATATAAATCCACAGGCCTACAGCCAGCTGATATTCGACAAAGGAGCCAAAGACATACAATGGAAGAAACACAGCCTCTTCAACCGCTGGTGCTGGGAAAACTGGGCAGCCACATGCAGAAAACTAAAAGTGGACCCCAGCCTATCACCATGCACCAACATCAACTCAAAATGGATTAAAGACCTTAACATTAAACCTGAATCTCTGAAACTACTGCAGGACAGAGTAGGAGAGACACTTGAACTAATAGGCACAGGAAGGAACTTCCTGAACAGAGTCCCAGGGTCACAACAAGTTGGAGAGAGACTCGACAAATGGGACTACCTTAAAATAAAAAGCTTCTGCACAGCTAAATCTATCGCAACTAAGCTAGAAAGACAACCAACTAATTGGGAAAAAATATTTACCAGCAATATATCAGACAAGGGGTTAACATCCTGTATATACAGGGAACTCAAGAAACTAATCCCTCCCAAACCTAACAAACCAATTACTAAATGGGCAAGGGAACTAAAGAGGGACTTCTCAAATGAAGAAATAAAAATGGCAAAGAAACACATGAGGAAATGTTCATCATCCCTGGTGGTGAAGGAAATGCAAATAAAGACAACCCTGAGATACCACCTTACCCCAGTCAGAATGTCCCACATCCACAAATCAGCCAACGACAAATGCTGGAGGGGATGTGGAGAAAGAGGAACCCTATTACACTGCTGGTGGGAATGTACACTTATACAACCACTTTGGAAAGCAGTCTGGAGGGTCCTTAGAAAGCTAAAGATTGACCTCCCTTACGACCCAGTCATACCACTTCTAGGCATCTACCCTGAACAACAGGAACCAATATACAAGGACACGTGCACCTCCATGTTTATTGCAGCACTGTTCACAATAGCTAGGGTATGGAAACAACCTAGGTGCCCCACCACAGATGAATGGATCCAAAAATTGTGGTATCTATACACAATGGAATATTATGCAGCCATTAGAAATGACAAAATAATGGCATTTGCAGGGAAATGGATGGAGCTAGAAGGAATCATGTTGAGCGAGGTAAGCCAAGAACGAAGAGACAAACGGTACAGGGTCTCCCTCATAAGTGGATGCTAAATCCAAAAGGTTAGTGATACGACAAAACTAACAGGACTTAAGAAACAAAGAACTCCCGCTCATCTGGTTGAACCACTACTAAATATCCTCATGCTGCTGATCACAAATATGGTATATAACATGTGAACACTGTTATATATTACAGACTGTGGTAGACAATTTGCTCCAGGGAAGTTAGAATGAACTTGTGACTTTGAAATTATGTAATCATTTAATCACAATCAAAAAAAAAAAAAAAAAAAGAACCTCGGGGAAGGGAGGGAGGGAGGGGATGGTAGGGGGAAAACAATGGAGGGGGTAACAATGTTCAAGAGGAAGTGTACTCATAACCTCACTCATGTAACTGTGACCCTCTGTATAGTAGCTTTACAATAAAAAAAAAAAAAAAAAAAGGGAGGGGGGTTCCTAATGCTGAGACCAAGAACCTGTGATACAGAGAGTGTTGAAAGAATTCGGCAAGAGCGAATACATACTAAAAAAAGTGAAATATAAGTCTCTGAGTAGGTAAACCAATTATTAATACTAGAACCATAGAACGAAATAATACATCTTTGACTTTAGTTCTAACATATACTTAGCTCAGCCCTGTGTTTGTGTATGTTGAGGTACCCTGATAGCAAGTCCTCAAAAAAGTCCAGTAAGTGATTGAACACAATGGAAGACAGAATGTGGAGAAAAAAGGAATGTACAAAAGCATTCCTGGTGGTCACCAGAAGGAAAACCCAAAACTGGAAGGACACTGATGAAAGTGAACTATGCAACTTGTGGGTGGAAATGGGAGGGAGGGAATGGGAGGGAATGAGGGAACAGATAGCACTATGTGAAAGGAAATGTACCTATTCACCGACGTATGTAAAGGTAACCCCACTGTGTGTCACTTCTAAAACAACAATACATTTTTTACAAAACTCAAAAAACTGGAGGGAAATGAACTACAGAGGCTTCATGAGGTTGCAACTGAGCGTAACCTGGGGAAATCCCCACAGGTGGCAATGTGGGGAGATGTTGTAAGGTGGGAAACCACGGGGCATTCTCAGGAAGTAGACAAATTTGGTTGAAGCATAAGGTACAAATAGTGTGCAGTGGCCAGCAGGGCTAGAAATGAATCTGAGACCTAGGCCTTCCAGTTACACAAAAGGAGAGTATATTGAAGGCAACCACCCACTCAAGAGTTTCCAATGAGGAAGGTGTCCAACAGTAGGGAAAAAGACAGAACAGCAGAGCTGAAAGGCAGGGAGAATAGTGCAGTTGAGGACAGTGCATAAGGAGGAAAAACTTCAATGAGGGATGTGGGAGGGAAGAAGGAAACACTTCAGTTCTCCAGTCCTGGTGCAAGGGAAGTTAACCTTGAGTCACAAATCCTCATCCCCGGCAGGGATTCTGCTTTGTCACTTTCCCTCACTGGGGGATTTGTCTGTCTCTTCCATTCACAGATGAAGTCTGTAATCAGCACCTTTGGCAAACAATGTTTAAGAAGACATTTTCACTCAGAGTGTATGTAGTGTGTGTTTCAAAAAAAATAATTCAACTTGGGTAAATAAAATTCATTTCACTTTAAGGAAAAAAAAAAAAAAAAAAAAAAAAAAAAAAAAAAGCATTTGAAACATTTTAAATTATAAAGCTCTCTTCTATGTGGATCAGGTGATTAAAAGACCAAGTATTCAATATTGTTTTATGGCATGATTAGTCTGAGAGTGGCTTTGTTCTAGAACATAAGACATCAAACTCTGAAACCTTGAACCCTTGAGAAAGGATTTGAGAATGTCCTTGGTGAGAATGTCTCTCTATCCATTCTCCTTCTTTTCTTATACATCACCATGCCGAGATTGCTAACACAAGCATTCTTGTACTTATAAATCACAGACCAAATCAAGGCTGATAAGCTCTACTAATAATCCTAGGCTAAAGGTGACATGTCAATGCAAACTTCACAGAAATTACCAAATTCAAGCAGAAAGGATAAAGCCATCATAAAGAAGAAACAAACAGGAAAAGACTTCACCTTCACACTTGTAAAAAAATTGACTCTATATCCGGAGGTAATGCAGGAGCTGAGGTACCATTAGAAGATATTGTGATAAAGACATGCAGAAATTCCAGATTCTTGCCTCAGGACCTCTTGCATCTCTGCTTTGCAATGTACTGGGGTAACATAAAACAGAAGAAATTACAACAAATGGATGTCATTTCACATGTTATCTCTGAGGCTCACAAATCAACGAAAACCTCTGGTGAGCCAGATTACTCTTAATGGATGAGCCGGGGAGCAAGATCCAAATTAGGACATAGGCATACATCACATGAAGGCTCCAGCAAAGAGACAGAAATGGAAATCCACTACTATAGGTAACAATTTGCAGCCCAGTAGCTCCACCTTTTCATAAGCAGAACCCCTTGGGTGTTTAGAATCTAACCCACTAAAATAGCCTTTGCTCTCTAGGAGACAAGTAAAAATGAGAGTATACATGAGAACAGCATTGAAAACACACCCCTTGATAGATTTTCTAATGTGCAAGATGTAGACATAACATGCTACTATACATGCATATGTGTACAAATACATTGATGAACCAACCCATGGTCATGTAATCCATATTTTATGAGAGCACCCTACTCCCATGCAAGTAAACAAGCGAACGTCTAATTTTCTTTCTTTTTTCTCTTTTCTTTCCTTCCCTCCTTCCTTATTTCTTTCTTCTTCTTCTTTTTTTTTTGTAATACTGGGGTTTGAACTTAGGCTGATGCTTTACTACTTGAACCACACCACCAGCCCTTTTGATGCCTTCAGGTATTTTTTAATGGGGTCTCCCATGTTTTGCCCAGAGTTCAGTTTTGTATTACAATCCTCCTACCTGTATTTCCTGCTTAGCTGGGATTAGAGGTAAATTACCAGGTCCCACCCCTGAATAAACATTAAAATGAATCATTAAATATAAAATTTACTATGATCTCATTTCTTCCAAATGTCAAGTGTATGCATTTGAACATCATGTCTTTTATCAGACTAACCTATGAAGATGAGAGAAAATGGCATCACGGAAGATGGAGGCCACGAGGGTGAGCCGAGCCACCGGTGTCTCGAACTCGGGCGCTGTGGTGGCATCAGGTGCGGTTTTGCAGGCTGCAGTGGCAGGTACGAACAACTCAAGGGCGAATGGAACCGCAAAAGCCTCAATCTTAGCAAATGTGGGGAAGAGCTGGGCCGCCTCAAGCTGGTCCTGCTGGAACTCAACTTCCTGCCCACCACAGGGACCAAGCTAACCAAACAGCAACTCACTCTAGCCCGTGACATACTGGGAATCGGGGCCCAGTGGAGCATCCTTTGCAAGGACATCCCCTCCTTTGCGCGCTACCTGGCCCAGCTCAAATGCCACTTCTTTGATTACAAGAACAGCTCCCGGAGTCAGCCTATATGCACCAGCTCTGAGGTCTCAACCTCCTCTTCCTGCTGTCCCAGAACTGGGTGGCTGAATTCCACAAGGAACTGTGTGTCCCTGGAGCAATACCTGATGGAGGGCAGCTACAACGAGGTGTTCCTGGCCAAAGGGAACGTCCCTGCCGAGAGCTATACCTTCTTCATCGACATCCTGCTTGACACTATCAGGGAAGCGATGGCTGGGTGCATAGAGAAGGCCTACGAGAAAATCCTCTTCACGGAGGCTACCCGGATCCTCTTCTTCAAGACACCAAAAAAGATGACAGACTATGCCAAGAAGCGAGGATGGGTCCTGGGCGCCCATAACCACTATCCTTTTGCCAGCCAGCAGCAGAAGCCAGAGACAAAACCATCTCCTCCACGGACCTGGTGAAACAGGTCATTGAGTATGCCCGGCCCCTGGAGATGATTGTGGCCTGGGCTGAGCGCCAAGGACCGGCAGGACATACATGGCTGTTCAGTCCTGGTGCAGCTGTCTTCCAATAAAGGTGGATTGACCTTACTTCCACTTGTCTCCCCAGTGGGGATGGCGGGGAGCAGCCTGGGGGACTTGGAAGCCTAGGATCTCTTGGTGGTTGCTAGTAACACCCCCTCCAGCCTGCCTGTCTAGAGGCTGCTGCTCCAGGCCTCAAGCACAGGCAGCACATGTAGAGGGATTGTTCCAGCCTGATCTGGACACAGTGCTGGGCCAGGACATCACAGTGGGTAATGTCCCAAGTTTTTAAAGTGTCGACAGTGAATTAAATAATTTTTAAAATGTGAAAAAATAAAAGAGGTGAGAGAAAATGTCTTCCTTAGACATTCAAACAAATTACTGTAAATGCGAGCTATGACTGCAGGTGTATATTTGGATAACATCACAGAAGATGAAGGGAAGATTGATTCTGGAAGAGATAGACAGGTTCTAATTCTACAAGGCTTCATCAAGAAGACTATACTGAAAAATAGAGTTCAGATTTTATGGAAGGAGAAAAGCATATCTGTTACAGGAAAGAAAATGTTCAAAGAGAAATGAGAAAATGTTCAAATGAGAAAGATAAACACAGCCTGGTTGGTTTGGATGAGAGCCAATCATTGATTGATAACTTCAGGTACTATGGCTTAATTGAGTGTGGCAACAGATCTATCTGACACTTACCCCAAGACCGTCTTTTATACCTCCTCAAGTACCCAGTTTATACTATATATATAGTCACTTTCTGTATTTTGATTCGTTTCTAGTAATACTCAGAAATGAGTAGAAAGCATTCATTTTTAATGGAAATCTATTATTTCTTTCCTGACTAATGACCAAAATTAGCTATGGAGAATGTTCGTAAATGAAGCTGGTGATAGCTGATCACCCAGGAGGGTGTAATGTGGGCAGCCAACACCTGCAAGATTGCCAGGTTGAAAAGGAGGTATGATGAGACTTTAATGACTGGAGGGTAAGGAGTGACCAAGAGGCCCACAGGCACAAAATAGTACCAAATTTAGATTCTTTGTGACAGTAAGCATCTCTCCTCATCCAGGTAGTTTATTCCACTAGAATCTGCCCTGCTTAGCTTGATAGCACAAACACAGAACACTGGGGGAAACAAGCATCATAGATTAAGAAAGTTCAGTTCATTACGATTCAGAACAAGTGCAAAGTTATCCTTGAGTATTTTGCGATGTCTACCTTCTCTGTACACAAGATTAAAACAAATGGCTTGCTTCGTCTTGATATTAAACTTGAGGCAAAGGAATTGTAGCATTGGCATTAGCAGACTCTACAGGAGCAATCTTCCAATAGTGATTTAGTGATACAGAATGCTAGAACTGATTATCTTGCTATCAGAGCGTAAAAGAATCTTTGCCCTTGTCATTTTTTGCAATCATTCTTATTTTTGTGTCTGTTTACATATTTATTTATATAGTGCTTGAATCAAACCTAAGACTTAGCACTTCTTAGGCAAGTGCTCTACCACAACCCATGTGTTCTACCATAATCCAAGCCTAAAATTTTATTTTTATTTGAGTGCTTTCAAAATCAAAAGCAAGTTTTGCTGTATAAGGTAAGAACTGTCAGCCTCATTTAAATACTTCTGTTTCTCTTGTCTCCTTCCAAATAAAGTTTATGCAAAGTGAGAATGCAGAAGCAGCCATTCTCTTCATCAAAACTCACTTTCTAAAGCTTCCAAATTTAGCCAGTTCTTACTGATAGTAAATTGGAGGTTCCTAGTTATTTGTCTTTATAAATAATTTTGCGACAAAATAACTTTATGTGTAAATTTTAACTTATATAAGTAAATCTCTAGAACAAATTGGAGAAGTCTAATTGAAGGGTTCAAGTTATATACAATTATAAGTTTAAAAATATTGCCAGATTATCTCCATTTTTTTCATTTTCCCAAAATTATACTTCTACCTGTAATGAATATCACCTTAACATTTTATTTCTCCAAAGCCAAAAGTTAAATGTGATGAGCTTTAATTCTCTTTTTCATGTTTTATAAGCCAGATAATAAAAGACAGTACTCTTGTGCTCCCAATAAAAATAAAAATCATGTAACAATGCTGACAGAATGTGATTTCTCTTACACTAGGAATAAAAGGAAATCTAAAGGAAATGGAATGCCCTGGAATTAGTTTCCAATACTAATTCTAGCAGGAAAAAAAAAGTGTTGTTTTGTGAGAACTCTGCTGATTAACTTTACTGAAGGTGAGTCTGAAGATAATAAAAGTAGATTAATGGAAGAATTCTCTTAAGTGTGTGTGTGTTTGTGTGTGTGTGTGTGTGTGTGTGTGCTTCATTTTAGTCGATTTCCTGTCTCTATTATGTGTGTGCAAATCTCCACAGAATTACTGAACACATTTCTCATGTCTTCTTGCATCTGGCAATCCTAAAGTAAAAGGCTCTTCCTAGATTTGAGAGCCCATTTATTAAGATCCAAGTAACAAGTAGGCAGGAAAAAAGCCACAGTGAAACAATTAAGAGCAATTATCACATTATTGAGTTTTGAGAGGCATTTCAATTTCAGGTAATTGATTCCAAACCAACTGTGAATCAAATAGATGTTGCTCCTGACCTGCTAAATATTCCTACTGCTTCCAAAACTCTAGCTCTAGTAGTCCAGAGTATTGCTTCATGAAATTTGGAAAAGGTGAGAGGTGAGCTCTGAGAAACTATTCCTTTCTTTTTTTTCATGGGGTGGGCAAGGTTTGCTGGTGATTGATTTACATATTATTTCTTTAAGGATTTTGCTAAACAGGAGATTCCAATTCGATAATACTAGAGGAAACCTGGAATTCTGCTTTGCTAACCAACAGCTGTGTGATGCCCAAGCATCTACTTAACGGTTCTAGGCTACAATAGCAAAAGTATAGAGAAGAAAGAATCAAATGAGTAAACATTTTCAGTTTTCGTATCAAACCTTATCTAATTCTACTTTGTGCTGTGTACATGCATACCTTCAGCAAATGCAATTACAATTTTCACGTTTTTAAAAGAACAGAAATATGAAACTATTTTAACATTTCTCCCCATTACTTAAAAATTATTAAAAATTTCATAAAGAGAGTGGCACTTGGTAATGATGTCAATTTGTTTGGGTTGCCATAGCAATGTACAACAGACTGGCTAGGAGGGGAAAGCTTAAACAATTGAAATGTTTTGCATAATCCTTTCAGAGCACAAAATCCCAAATCAAGCTTTGTTAGGTCTGAGTCCTTCTGAAGGAAGTAATATTTCCAGGCCTTTTTTCATAGGTTACAGTCTTGTTTTTTAAATCAGCACTCCAGTCATATTGGATAAAGATCCATTTGAAGACTTCACACTATATTAATTAGCTTTTACAAGTCTCTGTCTCCAAATCAGGTCACATTTGGAAGTGTTAGAGGTTAGATGTTCATTATATGAAATTTTGTATTGACACAAGTAAGCATTTCATGCCACCTAAGTCTTCTACCTGCAAAATGGGACAGATACATACCTGAGCAATTCCAGTTACTGGGCTTAGATGGCAGAATCGGGCAGCACAACAGCACTGATCATTTTAAGAGCATACATTAAAATATTCAGTGCTTTAATGATAATCGTTAATGATAATAACACTTGGAAAGTTACTCATGGAAAATTTAAGTGCACAAAAGTATGGACATGCTTTCCCTCCATTATTCATTTGATGTAGGACTTCTCACTCATTACTTGAATTTCCTAAGCCAGATCCATACTTATGAGATAGTACAAAATATTTTCTCATATGATAGCTGGACAATTAAATTATGTTGTTTGATAAATTCCATTATCATCCTAGTTGAACTCGTCAGGGCCTGTTTACCATAAAAAGATTATGATTTGAATATGAACATTTTAGCATAAACTAACTGTTAACTAATACAAGAAGTTTACCTAAGGAAAGTCTGAAAGAGGACTCCAGAAGCCACAGAAGTAGCCAATGCATGCAGAGGTGAGCTACCACCTTGAATGTTAAAGTAAAGCAAACTAGGAAGAAATAAACAACATAGAAGAGTCCCTTTCCAAAGTCCATGCTTTGGAAAGAATGTTTCTGCTTCCCCGCCTCCAGGAATGAAAATACGCATCCTGAGGACCACAAAGCCGGCCAGCCAAGAGTCCCTGATGCAGAACTAGGTTGGAGAGAGTCCTTCTGGTGATGAAGCAACAGCTGAACAGCGGGCCTCAGGGGTGACTCTTGTGAACTCTGACTGCAGCCCCCAAACTCAACTCCTTGGCTCCAGGATACAGATGCCTGAAAGATTATAGGCCATCCAGTGAACTTCGAATTGTATATTTAGTGCAAAATCTCTCTCATGGAATATTTGAGACAGACTTACACTACCAAGAAACCAAATTTCTTGTTTATCTTAGATAAGATTCAAATTTCAATGGCCACCTTTTATTTTGTCTGCTAAATCAGGCAATATTTTCAGGAAGGAAACCTCTTGGCCCTTGGCTCTGGCTTTGTAATGTCCCTCTAACACCTTCTATTGATCAAGCCTGATTGAGCCAGTTGAATAGATAGACAAGGTCCAGCTCCAATATCATAAAACCAGGCAACACAACATAGACTTAGATTGGTGTCAACACATGGATAACAGACACATGCACTAATATCATTTCCCAGTCTTTCTTGCTAGATGAATACAATATACTTCACTGTTAGTAGGAGATTTTCCTTGTTCACGCCACCACAGAATTTTGCACAGAAAACACCCCATTTGTATTGAGTAGGGCCAAATGGCATAAACTGGCCAACAGAAAAGAAGCAGAGCAATATATCCATCATTAAAATAAAATCTTTGAGGAAGTTTGTGAATTTTCACAATTTTCTGTTTGTTTTTTGACTCTAATAAAGCCACTACACTTACCAGATCATGGTTACAGTTCCTAACATAGTATTCCTCTTTGGATATACTTTTTTTTTTTTTGGCCTGTCCTGGGGCCTGAACTCTGGGCCTGGGCACTGTCTCTCAGCTCTTCAGCTCAAGTCTAGCTCTCTAACACTTGAGCCACAACACCACTTCTGACTTTTTCCTGCTTATGTTGTGCTGAATAATTGAACCCAGGGCCTAATGAATGCAAGGCAAGCACTCTACCACTGAGCCACCAGATACAATTATTTTTCCATATGTGTTTCTTATTGTAAAAATACTGTACAGAGGGGTTACAGTTACATGAGTAGGGTAATGAGTACATTTCCTATCGAGCATTGTTACCTCCTCCTTTGTTTTTCCCCTACTACCATCCCTTCTCTCCCCACCACCCCAGCTCTTCCCTCCCCACCTCCCCACCTGAAGTTGTAAAGTTCATTTTCAACATAGTGTCTTGTACATCTCACTATTACAATGAGTCAACCTGTATCCTTATTCAAGCATTTTGTTATATCTCTTCCCCTCCCCAAATTATAAAAAAGTATATACAAAATGCAGGACACAGGAGTAAGATACAGTGAAAACAGGGGTTATATTGTGGAGGAAGAACACACAAAAGAAACAAAACAACCACATAGTACCTTATAAGTATGTTAATAACAAGAAAGAAAAAAGCATTTGTGTCTTGGGGTTCATTTTGCTTAATATCATCTTATATGGTCATGTGTGGATAGTTTTTTTACCTTTTCTGCTTATCCCAGACATCCTCAAAGACACAATTGCTGGATAAATAAGTGGGCTAAAGACTTAAATAGAGACTTCTCTGAAGAGGAAATAAGAATGGCCATTAGACACATGAAGAAATGCAAATCAAGACAACATTGAGATTCCACCTCACCCCAATTAGAATGGCTATAATCAAGAACTCTAATAACAACAGATGCTGGAGGGGATATGGCCAAAAGGGAACTGTACTGCATTGTTGGTGGGAATGTAAACTTGTTCAACCACTTTAGAAATCAGTATGGAGGTTCCTCAAAAGACTCCACATAGAGCTTCCCTATAATCCAGTAATCCCTCTTTTGGGCATTTACCCAAATGATCACAAACAGGATCATACTCAAGCTACCAGCACAACCATATTTAACACAGCATTATTCACCATAGCTAAGATATGGAACCAACCCAGATGCCCCTCAGTAGATTAATGGATCAAGAAAATGTAGGAAATCAAAGAAACATAGGTCCCATGGTTTCCATTATTTGCAATAACTAGTATATGTCTAAGACAAGCAGAAACGGTCAGATACGTTGATGTTAGGCGAAATGAACCCCAAGATAAGGTCTCAAATGGTTTTTCTTTCTCGCTATTGTTTCTAACATATTTATAAGATGATTTCTTTGTTGCTTTGTATGTCCCTCCCCCACAGTATAACCCCTGTTTTCACTGTATTTGATGTTGGTATAATTTGTGGAAGGGAAGGAAAAAAACAAATTGTTTAAATAAGGATACAGGTGGACCCATTGCAACAATGAGATGTTATGTCATACCAGATGTTATGTCGAAAATGAACTTTACAACTTTTGCACGGGGGGAATGTGAGGGGGGGTGGGAAGGGATGGGAAGGGGAAACAAAGGAGGAGGCAACAATGCTTGATAAGAAATGTACTCATAACCTTGCTCATGTAATTGTAACCCCTCTGTATGGTATTTTCACAATTTAAAAACTTATTAATTAAAAAAAGAAAATGTGGTATATATATTTATACTTATATACAATAGAATTCTATGCCTCCATCAGAATGACATTGCTCCATTTGTCAGGAAATGGAAAGACTTGGAAAAAATTATACTAAGTGAAGTAAGCCAGGCCCAAAGAAACATATGTCCCATGGTTTCTCTTATTTGCAATACAATTTTTTTGGGGGGGTTCGGTAGTGGGGCCTGAACTCTGGGCCTGGGTGCTGTCCCTCAGCTCTTCACTTCAAGGCTAGCACTCTACCACTTGAGCCACAGCACCACTTCCGGCTTTTTTCTTTTTGCTTATGTGGTGCTGAGGAATCGAACCCAGGGCCTCATGCATGCAAGGCAAGCGCTCTACCACTGAGCCACCTTCCCAGCCCTGCAATACAATTTTTTAA
Organism: Dipodomys spectabilis; assembly: GCF_019054845.1. Lineage (NCBI taxonomy): Eukaryota > Metazoa > Chordata > Mammalia > Rodentia > Heteromyidae > Dipodomys > Dipodomys spectabilis. The sequence continues at coordinate 2,779,328 of NW_024871276.1, read as the reverse complement.
ATGCATAAAAGTATGTATTTTGAAAGAAGAACAATTTTCAGTGCTAAGTTTTTACTTGTGTATTTATTAATATTATTATAACATTACATCATGGAGAAGGCAGATAACCATAGCAGGATAATATCATTGACTCTGTTGTAGAAAGAATATTACATTGCAGTTCTCAGCAAACTTTTTCCTGACAATAGCTTGATAATCATTTTAGGTTTTGTAAGATTGAAGGTGCCCATTGCTTTGTCACGACGGTGTAAAGGAGCCACAGACAACAAGGAAAAATAAATGACTATGTTCCATTGCAATTTTAGTTTCTAAAACAGGAAATAGGCTGTATTTGTCCCGTGGATCACAGTTTAGAGACTACTGTTTTAATGAAGCTATTTCATTCTTACCCCTTCACATGCAATTGTCCACAAGAAATGCAGAGTGATCTATTTAAAACAGAAAACAAGTCATTCGGTTACCTTTTATCTTTCAGTGTCTTCCTAACATATTTAGAAAAAACTACCAAAAATCCAGTAATGATGTCGTGACTCAAGTGGTAGAGCACTAGCCTTGCACAAAAACAGCTTAGGGAATGGTTAAGCATTGAATTTGTTCCAGGACCCACACATACACACACACACACACACACAAATGGAGAAAATGAATTTGGTCTTGGAAAAACATTCCAGGTGTTTCTTAGATCTAGCTTTATGTTGAGATGTCATATAGGTCAGGGAAAATTTGGAATCCTGACCATGAAAAAAACGTTATTTTAATTTCTGTGAAGTACATGAATAATCACTTGGAGTATCTAACTGGTTTCCCAAAGAGAAAGTAACCAACTGTCCTATCATGTTTGTGAATAAATAAAAACAGGAGGTAATAGAGTCAGCTTACAAGCGTGGAGCATTCAAGCTTTCTGAATTGCTCTAGTGCATCCCAATTCACACCTGAGCATGCAAGATAAAAGGTTGCAAAACAAACACATGAATTCAACTACTTTTGGAGAAGCTCTATAAGAATTTAATGTAGTGCAAAGTGCTTGTCTCTCTCAGATTGATAGGAGAACCTGGCTTTGGGAAATGCAGATCTATAAACTCAAGGGTGATTATTTACAACTGAAAAAAATCTATAAAGGATCTTGCCTGTAATTTGGTACAGGGCTCCAGCACTTTCCTCCAACATTTAGGTAATGAAGCCCACACTGATTATAAATTTTCAAATCTTTACTTCTTTATGTATCCTTAGATTTGCTGCCTTATTTTAGAATGGAGGACATTCTATCCCTAGAAAGCGGTCCAAATCAGCCTTATTTTTAATGTAATTATTCCTTGATTTGGTTTCATTCCTTGTTTCCACGAATTATGTGTAGTTTTTCTTTTTCACATGGTAAATTTCAGGCGTATCCTTGTTTAGTACAAAGAAGTCACTCAATAATGGAATCTGAGACCAAGAATCTTACCCAACTTTGTATTTGAGTATCAATGTTATTGTCTCTGGGACATGTCTGTTGCTATCATGAAAGTTGTTTTTTATTTTATTGTATTGTAAATATGCTGTATAGAGGGTCAAAAGTAATTTTTGTAAAGTAATTTATGTTACAGAAATTCTGTCCTTCAAAAATTGGAAAAAGCTGGGAGCCAGTAGCTCATGCCTGTAATCCTGGTTACTCAGGAGGCTGAGATCTGAGGGTCACTGTTCAAAGCCAGCCCGGGCAGGAAAGTCCATGAGACTCTAATCTCCAATAAACCACTAGAAAACCAGAAGTGGCACAGTGGTTCAAGTGGTAGAGCACTCGCTTTGAGTAGAAGCATCCAGGTCCAGAGTTCAAGCCCCATGACTGACAAAAAAAAAAAAGGAAGAAACAAGACTTCCTGAAGCTCTTTTGTTAAAGCACTAAGCCCATCCATGAGAATAGAGTTTTTGTGAATTTTCTCCTCTCAAATTCTCACCTTCTCATATTACCATCATGAGAGGTTTCAGCATGTAAATTTTAGAGGGATACAATCATTCACATTTTCATAGCTACTAAGGTACAAGTTATGGACTGGCATAAAAAAGTTCTTTCAAAGTATCATCTTTATTTATCAGGATACACACAAATACTTCTCTGTAGAAGGAAATTTGTGCAACAAAATGTATGCCTCTTTGTTGTAACTCTTACTGTGAGTTTAAATGCCCAGTATACTAAACATTCCTTTTTATACTATGGCTCCAGTTCATCTGTTTCTATGTAGGGAAGAACAATGGTCCCTCCTTAAACTCAGTTTATGTAGCTAAGTTAGGCACAGGACTTGAACCTACTGGTAAGTCCTGGTATCTATCCATAATTAAAATAGACATATTCTCCCTCTGTCCCTTCCTCCCTCTCCCCCCTTCTCTCTCTCCCTTCTTCCTCCCCATTTCTCTGATATTTCTTAAATAAAAAGAAATAAAAGCCCTTTAAAATACACAGATATCATCCATACTCTGTAATAAAAAGACTATTTAGATTGCAAAGACAGTAGAAATAATTTCTCAGCTCTACATTTTCTCTTCTGGTCGCACTGGAGGCAGGGGTGGGGAGAACAATGGGAATTGGAGGGGAAAAGAGAATCCATTCTTTCCTAATATTTGGTTTTAATCTCAATATAGAATTCAAAAGACCTGGAAAGACTTAAATGAATCATTCATAATGTTCTCAAAAACTCCACCAAGTCTATCTGAGAGAAGAAAATAGGCATCTGAATTTAAAGCTCCTGAATGCTTCCATGACCTGGGACTGTATATGCTAAAAGCCAGGGACTCACAATAGAAATTGGGGAAAAAGCTGGTAGAAAATATACAAACCATTTTTGGTACTGCACTTTTTCTTTTCTAAGAATTTTTTGTTAACCCTTGAGGCAGAGTCTGCATTTTAATTCTCCTTTGGGCATACTGAAACCAGCTAGTTAAATACTGCCACCAAAAGTTTGTGTACTATTATTAAAGCTAAAAACTAACTTCTATGTCATTGTAGAGATTTGAGGGTTTGTCCTAGCCATTGAGATCAGTAGAGAACCTTAATCAATTCTTAAATAATAAATCAACTTCTTGTGCCCTTTGTAATCTCAATGTAACACATTGCAATGCAAGGCCATTACGCTACATTTATCTTTAATGAATAATAAATGGTACATTGGTATTGACTGAACAAGCGATTAAATATTCTATCAGTAGCAGAACACAGAAATATTTTTAATTATTAATAAACCACAAGCTTTGCTTGTCAGGTACAATCATCTTTTGGTGGGAACAACTTATTTTCCTTTTTATTATCATAGACAAGTGCAATCAAATGTCATTTCAAACTACTTCTGGACATTCTCTCTTTCTTTAACAACTTCTGCCCTTTTACCCTGTTCCAAAGGGTAGTAGGCCTGTAAAGAAAAATATAAAAATTCAGCTTCTATTTTAAAAAGCAAGAAGAGTGGGGGGAAATTACTTGCTTAAATTTCTCTATGCTGATTTCAAAGTATACATTGTAAGAAAATATTATGAAATATTATGAGGCATATGCATTGAACTACCAAGAGTAAGAAGGACAGACTCTCTAGATAAGAACAGCTTGCCTAAAAGAGAAGAAAAGAAGTGACAACTTGCGGAATATGGTGGCAAACATACAAACATGAAAATATGAAAACAGTAGTAATATATGACAAAACTAGAAGAAATAGGATCGAAGTCACCCAAATGCTATGGTTTGAATGTGTATCCCTTCCAAAATTCATATCGAAACACTGTTATGGTTAAGAGGTAGAACCTTTTAGGAAAATGATTAAATCCCTCAGGAACAGATTGTAAATGGACTGTGTGAAAGTGGATTAGGATCTTGTTGCCCGCTTACCTTCTCAAGTGAGAGTCCTGTTCATTCTCTCCAGAGGATACAGCAACCAGGCAACATTTTACAAGTAGCCCACACCACAGACGAAGCCTTCCAGATCCTGACCTAGGACTTACCAGCCTTCAGAAATGTGAGATTCCTTCCTTCTATTTTAATTTCTTATTACTTATTCTGGAGCTATACAACTTTCCTAATTATTAAGTAGTTGGACAAAGGAGTTTCAATTCAACTTATCTGTTGATGAGTACCATGCATCTTGATCAGTGTCACCCTTTCCATCATTTTCCTCATCGCTCCCAAACCTGCCAGTCCCCTGAGTTCTCCTACTTGCATTTTTCTCATGTACACATTGAATATGATGACTGCATTCATCTATCTCCCCTTTTCTTGACCTCATTCCCCTGATCCCTCAAGGTCCAGCTTCCTGGTATTCGTTTTGGTAGACTGTAGGTTTGTTCTTCAAAGGAGTTACACCATTGGAATTCTCCCCCGAATACCACAGATGAGTTAATGTGTGCATAACAGAACTTCATGACCTACATACAAGACTGTAGCAAACACACATTTCCTTCAAAGTTTTATAGTTTGTTTAGAAAGAAAAAGTGTACAAATGTCATCTAAGCTATGAAATTTATCATTAAATGAAATCAGCATGTTATATTCACATTTGTGTCTCTAGTTTCTTAGAAAAGGACTGGCCTAGTAAGAAAAAATAATTCCTTCCAGAAGAAGGTATTAACTACCCATTATATACCTCATTAAAATACTAGACACACAAAGATGAATAAAACATTGTCCTTGATTAACTCACTGTCTGATGGAAGAATGAGATAGTAAACATTTGTTGAGTTGAATTGAAAATGTTATATTTATTGCCCATCAGACCATCAAGGAATTTTAACATGAAAAATATCACGAGAGTGATGGCAAATTGCGGAGAAATGATCTAGTGACTGAATAAGCCCACATCATCTATTAATCATATGGTTTGGTAGCATGAAATTTTACTAAAATAACAAGAAGTATGGAGACTGATGTAGAGGATGGAAGTTCCTTGGCACATAAGGCTGGAGATAACTAAAATGTAATTTGCTTGACCTTCTCTCTTTCATATCATGGGATTTGCAGCATCTCTGTAGATCTAACACTCATGCCACATTCCAGACAGAAAGCAGACACTGATTAATCTTCTTTCCCCAGTCCATCAATTAGCTATTATATCTCACTGGACAGAGCATGGAAACATGTCTACCCTGACAGCAGCAACATAGTCTATCTCTTCTATGGAAAGTAGTCAATGTGTTAGGAGAAAAGACATGAAGGAGGTGTTTGAGGGATATGAAACAAACATGCCTATCACAGATCCTGAGTAAAACTCAAAGAACTGTGCAAGAGTAGATGAAGTTGTATGTCTATGGAATAATCAGCCTGAAAGCAGCAAGTGTCAATAATAAGGGGGCAAACATTGTATAATGAAGAAGTGGTCCACATTTGAATGCATTTGCAGTATATCAAGGTCAGTGTTTGACCTTGTCTCCATACAAGAGAAAACAAAGTGACTAAAACACAAATCACTAGAATGGATGGTATACTTCAAGTTAACTCTATTTGTTGAGCATTTATTAATTGTAAATCCTTTGCTAAGCATTGGTAAACATTCAGAAATAGATCTTCCTTGCATTGTTGCTTCTGTATATTTCCTAAAACTTACTCACCATATGCAGAAAAAGATGTATCTGATGTATCTCTGTATTTCAAGATTTAATAAGAGTTAAAAGTAGCTACTCCTACTCTCTGGTTTTAAAGAGTAGTAGTTTATGCATTTGTGCTAGCATAATCAGAGCTCCACAGCTGAATGACTAGCATATTGGTGGAACAGACAGAGTACATGCATATAAGGTAGCCAGAAAGAGCCAATAGTAAAGTGTTGCTATGTTCCCCTGGGGTAACCAGGCAAGCTAATGGCCAGCTTACTGCTAGAAACCTCTTTCTCTTTGTTTACTCCAGTTTATCTTATGCACATTGTAACTTCCAATGCTCTGTGGTGGAAAATTAACTGGATAACTCAATCATCATGCCAGTATGGTCTTGTTCCACGAAAAACTTCTAAATGCATTATTAGTTCTGCAGTTTATACACAACTGGGAATGTCAGGAATGGTAGGAATGACCATTAAGTGTTGTCATGTAGTCTCTAGGACAGGTATTTTCCCTTTGCTTTAATATTTAAATAAATGAGTACAAAAGATAGGTTCCCTAGCAGGGTGCTGGTGGCTCATGCCTGTAATCCTAGCTACTCAGGAGGCTGAGATCTGAAGATCATGGTTCAAAGCCAGCCCAGGCAGGAAGCTCCCTAAAACTCTTATCTCCAATAAACCATCAGAAAACCAGAAGTGGCACTGTAGCTCAAGTGGTAGAGCGCTAGCTTTGAGCTGAAGAGCTGAGGGACAGCGCCCAGGTCCAGAGTTCAAGCCCCAAGACTGACAAAAAAAAAAAAAAAAGATAGATTCTCTAATAACGTCATAAAAGTCAAAATGAGGCAATTGTCCCTAAATCCTAATAATGAGTCAACTTCCATGGAAGACAAAGGGAGAGACGCAATCCCTTTAGAATGAAGCAGTGGGATCATCCAAGTTGCAGGACAGGACCTGAACAGTCACGGTGTTCACTTAGAGGAACAAACTTGGGTTTCAAATTTTGCCTTATTTCTTTTGTGTACCCCTCAGGAACAGTGTTGGTAAACTATGATCTGTGTTCCTGAGAAGGCTTTTCAGGAGGGTCCTAGAGCTTGGAGAGCTAAGTGATGAAGGAGAGAAGACCCGAGCTCTACAGTCATGGGCTCCATAGGTGATGTAAGATGTGGCCTGCCAGGAAAGGGTCAGCCACATTGAAGTGACGGCAGTGAGATTTGCATCTCTCTGGCTTCATCTGCCCACTGGTTTAGCAAGTGCAGGAAGAATGAGTCAAATGGGAATAGAGCATACAGCCATGAATTTAGAGAAGAGAGACAGAGACAGCAGCATTTAAGATGTATAATAGTTTTAAAAAATTATCAAAAGTTGAACGAATCCATACCACTAACCTCTTTTTCATAAGCTGGCTAAAATAGGTTGCGATGTCTTGTAAACAAGAGTCTAATCGAATCAGAGGACATCATATGCTCTAAGGCTGAGGAAGCAAGGACATTTTCACAAGACAAAGAACAAACTGTGGTCCCAAGTGTGGGTGGGATTGCAGTATTGCTGGTCGGTGTGGGTCATACTCCAACACACACGTGTGCATGGCATGTACATGTATGCAAACACACCCAGGAGGCACATGTGTGTAAACACACCCAGGAGTTATAATACCTTTTAAAGTTAGATCTAGTTGTATTTTAGTTAGTTAAAATGTATCAAGCCTTGGGGGTGGGGAGGAGATGACTATAAAGGCCAATGATCAAATTACCTTTGTAAACGTCCCTTATTTCCTGAAGTTCTCAAGATACATGAAGCCACCAATGACACTATTTGGTCAATGTAAAATCTACTCCTGATCTGTCCAATATGTATGGAAGTACTATCTTTATATGCTTTTTTCCTCACCATTCTATAAAATAAGTAGCAATGAAGAGCAATGGCTTATTAGTCCTTACTATGTATCTATGCATGTGTCTTTATGTATTTGTATTCTCACTCTATTTACCTATAAAATGGGAAAATAATATTACTAATCTAACAGAAAATTAGATCAAATTCAATTAGATTAGGTATACATGAAAATAATTATAATACCTAGTGTATAATAATTGTGCAATAAATATACCCCAAATCTTATGCATTTCCATATAAGAAAGTTTTAGTAATATAGATGTAACTTGGTTCATCATCCCAAATTTTCCATGTTAGCAATGCTATGTCCTCTTCTGCAGGTGCAGAAATTCAACTCTTCCAAGTTCTTTCTAAGTTCTCTATTCCCTTTATAAGTGAACAAAATTTCATTCACTAGGAAACAGCTCAGTATTCCCAAGTAGTAGTGTATACAAGAACACCAACTTCTCTTCTGAATTCTTCACTCTAAAATAGTTTCCAAACAAGCACTAAGTTCTTGATGATTTTTCACCAGTATGTTAGGCACAACCAGTACTCCCTTATTATTAGTTGTGTGGCTTGTTAAATGAGGAATGAATGAATGAATGACATTAATACAAAATAAGAGGATTAAATCAGAAGAGGAAGGCTCTGCAGTCCTATGGCTTACACTCAGATAATGAGTTGAATCACAATTACACTATTTTCTTGTTAGGTGATTTTGAACAAGTTACTTACTATATAAAAGCCTAAAATTTCCTTGCCCATCAAATTAGGATTATAATAGAGTTAATTCTGTAGGATTGTAGTGAGGATTAAATGTGAAAATCCATTTAGAGGGACTGAAATAAGGTTAATGCTTAATAAATGTGAGTCATTATTCTCTTTGATTCTTTTTATCATTTCTGTATTAATAAATAGATAGCAAAGAGTCTGTTAAGAACTATCATAATGTCTTAAAATGTGTGATAAAACAGAAAACTCACAGTCCTGTGAAAAGCCACAAATCCTGCAAAAGTACAAAATCCTAATAAAATAGAAGGCATTCCGCAAAAGTATGTTAAACATTTGCTATCATAATTCACTCTCCCAGCTTGCTGACCTCGGAATAGATTAGAATCCATTCACGAAAATGGAAACTTTACTATTTTTGCTGATAAAGTAATCCCACAATAATTAGAAAAAATAATTCAGAATAACTGAAAGAAGTAACCAGTATCCATAAGAGAAAAAGAATGAAGAGCAATGTTTGCAGTTATAAAAACCTGGAGGGCACTTGGGTGCCGGTGGCTCACGCCTGTAATCCTACCTATGCAGGATGCTGATTTATGAGGATCACAGTTAAAAGACAGCGCAGGCAGGTAAGTCCATGAGTCTCTTATTTCCAATAAACTACTCAGAAGAAACTGGAAGAGTTGCTGTGGCTCAAGTGGTAGGGCACTAGCCTTGAGCAAAAGAAGTTCAGGGACAGAGCCCAAGCTCAGAGTTCAAGCCCCAGGAACAACAATAAACATGCAGGAAAAATAAAAATAGAATATGGAAACAGCAACTGCTGCTGAAATGAAGAATATTCCCCAATGTGGAAATGATGTTGACAAAAACTTTTCTTACTGTGCTCTCATTAAGAGAAAGTTACAATAAAACACCTAATTAGGGCAAAGAAAGAACTCCAGAATCTCAGATATTTTGAGTCCAAAATCAAAAGCATAGAAACTAACCCAAACTCATAACTATTATTTTTACAACATGTAATAACTTAGCTTAAACCTTCACTGTGTTTTTTATTCCTAATTTAGTTTTTCCTTTACTGGGATAGTACCAGGGCTTGAACTCTTGGTCTTGACCTTACTTACTAGCCAAGCTTTCTACTCCTAGAGCCACTCTGCCGGTCTTTTTGGTGTTGGTTAGTCTTTGAGATATGGTATTACTTCCCACCCAAGCATGTGCTTGGCCTCAATATACCTATGATGTTAGACTTCCAATCATTGCTAGGAAGACAGCTACACACTGAAACATTCAGTCTCTCTCCATTGAGGTAGAGGCTCAGAGACATTTCTGCCTGCTAGCTTGGAGTAAGAATACTTCCAATCTCAAACTCACAGATCCTTTAGGATGGCAGGTGCAAGCCACAGAGACCAGCTATAGTTTGAGAAAGGGTTTCAATTTTTTTTCTTCATAGGCAGCCTCAAACATGGCCAGCTTTTCAGGTATAAGCCATTGTCTGCTGGCTTCCATTCTTACTCTGAACCCAATTTCTTTCAGTTAAAGAGGCATATTGTCACTCATAAGAATCTTGCAGTGAAATTATTATTTGCAGCATCTGTATCTGTAATATACAAGTGAGAGCAGGGCTTCTAAAACTGGATGTGCAAACAAATATCAGAATTCCAGTTCAGTAAGTCAAAAGTTGCATCTGAGAGTTTTCATGTCTAGCATCCTCCAGATACATTATGGGCACTAGAAATTATAATTGAAATGTAATATATATTGAGAAGGAAATTCAATCATGTTCTAATAATATGTACCATTTCCCCCCACAGCAAATTCAGTGCAGTTACCTATACCTACCACAATATTTCATTAAAATAATAAAAGTATACATTTACCTTCTTAGAGTCCAGGGTAGATTTATTATAAACAGTATGGCTTATAAAAGATAAGCAGCATTATAGATCAGGTGCTTTTGAGTGAAAAGGCCTTTGAATATGTAGATAGATATTGATATTGATGTTTTAAATGTAGACACAGATTAATTCATATATTTATATGTATATGCAATTCTTTGATTTTTTCCCTTCATGGGTAAAATAAGATTTAATTGGATTGTTGGGTAAACATGAGATTAATGGTTATCGCAATCTATTCTCCTAAAATTTTCCTCTGGTTTTGATCTTCAGATTTGACCTATGCTTAGAGAGCAAAAATATGCCATTAAAATGCAGTTACAGTCTCAAAAGTGTCACTCTCCTATTTGTTCCAAAGTGCGGTTTTGTGCTACAACTGCTGACTTTACCTACAAAAATAAACATTGTGCTCCTAAAGAGCATTCTAAAGAGCAATGGGCTCTACATTCAAATTGTCAGCACAGTTTTGATGGCTGAATCTCGCAAGAGGACTAAAGATTCCTCATTGGACAGCTTCATTGTGAAGCAGGGAACTATGTAGCTTAGGAAGACTAATTTTTGGATTGCAAACTCAGCCCATTAAGAGTAGATGGATGCATCTGAACTCAACATAGACAGTGTCAGTGTACTTTTTAAGGCCATACAATGCATTTAAAAGCAGATTTTAAGAAACCATCAGTCACAATCTTTGTTTTTCACAACTTAGTATAAATAATGTTAAGCATCCTTTTTATGCACTATTAATTTAACAACAGTCACTATTATAAGAAAATTAGATAATGAGTTCATACTCTATCTCATGGATCAAAATATGATATATAATTGTAGCAAAGAGAGTTATATACTTTGTGTAACTCAATATAATAAACAGAGGCTTAAACATTGATTTCATTTTAGCAGAGCAGGATTTTTTTCTACCAACATTCAATCTTTCTACCATTAATCAATTAGAGCGCTATCAAGACAAAGCTAAAACAGTCAGTTGAACTTTATTCTAATTTCCGGGAGTATATTTTACAATAAAACTAACTTAAACAATAAAGTTGTATCTTCTAGTCCTACTACTCTGTGCTCATTGTCATACAGTGAAATATTTCCAAGAAGAGTCATGAGACTGTCTCTGATTTTTTAAGTAGGTCATAGGGGCTTGAAGTCAGGACCTAATCACTGACCCTAAGCTCTTCTGCTCAAGACAAGCACTCTACTATTCTGAGCCACAGCTCCAATTCCAGTTTTCTGGTGGTTAATTGGGGATAAGAATCTCAGACTTTCCTGCCCGGGCTGGCTTTGAATCATGATCCTTAGATATCAGCCTCCTGAGGAGCTAGGATTACAGATACAAGCCACCAGGACTTGGCTCTGACTTTTAAGTTGGATTCTCTCTCACAAATTACATAGCACGTAATTATTTCAATATTTGTCTTTCCCTTTCAAAAACCTTCTAAGGTATCATTAACTTTTGTTTCACCTGTCTGAAATGTCTTATACCAGACATATTTTGCTTAATTTTCTTTAAAAATCAATCAACTCAGCTTTCATTCAGCATGGTGAATTTGCTGACAGGCACCACTTCCATTTGTCTCTGTAATCTACAAGTAGCATCCCGTTAGGCGGCTACAGCAAAGTTAAGGAAAATTAGCAACCTAGTAATAACTCTAAGTCTCAACTCTAAATCCTGACTATATCTCTGAAAGAAACAAAGAGGAAAACATGTTCAGACGCAGAACTAGTGCAAGCCAGCAGACCTTGCCCAGGTAACAACGGGCTGAAGGGTGTCTTTGTTCCACTGCTCAGGATAAAAAGCATCATGGGAGAGTGAACCAGCATGGCTGGTTTTCACACAAGTCAGACCATTGCTTAGGACAGGGATACCAACCCCCACCTCTGTCCCTAGAAGCTTAACTCCTGAAGGCTGCTGCTAATCCAAGCCCAGTATAGAATGCAAACTAATCTAATTCACACACACACACACACACACAAAACTTTTGGCTAATGAGGCTGATTAAGGACCTCACACATGGCTCCATTTCTGCGTGTGGATGAATATTACTCCCTTCTCAGCTGTATCTAAATCCCTCTCCCAAGCCTAAGAAAGCACAAGACTCTGGGTGGCAAGAGCATAGATAGAATGAGGCAACAGGCTCTGGGAGAAAAAATCTCTACAGCCAGGATTCCTTAAGCAGCCACTGCTTCCCTGAGCAGAGTAGTGTGGGATGTGCAGGTACCGTGATTTCTGACCCACTAGCCATGCTCTGAGACTTCTGCCAACCACACCAGCTCTACCTGACACACCTGTTCAAGGCAAAGTAACAGAGGAAACTGCTACTACTCCCCTGCCTCACTCCACTGGCCACTCTGACCAACGCAGAGATCTGATCCATTCTGCTGATAGGACCAAGCCAGAGGTTCATTTTTCTTTTCAGAAGCAATGGAAACTGAACTTTTGAAATGTGCTTCAGTTTTTAAATCTCTATTGTGTATTTTCCTACTGTCTTTAAATTTTTCCTTTTCACGTATGCTACCTTTCACTTAAAAACCATCAAAATGGTGTTCTATTCTATCTCTTGGTCAGCTTTTTTATCCTTTTTTCTCTTTCTGTATTCCTGCATCAAGTATGCTGTATACCTGCAACTCTCACATTTCCTTCCCTCTTTCTCTCCTTTTCTCTTTATTATTTGTTCCCTTGCACCTTTATTTTTACTACTCTATTCTTAGTTCCTACACAAACAAGTTTCATTTCTACTTCCCCATTATATGATATATGAATGCTATCCTCCTTCACATATAGTAAGATCAGGTGTATAGGCAATGTTTCCAATAGTAGTCTGCTTTATGTAAATACCTGATTTTGAATTGTATTTGAGAATGTGTTGCTTTTAGGTGATACCCTCAGGCCAATGATGAGAAACATGACCTTAAAACCTGCCAATACCTAGTCCTGACCAAGAAGAGGAAATAATTCAACACGAGGATTTAGATCACTAAAACCCCAAATCATAGACTAAATTCAGATGAGTAAATATGAATGTGATAACACATGAAATATGAAAAAGGGAAGCAATCTGACATGAAACAAAGAAAATCATCATACAATCGAGGATGTGAATGATGACATGGTGAAAGGAACTCTCATAGTAAGCTCAAAGGAATGATGAGAAAAGATGATTGCAGGGATGAAAGCAGAAATGTATAAACATACTCCTAAGATCAAAGAGAAGACAAGCAAGCAAAGAAAACACAAATAAAAGAACTAAATGAAATCAAAGTCAATGCAAATGCACAGCTAAAGGAAATCAAAGAGAATAAAAACAAACAGCTAAATGAGTTCAAAGAAGATACAAATGAAGAGCTAAGTGAAATAAGAATGTCAATGTAAGACAGGAAATAGGTCATTAATAAATATATAGAAATCCTGAAAAAACCCTAGCTGAAATCTTGGAGATGAGATCTATAAGTTAAACAAAACAATAGAATTGACAAATGAAGAGGAGAATGGGGAAAGAATGCAATGAAGAATCCAATATATATCTTAAAAAATTAAGAGAAATGAGGGCAAAGGTGGACTGGGGAGGAAGGGTGAGAATGTTGAAAGAAGAGACATTGATCAAGATGTACTTTATTTATAAACTGTTTTGTGAAATGTCAATTCCTTTGTACAACTACTTAAAGAAACAATTTAGCTTCTGAAGCAGCATAGATCAAATGGAAGACATAATTTGAGGGCTCCATGGAAAGGTGTAAATAGTAGAAAAATCAGAAAAGATAAGGAAAAAGATTGAACTATGAAAGGAATTTCCAAGAGCATCAGGATTCTAGTAAAAGACCAAACATATGAATAATTATTCATAGAAGAAGACAAAGTGCTAACTGAAGTCATAGAAAACATACACATTAGATAGAGAAGTCCATCCAGGTACAGGAGGCTTTTAGAACACCAGCAGACCACATAAGAAAGGCGAGAAAGAAATAAGAACAATTAGTCTATTCATAATAGTACCAAAACATCAGCAAAATATAAACTTAACCAAACTAGAGAACTGCAATAGTTAGAAAATGAGAACAAGCATTGACAAATGGAACTGAATACAACTGAAAAAAATCTTTGTCAGCTACACATATGACAAAGGATTAATAAACAGAATATACACAAAGCTCAAAAACCTCAATTCCCCCCAGACAGCAACAACCCTATTAAAAATGGCAAAGGAACTGCACAGACCATTCTTGAAAATAACATAAATCACAAATGAATACATGAAAGAATGCTCAACATCCCTGGTTGTAAAGGAATTCAAAACAATGTCAACACTTTACATAACTTCAGTCAGAATGGCCATAATGAAGTACAGGAATAACAACAAATATCAGTATGAATGGTGGGGTAGACAAACCTTATACATTGTTGGGAATGTAAAGTAATTCAATCACTGTAGAAATCAATATGAAGTTCCTTAAAAGACAAAGAGAGATAAAGAGAGAAAGAGAGAGAATTAGTCATTTGAAGAATCTGAAGGAATCTAAGTCAGGATGGAATAGAGGATACTTAGTAATTGGGACACAATTCATAATAGGGTAGCTATGCAAACAGTCCAGATACATATCAACTGATTAATGGATTAATAAAATGTGCCACATATGCAATAAAATGCTATTAGATTAATTTAATTCATAAAAATTAGTTTTTAAGGTAAATAAATGGGACTGAAGATTTTCATATTAAGTGATGAAAGCCAGTCTCAAATGGACAAAAGGCACATGCTTTCTCTCAAATATGGAAGCTAGACAGAAATTAAGGTGCACATAAATGCATGCAGAATATATATATATATACATATATACATAAATATATATGTACAGAATATATTTGGGGACTATGAGAAGGAATTAGGGAGAAGGGCAGAAGGAAAGTGGATGTGACAGGGTGAGAGTAATATTGAAATACATTGATTCTGTTTGTAAAAACAGTACAATGAAACTCGCTGAAATTGTTGGATAATGTGGGATATGAGGAATGGAAATGAGAAAGTAATGGAAGGGACTGAATCTGATGAAAGTACAAGATTACACCGTCATCTTTGTTTTTTGCAGAGTTTCTGTTCTACTCCCAATTTGACATATTGGCCTGCTAAGTATTTCTCTTTGGCTCTTGTTAACATGAATCACATTGTTGTTTATTACTGTTGTTATTGTTATTATTATTGTAATTTGCTTCCCCTGATATACAGTGAACATCAAATATTTGATCTGTACTGAGTTTCTGGTGTAGCTATTGATCATGGGTTATAATATGTATAATGTTTTTGGACATGTAAATTTGTCATGGTTTATAAGGACTTCTAGATCTTATCAAAACTCATGTATTTTACATACATATATATATATATATATATATGAATTTTGTGGAATAAAAAATGTGTTAACTATGTCCAGTAATGTATCACCACTAATATCAGTTACCACACTATAAAACAAATCTTTTGAATTTATAACACCCAGCTAACTGTACTTAACATTCCTTTGATGGTGTATTCTAATTTTAACCAGTGCTAATATTTTATGTGCTATCATACAAAATAAATGCTAGCTTTGTGAGGTGTTGCCTGTGTGAATCAGCTAGATTTACTTATATATACTACAAAATATTGTGGTGTTCACACAAAGTTATTGGTCAACTAACAATGATAAAGCTATATTAAGTTATTGAGTATATTATGTGAATTTTAACAATTAATAAAAACAAAACAGAATGAACATACTGAATGATTATATATGTGTGTATATGTGTGTGTGTATGTATATATATATATATATATACAAATATATATATATATATATATATATATATATATATATATATACCATATATGACATGAAAACAAACCAATTTGACTTCGCAGAAATGTCTAGATAGTCCTCAATTTTGGACACTTATGAACTCTCAAATTTTCTTTACATTTTTATTAGCATAGTAAACAGAATTCACTGTGGTATTTCCAATACTTGTGTTATTTAATTTGATTAAATTCACGCCATCTATGTTACTGTTTCTTAACCCCTATTCCTCTTCCTTCCTCTTTTCCTTTGTCTTTGGTAGGTTTCATTATACACATACATATGTATATATACATATATGTATATATATGAACAATGACACAGAGAGAAAGAGAAAAATATTGTGTGTATTATACTTGTATAGTATTCACTCTTCAATCATCTTCTCTCATTCCATTCTCTTTGTGTTTATTCCAAATCAGTCCTCTTTAAAAATCATGTCACATTAATTTTTGTAGCTGTAGATTCTGCATATGAGAAAAAGTGTGATATTTTTCTTTAAGACTTGTCTTGTCTCATTTAACATGATACTCTCTTGACTAGTTTTCTACTTATATTAGTATACCTTTCAAAGCATAAACTCTAGTTTTAATAAACCACTAAAGTGAACAATTACTTTGTGAGTAGCTATGTAGTTCCTTTTTCAAGAATTCATTTAAATAGCTTTATGTGAATTTGTAATTGTGAGACAGCAAAAAAAGAAAGGAAGACATCTTTTCCATGTTTTAAGTGTCAGGGAGATGCTTCCAAAGGGCTCTGTCGCAAGCCAATCTAGATCTATGCCTTTCATTTGCCCATCTCATAAATGGCCAACGAATTGCTATTCCTTTAATAAATCAATGACACTTTATAAATGTTTTCTTTGTACTCTACCACCAAATCTGAAATTCATGTCCAAAATTCTAAAGTTATATCAGTAAAAGAAAAAAAATCTACAAAATTTACTTTAAGCATTGGAATATTCCCATATGAATCCTTACTTAGTTTATAATTAAATCATCTTAATCTCTTATTTACATGGCAGCTTGCTGAGAGGCCTGAGAGACAGACAAATGAAAATACCTCGAAGGCAAAGATATTTCTTATTTCCATACAGTTCCAAGAAGAGTGGATGAATGACAAAATGCTACAGAAAGAGAAGAGAAAGATTCTTGTGAAATCATATGTCACAAAAATAGAGACAGATTCAGTCCTGTAACATAATCCACTGAGAATTATTCTAGTATATGAAATTATGGTGACATCTGCTTTGGAAGGTGTGTGTGTGTGTGTGTGTGTGTGTGTGTGTGTGTGTGTGTGTGTGTGTGTGTGTTTGGTCAGTTATGGGGCTTGAACTCTGGGCCTGGGTGCTGTCCCTCAGCTCTTGAGCTCAAGGGCAGCGCTGCTACCACTTGAGCCACAGTGCCACATCTGGTTTTCTGGTGGTTTATTGGAGATGAGTCTCATGGGCTTTTCCTGCCTGGGCTGGCTTTGAACCATGATCCTCAGATCTCAGCCTCCTGAGTAGCCTCCTGAGTGGCTCACAGGCGTGAGCCACCAGTGCCTGGCCTGGAAGGTGTATTTTTAATGCTAATCTTAAGCTCATAGGATGGGAAAAATATAAATATTTTAATGTTGTCATAATATTACTTTGTAAAGTATACATCATAGGGATTTCCATGAGTTTGAAACATACAAAAATTATGTAATAAAGATGTCACTCCCAACATTCATGATATAGACCAAAATCAACACAATGCCAAACACCAATAAATGTCTATATAAATGCAATGTCAATTACCAATACAAAATGATAAATATCAACATAATCCTATACTAATACAAGACCAAATACTAGTACAATCCTATACCAAATTTCAAATCAAAAATCACAGAGGAAAAAAATAGAAAAATGAATGTGCCTGAAATGTTTGCTTTATGAGAACTGATTTACAACAGAATTAATGGAAGTTTACATACAACATGTCACTATCAGAAACTGCGGATCTAGCTTATATTATAGGATAAAAAATAAAATTAAGTAAGGGCAATCTTTCTTCAGCCAAAAATATCATATGAAGTGTATATTTTTCCTCACTGGATCATAAATGCTTCCCTTTATAAATATGAAGTATTTATTAACATGCCCTTAGGATCATAGAAATACTATTCATGTAATCACATTCTGTAAAGATAACTGTCTTCTTAAGTAATACACTTAATACACATAGTAGGTTAAAAATATATCTATTGTGTATTTTTCATTTGGTCTTGTGGCTCAGGTCAATTCAGAAATGATTAGGAGCATGCATTATTCTCAAGCATACTCTGAGATTTGGCACTACACTGAGCTATAAACTCCTTCCTTGTCTAGAGACCTATTTTACTCATTGACAGAATTGCCAGCGTTTGACTGAGACCTAGTGCTCAATGCAAATGACCTATTCAGTTCAACCCTATGAGCCCAGTCATTGCCTATGGGTCCCTGAAATGGGAATGGGTCCAGAAATATAAGCATGAGACATCACTGCCTGTCTGCTCGTTTCTTTTTTTTTTTTAACATTACCACGTACATGATTGTTTAACTGCTTAGAAATAAAATAAAAATAAAAAGTCCTTCTGGGGATGAAGATATAGCTCAGAAGGAGAGATTGCCTAGTAGAGTAAGATGCTGTCTTCGAAGTGTCAGAACTATATACATATATATATATATTTTTTTAAAAGCCAATAAAACTATACAATAAGAAGGGGGAAGGGTGAGCTGGGAAGGTGGCTCAGTGGTAGAGCACTTGCCTTGTATGCATGAGGCCCTGGGTTTGATTCCTCTGCACCACATAAGCAGAAAAAGCCAGAAGTGGTACTGTGGCTCAAGTGGTAGAGGCTAGCCTTGAGCTGAAGAGCTGAGGGACAGCGCCCAGACCCAGAGTTCAGCCCCAACAACCAACAAAAAAATAAATAAATAAATTTTAAAAAACCGAGCACAATTCTAAACATTTCAGTTCATGGTCCATGACTCTACTGATTTGAGGCCCCTAGTGAAACAGAGAATCATAGCTGCTACTACCATGAGGATGGAGCAAGAAGCTACAGGACAAGAATTGGAGAGAGGCCGGAAGTGGAGAGAGACAGGAAGTGGAGCAAGACAGGAGGTGGAGACTAAGGAACAGTGCCTTCAATAAGAAAGCAAACTTGTCGCTTTTAATTGCTAGGAATAAAAATGTTTATTGGCAAAATGATCTCACCAAATATTTCAGTTTTCTCCTTTACAAATGTGTTTACTTTTCTTGTGGTAGGCATATATATATAATTGTAAGGAATGTGCCAAAGAAAAGGCGCAGGAATTTAAAATTCAACTTCCAGTAACTACATCACCTCTATTCCACGGCACAGTCACAGTATTTTTTTAAACCCTTTTTACTGGTAATCCTTGAGAATGGAGAGACAGAAGAAACAAAATAAAGAAAAAACTGTCAGCTATATGGATACTTCTTAAATTTGAAGGAAGTATACTTCAAGGCATTGCTGTTTGGTTTCGCTTTTGTTTTGTTTTGTGTTTTTGTTGTTGATTTTTCATCTGTGGGGGCTTGAACTCAGGACTTGGGCATTTTCCTTGTGCTCATTTGCTCAAGACTAGTGCTTGACCACTTTGAACCAGAGCACCACTTCAGATTTTCTGGTGGTTAATTAGAAATAAGAATCTCCCCGACTTTCCTGCTTGGGCTGGCTCTGAACTGCAATTCTCACAGCCTCCTCAGTAGATAGGAATATAGACATGAGCCATCGGTGCCTGTCTACTCATTTCTTTTTAACATCACCACATATATGATTGCTTAACTGCTCAGAATCCCAGTATTTTTTAAAAAAAATAAAAAATCCTACTGGGGTTGGAGATATAGCTCAGAAGGAGAGATTGCCTAATAGAGTGAGATTCCGTGTGTGGATTGCCAGAACTACAAAAATTAATGAATCAATAAAACATAATGATAGTGAACCATTTCTTTGAAAGTTATCATTGAAATATAGCATTCACTAGTAGATGTGTACATAATCAATTGTGTGACTCAATAAAGATTTGCAAATCAAGAAGAACCGCCATGATAACCAGGATCCAGAAACAGCCCTTCTACCTACTTCTTATTCCAAGAGAATATGTCTTCCTGACTTCTCCCAGAATAAGCCAGTTTATGCTTCAATTGAACTTTATACAAGTGGATTCAAAAAATGTTTGGCTTCTTTTGATCACATTAATGTTTGCCGAATTTCTCCATTACTGATACAGTTGTGAAGGGCTTTATCCAAGAGCGTTTGCGAAAATGCCTAGAACTGTATAGAAAATGGTTGAGTTTGCTGTTATTACAGTAATTAAGTTATAACAAAGAAGAAGTTAAACTTTTAAGCACTAGTTCAATAGAACAATGTTGTTTTATTGAAAAGAGACTTGTGGACCTAAAATTTCTAATCTGTGTGTTCAAAAACTCTGAACCACCCACTAAGAACAGAGTTTTGAGCCTAATGACTATGTGTGCTCATACAGGTAATTGGAAGAAGGGTAGCTTTCATATCCAGGTATCAGCTTAGTTTACTCTATAAAAATCCTGACATTTAAAGATATAGTAGACATTCATCACACTTGTCATTTGCCTTTAATTTACATCCCCTTTATGCATTTGTTCAAAAAATAATTAGGATTTTATGCTGCAGTAAATATACTTGTTCATCCATTATTGCAAAGCAAAAGATTAATTGCATTATGATGGGAAGCAGGACTACATACAACCCTGCCACAATGATCACAGTGACAGCTGGGCTGCCCACAGTACTTTGCTCTGATAAGCTGCAAAAACAAGTGTAGATGGGAAAATAATTAAATCACCGACAAGGCGGCACCAGACTTACATCCCCTCCCTCTTCTTGCGTGCAGCTTGCCATCACCCAAACAAAACCAATTCTTACTAACATATATATGAAAAGGGCACTCTCTCACCCATCTTTCAATGACCTAGTTTAGTGTCAGTACTGAGCGGGATGGCTACAGATCTCACTCCTACTGAACTCACATCATTTATCTGAGCAAACTAAAGAAGAAAGCAGAGTTGACCTGATCCAGTCTCTTTACTTAGTACTGACTGAGTCCTCAATACAGAGGATTGACTGTTCTTATACAATCTACACAGTCTCACAGTGCCTGAAACTTGGTTTATAAACAATTGTAAATTCTTCACTGCTCTTTAAATCTTTTTGGGGGGTTTTGTTTGTTTCTTTCTTTCTTTGTTTTGGTCATGGAACTTGAACTCAGCTCTTCAGCTCAAGGTGAGCGCTTTACCACTTGAGCCAGAGCACCACTTCCAGTTTTCTAAGTTGTTTATTGGAGATAAGAGTCTCACAGACTTTTGTGCCCGGGCTGGCTTTGAACCGTGATCCTCAGATCTCAGTCTCCTGAATAGCTAGGATTACAGGTATGAGCCACCAGCACCCGACCTCTTTAAATCTAAGTTAAATGGGAAATTTCACATTTTTACTTTACATAGAGATTTTGAAATGGTGCACCCATTCCTACCACTGAATGTTAAAGTGCTAATATTTTATTATACCTCTGACTTTCCTTCTCTTTCTGTTAAATGTTTACTTATGCATATATTTGTATCAAGACATGTTAAATACATGAAAGTGAATGCATCCACATGCATACATGGTTCTTCATCTCCACAAAAGCAACAGAAATGAATAGCAAACAAACTTTTCTTTTAAACTTTTTTTTGTTTTTCTTTAATCTTGGCTTTTCTGTAGTCAATTGGAAAGAGAAAAGTGGAAACAAAACATTATTTTTTGAGAAGCATCTGAGAAGAAAGACAGAAATTGTACACGTACTCCAATTGTCTCATGACAACATATATTTTACTATGACTAGAAATATTCTGGCCACTGTTTTAGCATCAATAAGAATAAGCAATATTTGTAACCCTGGTAAGAGTTTGTATCATCCAAGAAAATATCTGCTCAGTGATCTGTGTAATGATCTCGTCTCCAATCCTCTCACAATTCCAACCAAAAAATACTAACAAGAGGTCTGTCTTTATTGTTATTGTTTTAAATGTACCATGTGATTATAATTTTTGTTGTAGTTGTTGCCTTTGTATGTTCTTTCCCTGGTTGCATATCCCCTGTTGTCACTGTACTTGATTTTAGTACTCTGCATCTTGCATATACATATCTCTAATCTGGAGAAGGCAAGGGGAATAACAAAACGCTAATACCAGGACACAGGATGACCATTACAACAAGGATACCCACAGGACAGTATATTGGAAACCAACTTTACAACTTGTGGCAGTGGGGGTAGGAGGAGTGGGACCACAACAAGGAAGGGAAGGGGTAACAATGGTCAGCAAGTAATGTACTCACTGCTTTACTCATGTAATTGTAACCCCTCTGTACATCATCTTAAAAATAAAATTTTAAAAATAAGTACAAAATTTCTCACCCAGTCTTCTTTCTCAGATGCCTGATCAAGGTAGGAACAGAAGAGAATTCTTTCTGTTGTCATATTTGACATTCCTAGAGTACCCAGCAAAAAACAGCCAAAATTTCAACTCAAATGTACTTATGGATAAGCATCTTCAATGAATCACTTATTACAGAAGCAAACCTTACAATAATTCCTTCTTTAGAGTCCCCTAATCTCTGGACACATTAAGGAATTGGCTGATGACATAATGCATCTAACTAAGTATCTAAAAATTGGCTACAGATTATTCTTCTGCATAATTTTCAACCTTATTATTCTGAAGGCCCCTGGATTTATTAAATAGTCAGGTCATTGGAGTGAGGTTTACCCATGAGCCTAGCTACTCCAGAGCCTGAGACAGAAGAGAATATCTTGATCCAAGCATTTTGTGGCCAGCTTGAGCAATAGGAGACTCATTTGAAAACAAAACAAGCAAAAGAAAACTTATTGTATTTCTTCATTTGGAGAACAAGAAGAGAGGTTTATGATATTGATAGTGGTAGGGAGCCTCAAAAACAGTTCAGGTAACTCAACAGAACATGACAGTTTCCTTAAAGAAGAGGGAAATACAAATTAACAGCTAGAGACATGGGTATATTTTAGCCTTGCAGCAGCTGCTGAATAATTAGGGCCCAAAGGCCTTCATAAAGGTTGTAAGTCTTGTTACTGTGGCTAACCAAATGTGCTTGAGTAATTTCCCTTTTGCTATTGCAATTATGGGGTTTTAACTCACTAGGTAGCTGGATGTGCATCATGTACGTATTCGATGTGTTGGGGAAAATGAGCTTCCTCAGCTCCACTATGGAATGCTTTAGAGCAATGATTATAAATCCTCACTAAAGGGAAACTGGTTCTTAGGCAATGAAGTTTTGGTTCTGAGAATGGGAAGTGGAAGGATGTAAGCAAACATATATAGGCAATTATTCTGTGAAACTGAATTATAACACCATACAAACTGTAGTGGTATATCATAACAATATTCACTGAAAGTGTTGTATTTTGAAGTTATGTAATATTATACAGCTTATGCTTTATTAGTGTCATAGATAATAATTCTTTTGGATTTT
Organism: Dipodomys spectabilis; assembly: GCF_019054845.1. Lineage (NCBI taxonomy): Eukaryota > Metazoa > Chordata > Mammalia > Rodentia > Heteromyidae > Dipodomys > Dipodomys spectabilis. The sequence goes on along the minus strand of NW_024871276.1, from coordinate 2,755,909 downwards.
TGAACATTTTGATGCTCTTGAGATATATATTTTCATTAGTAAACTTCAAATTTCATTTTGTATCTTCTTAGAATTTCAAAACCATGATCTATTTAACTTTTACCTTCTCTTATGTAACCCCCTGCACTGATTTTTTTGTCCTGTTCTTCAAGTAAGTGTGTCTGTGTCTCCTCCTATTTTCATGTGTAGGTGCCAGTACTGGGCTTGAACTCAGGACCTGGGGGTTGTGGCTTAGCTTTTTTTGCTCAAGTCTGGCACTCTACCACATGAACAACAGCTCCATGTCTGTTTTTTCAGTGATTAATTGGCGATAGGAATCTCATCCACTTTCCTGCTCAGCCTGGCTTCTAACAACAATTCTTAGATATCAGACTCCTGCATACCTAGGATTACAGATGTAGGCCACTGGCACCTGGCTCTGATCTTAATGCAGAATTTCATATGGTGAGAAATAGAGGAGACAGAGAAATTAGGTTTCACTTCTGGTGAGGTTGGATGATATGATCCATTTATATAAACAATATTCTTAGGATCTCAAAAATAAGACATTATCACAAAGTAAAGCTTAAATAGTTTTCCACTATTTATCATGTATTTCTTTATCTTCCTGCCTACCTAGGCATCTAATATTACACCCTACATAAATCCTCCATCAAATATATGTACTTATTTATTTTATTCTGTTCTTAATGTGAAGAGAGACACATTGGCAGAGCTTAAACAATAAAGCATGTAGAAAGAAAAGTACATTTAAGATATAGATAGATAGATAGATAGATAGATAGATATACATGCATCAAAGTATATATGCTTATTTTTCTGTTCTCATTGTGAAGACAGACACATCGACAAAGCTTGAACAATAAAGCATACATCTTCATGTACAAAGAAAAGTATATTTATGTTTTATATATATATATATATATATATATATATATATATATATAGTATTCTTGACATTCATTTCTTAGGAAAAATAGTTATAAGACAGCTTTAATAGCAAAAGAAGGCATTCTATCACAATTGAGCACATGATAATTCTACTATTTGGTATTTTGTTGAATTTGGTAAATGATACCATATTTTCATTACTCCAGATTTTCTATACCATACCAAAGCTCTTGGCTGAGAAAAATCTTATTTTCCTTTGTTTCAGAGATTAAAAAGAATCCTTTAAAAAATATCCTGAAACATAGGTATTTGATTCATAGTTTAGAATTCATGAATGCATTAATACATATTTCTTTTTATTTACTTATTTTTAATACGTTTTTTATTGTGAAACTACTGTACAGAGGGGTTACAATCACATGAGCAAGGTAATGAGTACATTTGTAATCAAGCATTATTGTCTCCTCCTTTGTTTTTCCCATACCGTCCCTTCCCAAATGAACCACAATTCCCCTCAATAAGAATTTTAGGGGCACAAGTATGTTTTTTGTTCAGTTGGAGGGATTTAAGACATTTAATGTTAATTAATAAAATGCCTTATTAATGATAAGAGACCTTTTCAGAATTGTCAGGATTTAAATTCTGAGGCATTATAGACAGAATATGACAGTGTGACATCCGTGGAAATGGGAAATGTTGAGTGTCAAAACATTCAGTCATTGGCAAGGTCAATATATAATTATACTTGTATCAGCCAGTCTTCCCCATTGTGACCTCATATAAAAGAATAATAATAACTTTTAATGTAGACCATTAATATTTATGGAATCTTCTGTCAAGTGTACATTTAGAAAATCTAAAATTACTTTAATTCTGAACCAGTATACATGTTATACAAATGCAAACTCACAATAAATCTTTTGCTACCTATCATCTCTAACCTGAACAATTTCAGAAGTCAACAACTATGACAAGTCAAAAGGAAAACCATAAAATAAAAGTAACTTACCAAATACAGTTCATATGAATACAACAGTTCCAGTGCTCAAAGATCAGGCCAAAAGGGAAGATTCCTAAGGTAAAACACTAAAAAACTATCTGGCACAGAAATCTAGTAGTGATAAATTTGTTTATGAGATTTTTTAGATCGGATGTAGAGTTGTGGTTTTTTTTGTTTTAATCAGTCACTATGGATTTGTTGTAAATTCCTTTGCTTGAGCGGTTGTTTGCAATAAAACCTGCTTTTTCCTCTTCTCTCTGACCAAAACACATCCCACAATAAAACATAGCACTTAAACCCAACACTGTGTAAATAATTTCTTCTTTGTATGTTGTTTCTTTGTACTAGCCACTCTACAACCTCTTGGCTAAAAGCCGAGAGCATAATATCAGGCCTTCATGAAGGCATAGTCTCAAGACCGTCTCTTTCTTTGTCTCTGTCTCTCTGTCTCTGTCTCTCTCTCTGTGTCTCTGTCTCTCTGTCTCCCTGTTTCTCTCTCTCTCTCTCACATACACACACACACACACACACACACACACACACACACGCACGCACGCACGCACCACACTCATGAAGGCATTGCTATTCATGTTTTCCTTTGCTGCCTCTTCTGGATTGAGAAACCTGAACTTGACTTTCCTCTACTCTGAGCTTCCAATATAGTGGTTACCATGAGAGTGAAAAAAAAGAAAACAAAACAAAACAAAACTGAGCCCAGCACCAGTGGCTCACATGTGTAATCCTAGCTACCCAGGAGGCTGAGATTTGAGGATCATAGGTCTAACGCAGTCCAGGCAGAAAAGTTCCCATAAGACTCTTATCAACAATTAACTACTCAAAAACAAGAAATGGTGTTTTGGCTCTAGTGGTAGAGTGCTAGAGCTTTGAGCACAAAGAGGCTCAGGGACAGTGTCCAGGCCCTGAGTTGAAGGCCCACACAACAACAACAACAACAACAAAAACTAGACACAGATCAGAAACAATCCATGTAAACAACTTTTCTGTGAGACGAACATCTCACAGATAGGCTTATGATTAAGCCAGTTCATTTGTGGACTCAAATGGAGGGCAGACAAAATATCTGTTTAAGACTTCTTCTTAGCTAATAGAGCACTGGGGTTATGCCTCTACTCCTAACGCAGTTTCAAAAGAGGAAAAAGGCACTACAAACTATTAGAAAAGAGTTCACCTGCTATTTTTTTTCTGTTCATAAACAAATATGGACTCTATTTCTTACTTGATTGACATAAACAAGTTATTTTTTTTCTTTGAAATTGTTAACATACATTCTAACATGGAGATAATAGTAGTACTTATTTTGAATGACTTTGCTAGATGGAGATATATACATCCCTATATAATATGTAATACAAAGTAACATTCCATTATGTTAGCTACTATCATTAATAATGTGAAAAAGATATACTAAATATGGCATTAATCACACTACTCTATTGCACTGGAATTTAGAATACTGTAGCAGAATATTCAAGTACTGATAAATGATTTTTAAGTGAAATAAAGTAGAAAAATTATGAGAAGCTTTCAAACATCCATTTTCTATTTTCTCTTTTTTTTTTCCTAGCTAAAATCAGGTGGTCAAGTGTGTGGAAGAATTACTGGCAAGCTCTTTATAACCCTTTCTTAACAACTGTATTCAAATCTGGTTTCTCACTTCACTGATTACAAAAGGTGCTAATTGTATAAAATATACTAGCACATTTAGTTTGTTTCTATACTAGTTTCTTCTCTTGTCTTTTACACATTGCTTTATTAACATATCTGTTACAGTTTTTGAAGTAAAAGATGATGTGTTGCAGTTTTTTTCTAAGTCTTCTAAAACATACAACTAGCAGGTTCTGGAAACATTGTAAAATCTATTCTAGTCAATTTATACTTTCTGTCTACTTATAATTATCATTATTAATACCTCTTAGCTTTCTTACAATTATGTGCTTTAATATATAGTTTGCAGACGGGTGTACAATACTTAAGTAGTATCGTGATTAATGCTACTTCACAAAAACGCTTTTCAATAATCAGGTTAATCAACTTATAGTCCATTTTGATATCTGGGTTTTAGAATATCACAAAGATTCCTTTCTTTTATTAGTAGAGATATGCTATAATTATTGTTCAAGAAATATCATTAATTCTCTCAAGAATTATTACATTTGAAAAATCAATCCAAATTGTATATTTGTTTCCTTCTATGACTCATATCAAATATGACCATGCATTTGACCATTGTTATTTCAAAACCAGAGTCTGAATTCATATGAAGCATTGTCTTATCTTTTTAACTTCCACCTTGTTTTGTTGCCAGTTCTAGGGTTTGAATTCAAGGCATCACCTTCTCATTTGGCTTTTATTGCTTAAAGTTCATGCTCTACCAAGCTGTGCCTTCAATTTAACATTTTACTGATTATTTGGAGAAAATAGCATTTTTTTCTGCCTGGGCTACCTCTAAGTAGCTAGGATTATAGTCGCCAATAGTGATAAGATCCAAATTATTTTGTTCCAAAGAGGTAACATTTCATTGAAAAAAAAGGAAAAATATGGTGATGTTAATGAAAGAAAATAGAATCTTATGTGAAATATCTACTAAGAAAAAATTTATTTTAAGATAACTTGGGATTTACAGAAACATTGCAAAAGTAATTCAGACTTTTCATGTATTCTTCAGCTAATTTCCTAGCGAACATTTTTTACCATAAAAACACAGATTGTAACTAGAGAATTAATATCTCTAGTATTCAAGAAAGTGAACGACAGCTTGTGTAACAATCATTTTCAGTGGATCAAGACTTGAGTTACAATGACAGCTTCCCTAATTTTTGTTCCTGCCATCAATTTTGGATTAATCAAGGGAAGAAATTCATAACCTCTAACCAATTATACACATTGTAACAGTTCTCGTACCTGCCTCTAGTTTCCCCATGTCAACAGCTTCCAATCAGAGCATACCTAAAATCTTCCTGTTTTGTTTTTTTTTTTTTCAGTATGAAGTGCTCCCATTCTTCTGCCAGCTTTTGAAAATCTCACAAATGCCATTGATCATTGCTTACTCCCTTGAAACATAAGATCCCAATAAGTCATTTTTTCTATTTTCTCATTTGGCTGTATTGCAAGACACATAGGTTTTTGCAGTAGAGAACATAACTTAAACTTTCAACTTTCATGGTAATCTATTACCCATAAAATCACATATACAAACATTTATACACATGTAAGCATATGCACAAAACCATGCACATATTTTGTGTGTTTGCATGCAGGGGAACATTATATAGTCAAGATTCTTAATATTTTGTTGAGTCTAGACAACAAAGACCCATTCTATTAATGATTTGCATTATTCAAGGGCATAGTCATGATTTCACTTGTCTTTTCATCTTACCATTTCTTTCTTCATTATGCTACTTTTATAACAATGAGTCTCGAATTAATTTTCTTGTTCAGATCAAGCCTACTTCTTCTCTACACAAGTTTAAATCAATTCAATACTGATTAAATATAGAAAAAATTTTCTAATTTTTCCAAGAGTAGTGAATGGCATCACTATTCAACCTACTGTGCAAGTTCTAATCTTTGGTGTCTTCCTTTATCCCTCCAACTCTTTATCTCTCTCCTCGTACCCTCTTGCCATAGCCCCGCCAATTCATCTCCCATAGATGTATCACTGTTCTGGGAATGAGGATCCATATCTGCTTCCTTGTTTCCTCTATACTATTTGGAATTATTTTCAAATTTATCTCCCTGGTCTTTGGCAGTAGCACTGGAGTTAATTTCTGAAGTTCAACAACTTCAAAAGACGGGGTAGCTGAAAACCACATAAATTTGTCATGCAGTGTAGAGTCTGAAAATGGGAAATCCAGTTATTGGGCAGGGCATTGCTTTCTCTGCTGGCAGTAGGCAAGATTTGTCTTGCATTTCTAGCCTGATTGTTGACTCATATATGCATCACCAGTCATGTGACTGGCTTCCTTGTTTGCTTTCAAATTATCTACCACTTATACAAATCTATTTCTGTGCCCTTTTTTATGATCACAGCAGTCCCAGTGGATTAGAGACTATGATAATACCTTCATTTTCACTTGATTACTTTCATAAAGACCTTATTTCCATGCAAGATCACATTCAGGGAACACATTCTGAAGGTTAGATCTTCAGCATATCATTTTGGAAGCTACATAATTCAATCTGTGATAGAATTTAAACCTCCTTGCTTCTTCCTACTTGTATAAGAATACATTTCCATGAAGCAGCCAGAGAAATCTTTTTAAAATGTAATTCTTAGGAGTTCATTTCTGTACTTAAAAACTTTTCATAATATCCTAGTAGTTTAAGAATAAAAGCAACAGCCGGGCACCAGTGGCTACGCCTGTAATCCTAGCTACTCCAGAGGCTGAGATCTGAGGATCACAGTTCAGAGCCAGCCAGGGCAGGAAAGTCTGTGGGACTCTTATCTCCAATAAATCTCTAGAAAACTGGAAATGGTGCTGTGGCTAAAGCGGTAGAGTGCTTGCCTTGAGCTGAAGAGTGCAGGGACAGCGACCATGCCCAGAGTTCAAGCCCCGAGGCTGATGAAAAAAAAAAAAAAAAAAAGAATTAAAGCAACAGTACTTGTATATGAACTATCGGAGTCCTCTTAGCGCTGTTCAGCATATCTCCTGTGTTATGTTTTGCCCTTTCACAGTTCTCTCTGTTTAAACCCAAAATCACATTTTCTTTTTCTCTTGCCTTTTACGTTCGCTCTTAACACAGGGTTCCTTTATATACTCATAATCCTACTTGGGGCATAATTTTTCATCTTGTCTAGTGCAAACAACCTCAGATTTTTTTTTGAGGAAGCCCTTAATCAGTTCTGTATATCTCCTTTCCAGAATCACTCTTTTGTATATATGTGAAAATATGATTAATAGCTAACATATCAAGTGATTGCTGAAGTTTAAGGGAAAATAAGCACTATCTCCAGTCAGTAATACAAGAATGAGCCCATCATCCGTACTCACAAGACTTGGTAACTGGACAAACGAATCAATTTTCTTAAGTCTAAAGTAATCCCAGTTTCTCAGTGGTGAAAGACTAATCATTTACACCAATCTTTTTGAAATAAAAAAAAATTGACACAATCAAATTTCTGTAAAAGGCTATAAAATTCTCTCACTTTTTACACCTAAATCATCAGGGGCCACAAGCCAACAATTTGCAGATTGGGGCCAGTCCTTAGACCACACCCTACAATTAATTTCTATTATTTCCCACCCCATTGATTCTGTGATATAAATGATTTGATCCTTTCTTTTTAAAGCAGGATGAGGGACCTTTCACTTTTGTTTAATTTTTAAATAAGAAGGCCTGTAAGATAAAGCATCCTCATTCAGCTGCTCAGAGTACTGCATCTTGAACAATGGACAGTGTTCAATCAAAGTTAATGGCAAACAAATTTTTTTTTCCTTTTTGGCCTTTAAAGGGGAAACACCTCAACTATAAAGTAGCCCACAGTTACCATCTGCCACTTTAATCAATTCAGCTTGCTAATATTTGTCTCAGCTATCCTGAGTTACAGTGATTATGAAGGTAGGCACTCCTCATCTGAAAGTGGTAGTGATGAATGACCTGTCAACCAACCTGTCAAATGTACTGATTGCTAAAATAAGAGTACAGTAACTGCCATAGTCTCATTTCTTCCAGGAAAGAGAAGAAAATCTAATTGAACACATAGACCAACCACTTTCAGCAGGAATGATGTTATTAGCCAAGACTACAAATGACAAATAATGACTAAGAAACCCTGTATTTCAAATAAGAGGATTCTATTTTTAAAATAGCCATTTATATTTACTTCAAGCCTTAGTTTGCTTTTATTAACCTTTCCCCCAAACCAGGGAGAGTTTACCTGTGAGTGGGTTTTACTTTATCTCATGGAACACTGTTTAAGTTTCCTAATTTTCTTTTCTAGGAAGATCTACTAGCTTAGAAATATATCAGTCTCTGACACAAATCAATTATACATTATGTGCTAATACATGTTTCATGGAGAAAAAAAATGTTCTATCCTCAACAAAGACAGATAAATTACTATCTTGAGGCACTTTAATGACCACAAACCAGTCCAATCATGTTTATTGCTGCATTATTTTTATACATTTTTTGTTGTAAAAATACTGTACAGAGGGGTTACAGTTACATGATCAAGGTAATGAGTACATTTCCTATCAAGCATTGTTACCTCCTCCTTTGCTTTTCCCCTACCATCCCTTTCCTCCCCACCTCCACAACTACACTCCCCCCTCCCAAACAGGGGCTATACCACGGGGGAGGAACATACAAAGAAACAAAAAAAATCACATAGTACATTAAAATATGTTAGAAACAATAGCAAGAAAGAAAAGAATATATAGCTCAGATATAGAATCAACCCAGATGTCCCTCAGTAGATGAATGGATTGAGAAAATGTGGTATGTATACATACACAATAGAATTTTGTGCTTCCGTCGGAAAGAATGGCATTGCCCCATTCATCATGAAGTGGAAAGACTTGGAAAAATTATGTTAAGCAAAGTAAGTCAGACCCAAAGAAACATAGACTACATGGTTTCCCTCATTTGCAATAACTAGAATATGTTTATAAATCTACAAGTTAATCCAATAGATAGTAAAAGACAAATAATTACAGTTGGATATGATTAAACAGCACTCCAAACATTCAGTGAGAACAAAGGAGATTCTTAGGAGAGGATCACAATGTCTCAATAGCTATGTGTATATGACCATAAAAAATGATGGTTATTGAAATGGACTCCAAGAAATGGAAAAAAAGAGGTTTTTTTATTATACTGTTTGCAATGAATTCTTTTTTCTTTCTTTATCCCTTTATTTTATTCATTGTGTCACTGGTTTTGATTTCTGTACCCTGTGTCTTTTATATAAATTTATCTGATTTGAAGAAAGGAAGTGGAATCATAGAAATGGTAGAACAAAAGGTCAACGAGTTTGGAAGTGATGACATTGTGTTGGAAATTAACTATACAACTTTAGGGGAGAGGTGTAAGGAGGGGGAAAAGTGAGAGAAAATGAGGGAGGTAGCAACACTGTTCAAAAACAAAAGTAAAAAGGCTGAAACAAGGATGAAGGTTGACTCTCTGAAACAATGAGATGTATAAGACATGTTGAAAAAAAACTTTACAAATTGGGGGTGGGGAGGAGTTGGGGAGGTGGGAGAAAAGGGATGGTATGGGAAAAACAGAGGGGGTAACAATGCTCCATAGGAAATGTACTCATTACCTTACTCATGTAACTGTAACCCCTCTGTACAGTATCTTTACAATAAAAATATACAAAATATATAATAAAGAAAAATGTACTTATTTTCTCACTTATGTAACTATAACCCCTCTGTACTTCCTTCGCCTTTACAATAAAAATTTTTTTAATTTAAAAAACAAAATATCATTTTGGTTTTGTTTTGAGTTGCTTCGGTTTTATTCTGGCTTTGGGTTTTTGTTTTTTATCTGTTTATTTGCAATTATTGCTTTTCCCTCTACTTTCCTTTGTTTCCCCGCTTCCTTCACCTCACTTCCCATCAAACACTAAACCTAAAGGAATACAAGCAAGATAACCCTATGCTTTAATCCTTCCTTTCCAGTGAATTCAACTTTAAATGAATATAGAATGACATTCAAAAGCTATCCCAAGTAATATGTCAGAAGTCCTACATTATTCCATAAGTACCTCAACTTGAGGTAGCAGAAAATAAAGAAGGAATGTAAGATTCTGCAAGAAACATTTATGAATCCAAATGTTAACATATATTTTTTCAAAATACTTCTTCAATATGTAATGAAGATATCACACTTTGAAGTTCATGACTGTAAGTAAAAATATGAGCAAGACTATTATATGTTTAACATCTGGTTCAGTTTTCCTAGTCCAATGTAGGAATGAGAGTTAAACAATTTTTCCTGACATATTTTTTCTTTGTAATCATATAAACACTGTATAAAAACAACAAGGTTTAGAAGAATTTGAGAAGTAAGTACACAAACCCTCAGGCCTCCTACTTTCTGAAGGTCAAGGGAAGTAGACTTCCACCAAATGATGAAAATCTTTTATCTAATTGATTCTGTTTTTTATTATAAAATGAAACAAAAAATAAAATCAGGCTCAATCCTTTTAAAATATGAATTACTTTTAAGTAAGAAACTGTGGAAGAATTATTAAATTGCATAGAATAAATACGTTTTCTTTTTATGGGAAGAAGCATTGTAGTAAGATTCTTGAAATAGGAAGCTACCAAGCTTTGCATTTTGAATTTAAAGAATTCAAAGTTAGAGGGTTGCACACCTGGAAATGTAGGAATAATACAGATAAAAGCATGAATCATATCCTCAAGAAAAACGTAAGTAACCTCGTAATGCTTATAGTAGAAATTGAACAAGAATTAGGAAATGGCTTGTAAAAATAGAAATCTAGATCAAGATACATGTATTCCTAATTCGTTAAATGGTAATTCCTTTATACAAGCACTTACAGATAATAATTTTTAAAAATAATATGAATCTAAAAAGAGATCTTTAAAATAATAACATTTTGAGATATATTACAATAACACACAAATCCTGCTTCTTGGTGGTTAATTGGAGGTGAGAGTCTCAGAGACCTTCCTGTCAAGGATGCCTTTGAACTATGATCATCAGATCTTAGCCTTCTGAGTAGCTAGGATTAGAGGCATGATCTACCAGCCACCTGGATTTCTTGTTTTATTTTTTAAGATAGCATCTTGTCCAGGCCATTAGTATCCAAGTCATCTTACTGTAAATAAAAAGGATATTTGAATTGGCCAAAATGTAGAGATAAACTTTGTTATTTTATTGGTCTTCTAAGAGAAAGCTTCTTGGTGAACATACTTAAATATATATATATTATTCCCTGAAAATCGTTGGCATTGGGTATTGATTGATGATAAGCTTGAAATTCCAGAGGAACTCCTAGTTTTCTAAGAGTCCATACAAGTATCATTTAAGTAACATGAAAACAAAATCAACCCTTAATTACACAACATCCTCCTGATTGCACCAATCATATTATTAGCCAAAGTTTCCAGCACTCTTAATGAATGTCTTTTTCTCTAGACAAATAGTTTTCCTAACCTGCCAAGTTTCATTTGGAGCTTCAGAATCCTCAAGTCTAATTCTACTTGTGTACTCACAAGAGGGATTTGTGAAAACATGGAGATCTCTATATTCTTCCAGTTTTCAGTGCTAATCTGCTGGCATCAAAGCTTTGACCAGAACACACCACGGGTTTTCTATGACTATATTCCTCAGTGTTAAAAAATGTGAAATCAATATAAAGAGAAGAGTTCAGAGAAGATACATGGGATCCAGCTACTGGGCAAGAAACGGTTGGGAGTTAGATGGTAACAGGGAGTTTGGGTTGGAGTCTCTTATTGTGTGTGTTCTTATGAGAGACGATTTTAAACAAAATGTGAAATTCAATGAAAGTCATAACAAAATGTATTAAGAATATTAAAGTTTATTAAGAGAAACAAAAATATGCTTCTATACAGGAGAGTATGCTACCTCAGACAAGAGATAAATAACATGCTTTAAAATTTTTTGTTGAGCTGGGGAAGATGGCGGAGGAGAAGCTGGAGTCTAAACAAGCTCTTGCATACAAAGCAGTTTTAGAGTTCCAGTGAACAGTTCTAAGCCAGAGAATCACACCAAATGTGCCATCACAGGACAGAGTTAGGCCAGAGAGGGAAAATCCAGGCTAGGAGACACATCTGAGCTCTTACCAGTAGCTGCTGCGGCAGCAGCAGAGGCAATGATCGCAGGCACCATACCTGAGCCACAGAGAGTCCAAGACAAAGGAGCCAGGCGCAGCGGGCAAGCGGATTCTACTCAAAACCAGGAAGAACTGACAAGGAGCGGACATCTTCATCCTGCAGTTTGCAGACCAGAGAAGACCCAAGAACCAAGACTCGGCGTGAGTAAAAGCCCGATGTCCTCACTCCTTCTCAGGGAGTAGAGGAGGGAAGGCCAGTCCTCCCCATCCTCCCAGCACTGGAGATCTCCATCTTGGATACCGGCAAAGCTCGGCGGAGCTGCTAGCTCCAACTCAAGCCTTGGAATAAAACGATTCATTTAGCAGGTCACAAGAACTTAACGGCGGCGTGACCTGCCAGACTCAGCTCCACCCAGGGAAAAGTCACCCAGCTCAAGCGCCAGCCCTAGGAGTGGCTTTCTTCACTAGGTAATCAGAGCCAGAGGCTGCCCCTCCCTCTAGCAGCCTCGAAAATCAATTGAAATTCAGTAAACAGAAACCCTGAGAATGGCTCCAGGCTGGGCTCTGTGAGTTTTTCACAAACTAGCCCCCAGGAAAAGCTACTGTTTGTTGAAAAGCCTCAACTCTACCCAGAACCTAGCCTCATCACTGCATCCCCTTCTTTGGTGATACTCAAAGCAGATCTGCCTCCCATTGAACTAGCCTGGGAGGAGGATTGCAAAATCCTGGGTAAAGCAGAGCATTTTTCTGCCTGTTCGAACAAACTGACTTAAGAAACCAACCAAGCCACAGGACCACAAGCAGACCAGAGACTCCAACAAGAGGCTGGTTACGGACAAAAGGGAGATACAGGATTTTTCCCACCCCTCCCAAAAAAATCAAAGAACAATTTCTTCTTCTTCTTCTTCTTCTTCTTCTTCTTCTTCTTCTTCTTCTTCTTCTTCTTCTTCTTCTTCTTCTTCTTCTTCTTCTTCTTCTTCTTCTCTTCTTCTTCTTCTTCTTCTTCTTCTTCTTCTTCTTCTTCTTCTTCTTCTTCTTCTTCTTCTTCTTCTTCTTCTTCTTCTTCTTCTTCTTCTTCTTCTTCTTCTTCTTCTTCTTCTCCTTCTTCTCCTTCTTCTTCTCCTCCTTCTCCTTCTTCTCTTCTCCTCCTCCTCCTCCTCCTCCTCCTCCTCCTCCTCCTCCTCCTCCTCCTCCTCCTCCTCCTCCTCCTCCTCCTCCTCCTCCTCCTCCTCCTCCTCCTCCTCCTCCCTCCTCCTCCTTCTCCTTCTTCTTCTTCTTCTTCTTCTTCTTTTTGGTACTTTATATAAAAAAAATTTTTTTTTCTTTTGCAAAACGTTTTTTAACCTTTAATTTTTGCCTGTTTTGAAAGAAATTGTTTTCCAGTAACTTTTTTTTTCCTCTTATAATTTTTATTTTAGGGATACATGAGTGTGCATTTTTCTTTCTTTTTTTGTTTTCTTTCTCTTTTTTTCTTTTTTAATTATATTTTTGTTTTTTGTTCAGCTCTACTGAACTTCTGATCTTTTTTTCTTCCTTTCTTGTCCTCTTCACCTTTTCCTCTCTTTCATTCTTCTTTATGTGACTTAATTCTTGTCCTGCACATCCTCAGATAAACCGTACTTGAATATTACACCCTATCCCCCATTGTGTACACACTTAATCCACAAATTTATTACTCAATTCAAAACCTCTGAGACTTAAATTCCTTAATAGCAGTACTACCTCTTTATACCTATATAATAGTTTAAGCATTTTTATTTTTAAGTTTTTCACATCTCCTTTATATCCCTCCCCTTCTCTCAATATATTCACGTTCTTCTCTACATAGATTCGAATCTGCATAATATTATTAATTTTTAGTTTTCTATTTTTTTCAGGTCTCTTTTCTTTTCCCTTTCCTTTTCTTCTTTTTTCTCTCTCTCTACTTTCATCCTACCCAACCTATTTCCTGCTTTGAGATTAGGACTTAGTTAACTCTCCCTGTGCCTCCCCATATCAATCTATTCCTATTTTTTACCCAAATCTCTCCCTAACCCTAATAATTTCTGGTTTTACAAAATCTTCTTTGCAGTTTGTAGCCCATTAACATATAGTTGTATGATGTTGAATAGATGTATTTGTTGAACTAGATTGTATCTGTAGACTATTGACTGTGCAAATTCAGACTTTGGTTGACGCTTGCCTTAAGATAGTATTCTAGCACAAAACTGGTGCTATTTTCATCTCAAATGGGCAGAGTAAGGTGGAAAACACAAGAAAAATGGCAAATCCAGGTATCACAATTCCCAATCTTGATAATCAGGGGACAGAACAGATAATGAATAATCCAGAGGAGAGTTCCCAAACAGCTCTACAAACACTGCTGGCAAACATGATAAATGAAAAGATTGAAAACATACAAAGGACTCTGTATGAGCGTGATAGGGAGAGAGAGAAGGCAATCCAAAAGTTTATAAAGGAATATCATAAGCGTGAGGAAGCTACTCAAAAACTGATACAGGATTTGCATGAGCAGCTTGAGAATACTCAAAGAGAAAGGCAGGAATGGCGTGAGCAGTCTGAGAACACTAAAAGAGAACTACAGGAACTGCTTGAACGTGAGGAATCTAATCAAAGAGTAATACAGGAATTGAGAGAGCAGGAAGAGAATACACAAAGATCACTAAAGGCATTCATCGAATCCATTAACAAAGAGCTGAAGGAAGTCAGGGAGACCACAAAGGGAATGCTGAATGGAAATCAACAGAAGGAATGGGAGTCCAAGGAAACCATAACCAATCAACTAAGTGATTTGAGAATAAACACTGAACACCAAATTAAGGAAGTAAAGAAGTTCATACAAGATCTAAAACAAAGTTCCAACAAAGAATTTGAAGCCATCAAAGCTGACCAATTAGAAGGAAAAGAGATAAAAAAACAAAGTAGAAAGTCTTGACAGCAGGTTAGACCATGCAGAAGATTGAATCTCAGGTATTGAACACAGCCTAGATATTATAGAGAAAGAACATACAACCATCCAAGACAAGTCCAAGAAATATGATAGATCTATCCAACACTTGGAAGACACCATCAGAAGGCCTAATCTAAGGATAATGGGTGTAGAGGAGCACCTAGAAACAGAAGTCAATGGTCTAGGAAATTTGTTTAACAGGATCCTAGCAGAGAACTTCCCAAACGTACAAAAAGATAGGCCTATTCAGATACAAGAAGCTTTTAGACACCTCACTCCAGTTAGAACAGCAAAAATCAAGAACTCTAACAACAACAGATGCTGGAGGGGATGTGGACAGAAAGGAAACTTACTTCATTGTTGGTGGGAATGTAAACTTGTTCAACCACTTTGGAAAGCAGTATGGAGGTTCCTCAAAAGACTCCACATAGAGCTCCCCTATGACCCAGCAATCCCACTTTTGGGCATTTACCCAAATGATCACAAACAAGGCCACACTAAAGCTACCAGCACAACTATGTTTATTGCAGCATTATTTACCATAGCTAAGACATGGAACCAACCCAGATGCCCCTCAGTAGATGAATGGATCAAGAAGATGTGGTATATATACACAATGGAATTCTATGCCTCCATCAGAAAGAATGACATTTCCCCATTTGTTAGGAAATGGAAAGGCTTGGAAAAAATTATATTAAGTGAAGTAAGCCAGGCCCAAAGAAACATAGGTCCCATGGTTTCCCTTATTTGCAATATCTAGTATAGGCATGAGTCAAGCGGAAAAAGTCAGATAATGTGATGTTAGGAAAACGAAACCTCAAATATGTATTTTAATGTTTTTGTTTCTTTCATGCATGTATTTCTAACGCATTTATAAGATTATTTCTTTGTTGCTTTGTATGTCCCTCCCCCACAGTGTAACCCCCGCTTTCACTATATTTGATGTCAGTATAACATGTGGAAGAGATGGGGACAAACAAGTCGTTTAAGGATTCAGGTGGACCTGTTGCAACAATGAGAAGTACAAAATGTCATGTCAAAACCAGCTTTACAATGTCGGTGGGGGGGGGGGTGGGGGGGTATGATTGGGTGGGAGGGAGGGGGGAGGCTGGGAAGGGAGGTGAAGGGTAAACAAAGGAGGAGGCTGCAATGCTTGGTAAGAAATGTATGCATTATCCTGCCCATGTAATTGTAACCCCTCTGTACAGTATGTTCTCAAATAAAATAAAATAAAATTAAAAAAAAAAGAAGCTTTTAGAACCCCAAATAGACCAGACCAGAATAGGACATCCCAAAGGCACATTATAATCCACACAGGATCAACTCAGACCAAGGAAAAGGTCCTTAAAGCTGTCAAGGAGAAAGATTAATCACCTATAAAGGGAAACCAATTAGAATCACCTCAGATTTCTCAGCAGAGACAATCAAAGCAAGAAGAGCCTGGAATGATGTATGCCATGCCCTAAAAACAAACAACTATCAACCAAGAATACTGTACCCAGCCAAACTCTCCTTCATAACTGAAGGCCAAATAAAAACCTTCCATAACAAAGAAAAATTGAAACAATACATCTCCACCAAACCAGCCTTACCAAAGATTCTTAAAGATGTCCTACACATAGAAAACCAACAAGACCATAATAAAGGCCAAGAAACTGCACCCAAACTGTGAATCCAAGAACCATAGGAAGAACCCAGGTTTCCCAGCCCCCAAGAAGGTGGATAACATGGCAGGAACTCCCAAATACCTCTCAGTCCTATCTCTTAACGTTAACGGACTGAACTCTCCAATTAAGCGACATAGACTGTCTAGTTGGATTAAAAAATAAGACCCTTCTATCTGCTGCCTTCAGGAGTCACATCTTGCCCATAAAAACAAACACATTTTCAATGTGAAAGGCTGGAACAAAATCTACCAAGCAAACGGACCGCATAAACAGGCGGGAGTTGCAATCCTAATATCAGATAAAATAGACTTCAAATTAAAATTCGTGAGAAGAAATAAAGAAGGTCACTACATACTAATTAAGGGATCTCTCCTTCAGGAGGATATTACAATTCTAAATATCTATTCGGCAAGAATGGAGCACCCAAATTTATCCAAGAAACACTACTTCCCTCAAATCCCATATAGATCCAAAGACATTAATTGTTGGGGATTTTAACACACCACTCTCCCCACTAGATAGATCAACTCGGCAAAAACACAACAGAGAAACTGCAGATCTAAACAGCTGCATAGATCAACTAGATTAAACAGACATCTACCGAACATTTCACCCAGCAGCATCAGAATACACGTTTTTCTCAGCAGCACATGGAAAGTTTTCTAAAATAGACCACATTTTAGGCCACAAAGCAAACTTGTCTAAATTCAGAAACATTGAAGTTATACCTTGCATTCTCTTTGACCACAAGGGAATAAAATTAGAACTCAACAACAAAAGCCACCAAAGGAAGTCCGGTATCACTGCTGAATCACGAGTGGGTCATGGAAGAGATTAGAAAGGAAATTCAAATGTTCATGCTATTCAACAAAAATGAACACACAAATTACCAGCTCCTCTGGGACACAGCTAAGGCAGTACTCACAGGCAAGTTTATAGCTCTGAGCTCCTACATCAACAAATTAGAGAGATCTGAAAGCAACAAATTAATGACAAATCTAAACCTCCTTGAAAAAGAGCAGCCAAATAAACCCCAATCAGTAGATGAAAAGAAATAATTAAAATTAAATCAGAATTAAATGAATTAGAATCCAAAAAAAACTATAGAAAGAATCAACAAAACAAAGAGTTGGTTCTTCGAAAAAATTAAAAAAATTGACAGACCCTTAGCAAATCTTATCAGAAAAAGAAGAGAACACATCCATATAAATAAACTCAGACATGAGAATGGAAACATCACCATGGAAACAATCAAGATTCAGAACATTATAAGGGAATACTTCTCAAAACTTTATGCTAATAAGTTTGAGAACTTGTCAGAAATGGACCTTTTCCTAGCAAATATTGACATGCCAAAACTAAACCAAGATGAGTTAAACCATATAAAGAGACCCATATCAAGCATTGAAATAGAAACAGCAATGAGAGACCTCCCAGCCAAGAAAAGTCCAGGACCAGATGGTTTTACAGCGGAAATTTACAAGGCCTTCAAAGCAGAGCTCACACCAATACTCCTCCAACTCTTCAATGAAATTGAAAGAGAGAGTTCACTACCGAACACATTCTATGAAGCCATCATAACCCTCATCCCAAAACCAGGCAGGGACTCATCAAAGAAAGAGAACTATAGACCCATTTCTTTGATGAACATTGATGCAAAACTTCTCAACAAAATTTTGGCCAATCGACTTCAACAATTCATCCAAAAAATCATACACCACGATCAAACAGGATTCATTTCAGGGATGCAAAGCTGGTTCAATATATGCAAATCAATTAATATTATTCATCACATCAACAGGAGCAAGAATAAGAACCACATGGTTATCTCAATAGATGCAGAAAAAGCATTCGACAAGATCCAACACCCCGTTATGATGAAGGTTTTGGAAAAATTAGGAATCCATGGAACATTCCTCAATACAATAAAGGCTGTATATGACAAACCTACAGCCAGCATTATACTTAATGGTGAAAAACTAAGCCATTTCCTCTTAACTCAGGAACAACACAAGGATGCCCACTCTCTCCACTTCTCTTCAATCTAGTATTAGAATGCCTAGCTACAGCAATAAGACAAGATGCAGACATAAAACTCTCCCTCTTTGCAGATGACATGATCTTGTATTTAAAGAATCCCATGGACTCCACTCCCAAATTACTCAAGCTGATTCAAAACTTTGGCAAAGTAGCAGGGTATAAAATTAACCCCCCAAAATCAATGGCTTTTCTCTATGCCAACAATGAGAAAAATGTGGCTGAAATTAGGAGAGCAACTCCATTTGTAATAACCCCACAAAAATTAAAATACCTAGGAATTAACTTAACCAAAGAAGTGAAGGACCTCTATGATGAAAACTTTAAAATCTTGAAAAAGGATATTAAAAAAGAACTTAGAAAATGGCAAAACCTCCCATGCTCCTGGATTGGAAAGATTAACATCGTGAAAATGGCAATACTTCCCAAGGCTATCTACAAATTCAATGCGATACCTATCAAAATTCCAACCTCATTCTTCAAGGAAATAGAAGAGGCAATCCAAAAATTCATATGGAACAATAAAAGACTCCAAATAGCAAAAACGCTCCTCAACGGAAAGAACACTGCTGGAGTAATATCAATACCAAATTTCAAACTCTACTATAAAGCCATAGTAATCAAAACAGCTTGGTATTGGCATAAGAACAGACCTCAGGACCAATGGAATAGGATTGAAAACCCAGAAATGAACCTACAGACCTATAGCCATCTAATCTTCAATAAGGGGGCTAAAACAATAGAATGGAAGAAAGACAGCCTCTTCAGTAAATGGTGCTGGCAAAATTGGTTAACTACTTGTAGAAAACTAAAGCTAGATCCTTATATATCACCCTGCACCAGAATCAACTCCAAATGGATCAAAGACCTCGAAATCAAAGCAGACACTCTGAAAACATTACAGGATGGAATAGGAGAAACTCTAGGTCTCCTTGGCTCAGGCCAAAATTTTCTGAATAGAGACCCAGAAACACAACAAATCAAAGAAAGGTTGGACAAATGGGATTGCATGAAGTTGCAGAGCTTCTGCATGGCAAAGGACATAGCTAGCAAGATCAATAGAAAGCCCACCAGTTGGGAGAAGATCTTCACTAGCCATACAACAGACAAGGGTCTTATATCTAAAATATACTTGGAACTCAAAAAATTAAATCCCCCAACAACAAATCCTCAAAGAAACAACTGCCCAATAAATAAGTGGGCTAAAGTCTTAAAGAGAAACTTCTCTGAAGAAGAAAGAATGATAGCTAATAGACACATGAAGAAATGCTCAACATCCCTAGCCATAAAAGAATTGCAAATCAAAACAACATTGAGATACCACCTCACTCCAGTTAGAATGGCAAAAATCAGGAACTCTAACAACAACAGATGCTGGAGGGGATGTGGACAGAAGGGAACCTTACTTCATGGTTGGTGGGAATGTAAACTTGTTCAACCACTTTGGAAAGCAGTATGGAGGTTCCTCAAAAGACTTCACATAGAGCTCCCCTATGACCCAGCAATCCCACTTTTGGGCATTTTCCCAAATGTTTACAAACAAGACTACACTAAAGCTACCAGCACAATTATGTTTATTGCAGCATTATTTACCATAGCTAAGATCTGGAACCAACCCAGATGCCCCTCAGTAGATGAATGGATCAATAAAATGTGGCATATATACACAATGGAATTCTATGCCTCCATCAGAAAGAATGACATTGCCCCATTTGTTAGGAAATGGAAAAACTTGGAAAAAATTATATTAAGTGAAGTAAGCCAGGCCCAAAGAAACATAGGTCCCATGATTTCCCTTATTTGCAGTATCTAGTATATGTATGAGTCAAGTGGAAAAGGTCAGATAATGTGATGTTAGGAAAATGAACCCTTAGATATGTATTTTAATGTTTTTTTCTTTCATGCATTTTTTTCTAACGCATTTGTAAAATTATCTCTTTGTTGCTTTGTATGTCCCTCCCCCACAGTATAACCCCTGCTTTCACTATATTTGATGTCAGTATATCTTTTGGAGGAGATGGGGAAAAACAAGTCGTTTAAGGATACTGGTGGACCTGTTGCAACAATGAGAAGTACAAGTTGTCATGTCGAAAATGAGCTTTACAATGTTGGTGCCGGGAGGGGGGGGGGGGTGGGGGGGGGTGGAGTTTTTGGGAGGAGCCTGGGAAGGGATGTGAAGAGTAAACAAAGGAGGATTCTGCAATGCTTGAGAAGAAATGTACGCATTATCCTGCCCATGTTATTGTAACCCCTCTGTACAGTATGTTCACAAAAAAAAATAAAATTGAAAAAAAAATAAAAATTTTTGTTTTTATATTAAAGGTGAGGTACAGAGAGGTTATACTTACATACATCCAGTAGCATTGGTATACTTTTGAGGATCCAGTTTTATTCCCACTTTTAGTGGGGTTTGAGCATAAGTTTTAGAAGAGAATTTTGTAAATTATTAAGGCAGGTTTTTAAAAAAATTTTACTGGAAAGGTCATGTACAGAGTAGTTACAGTTACATAAGCCAGGTAATGAGTATATTTCTGTTTGAACAGTGTCAGTCTCTCCCTCATCTCCTCCCAGTTATTTTCCTTCCTACCCCCCACTGCAAGTTGTGTAGTTCATTTTTAACATAGTGTCTAGTGAGTATTACTGCTGAATTAATTCACCATTTTCCCACTATTTCTATATATCCCATTACTCTTCCCAAAACAGATAAGCATATATACAAGACAAAAGGTACAGAAAATCAAAAACAGCAACAAAGGAGGGGAAAACCCCCACAAAATGTGATGTAACAAAAAGCCTCTTGTTTCTATTTCTTGGAGGTCATTTCAATAAACATCATTTTGTATGATAATATGCACTTAGCTGTCCTCTCCTAATAATATCTTACTTTGGTCTCACCATATGAATGTTTATAATTCTGTTTAATTGATCATGTTCAAGTGTAATTTTTTGTCTTTTAAAATCCATTGTGTTTACTTATAAATTTATGAGCACGTTCTGAATAATACAAGTGAGAGAAACCATGCAACCTATGTTTCTTTGGAACTGGCTTACCTTGCTTAATATAATTTTTTACAAGTCTTTCCAATTTTTTTATGAATGGTACAATATCATTCTTTCTTATGTAAGCATAGAATTCTATTGTATATATATCACATTTTCTTGATCCATTCATCCACTGAGGAGCATCTGGGGTGATTCCATATTTAGACTATGGTAAACAATGCTGCAATGAACATGGTTGTGCTGGTGGCTTTAGTTTGGCCTGATTTGTTGTCAATTGGATAAATGCGCAGCAGTGGGATTGCTGGATCATAGGGAAGCTCTGTGTTAAATCTTTTGATGAACCTCCATACCTCTTTCCAGAATGATTGAACAAGTTTACATTTCCACCAACAGTGTAGCCATGTTCCTTTTTGGCCTCATTTCCGACAGCATCTGTTATAGTTAGTTTCCTCGATAATGGCCATTTCAGCTGGGAGGAGATAGAGTCTCATTGTTGTTTTGATTTGCACTTCTTTTATAGCCAGAGATGTTGAACATCTTTTCATGTGTCTATTGGTCATTCTTACTTTTTCTTCTGAGAAGTTTCTTTTTAAGTCTTTAGCCCATTTATTAATTGAGTTGTTTCTTTGAGGATTTATTTGGGGAGGAGTTAATATTTTGAGCTCTAAGTTTGTTTTGAGGCACTTGTCTGATGCATAGCTAGTAATCTCCCATCCTGTAGGCTTTCTGTTTATCTTGCTAGCTGTGTCCTTTTCCATGCAGAAACTCTTCCGTTTGATGCAATGCCCTTTATTAAGTCTTACTTTGATTTGTTGTGATTCTGGATCTTTATTTAGGTAGGTTTGATCTGTATCAAGGAGCCCTAGCATTGCCCCTATTCTTCCTGTAATATTTTCAGGGTATCTGGTCTTACATGGAGCTCTTTGATTCATTTGGAATTGATTCTGATTCAGGGTGATATATAAGGATCTAACTTAAGTTCTCTGCAAATGTATATCCAATTTTGCCAGAGCCATTTGTTGAAGATGCAGTCTTTCTTCCCTGTGTTTTTGGTTTTTTACTCCCTTATCAAATATTTGGTGGCTATCTGTCTGTGGGTTTATTTCTAGGTCTTCTATTCTATTCCATTGGTCTTCAGGCCTAATCTTGTGCCTGTACTAAGCTGTTTTTTTTTAGTATTATGTCTTTGTAATAGAATTTGAACTTTGGTATTGATATTCCTCTGACACTGTTCTTCCTGCTAAATATTGTTTTTGCTATTTGGGTGTTTTATTATTCTGTATGCATTTTTGGATTGTTTTCTCTATGTCATTGAAAAGTCTTCTTGGGTTTTTATGGATATTGCATTGAATTGGTAAATTGTTTTAGGCAGTATTGCCACTTCCACAATGTTAATCCTTCCAATCCAGAAAAATTTTCTATATCATTAAATCTGCTTTAATTTCCTTTTTCAAATTTTTGAAGTTTTCATACTTCATCCTACATATCTTTGGTTAATTCCTAGGTATTCTTTGTTCCTTTTTTTAACTATAAAAATAGAGTTGCTTTATGATTTCTTCTCAGTCTTCTCATTGTTGGAATACAGTAAAGCTACTGATTTTTATGGGTTAATTTTATACCCTACTACTTTGGCAAAGTTTCAAATCAGCTCAAGTAACTTAAGGGAGGAATTTATAGGGTTCTTTAACACAGGATCATACCATCTGCAAAAACGAGAGGTTTACTTCTTCTTTCCCTATTTGAATCCCCTTCATGCTTTTCTTTTGTCTTATTGCTCCTTCTAGGAATTCCAATACTATATTACAGAGGAGTGGCAAGAGTCATCGTTGTCTTTTTATTGATTTTAGAGGAAATAATTTTAACTTTTTATCTTTAAGTATAATGGTGGATGTAGGTTTGTTATATACAGCGGTCATTCATAGAACATAAACTCAAGTCCTTGGTACTTTCATTGAGCTTTTCTGCTCAATGCTCAAGCTCTGTCACTTTCTGATGGTTAATTGAAGATAAGTGTCTCACAGACATTCTTGCTTGGGCTGGCTTCAAAATACTGTCCTCAGATCTCAGCCTCCTGAGTAGCTAGGATTATAGGTATGAGCCACAAGCACCCAGCTAGAAATGTTTTACAAATCAATTATATCTCATCATAGACCCTATTGTAATCCTTATAACAGATGTGATTACCTCTATAGGTATGGAAATCAACTCTAAAATTTGTCCTACTTATTATCAAATCTTTTCAATATAAAGCCTTTATTTTCTGTCAAATTCTGATGCCACAGTATTGGTATCTATATACCAAGAGGAGATCCCTGCTCAGTAACACTATTATATAACCCACTTCAGCCTCTAGGAAAAGTACAGAGTAAAAACATCAACTGAGCTTCAAGTATAGGCAATACACTAATGCATTGGAAATGCAAAGATTGTAGGTATTACCATGAACCCCAGTGAGCCCTGTTAACTACAATGGATAGACACACAGACCTAGACTCAAATCAAATTTAACACATTAATCAAACATGTAAAAGTAGAGAATGGAGGGAGGACAATTACTAAATTATCATGCTAGGACTCAGAAAATAACTCTCTCAAAATATAGGATGTCATGCATGCTGAGAAATTTGATATAAAGGAATTTATTTGATTTTCATTAAGCCCAGCATGTAAAAAGAAACTAAAAACCCATTACCCCTTACCTGAAATCCTTTTCTATTTCCATCTATTTGATGGAATTCACTACAAGAGTGTTTGTCCCTTAAGTTCATTCAAATTACACAGAGACTAGCTCTAGGACTCTTCTTTTTTTTAATATATTTTAATTGTAAAAATACTATACAGAGGGGTTACAGTTACATGAGAAAGTAATGAGTACATTTCCTATCAAGCATTGTTACCTCCTTCTTTGTTTTTCCCCTGCCATCCTTCCCTCCCACCTCCAACTAGCCCTCCCCTAACATCCTCCCACCCCCACCTAAATTGTAAAGTTCATTTTTCAACATAGTGTCTTGTACATCTCATTGTTACAATGGGTCAACCTGTATCCCTATTAAGCATTTTGTTTTTTCCCTTCCCCTCTCCAAATTAGAGAAATGTGTATACAAGATGCAGGGCACCGACATCAAATACATTGACAACAGGGGGGAGGAGCATACAAAGAAACAAAAAAATCACATGGTACATTATAAATACATTAGGAACAAGAGCAAGCAAGAAAAAAATACTGTGTCCTTATCTTGGGGTTCATTTCACTTAATATCTTGTTATCTGATCTTATGTACATACCTTTCTATGATTATTCTTTTCTCTCAATAATCATTTAGAGGCTCTCATGATTGTTTTACATCCTATTTCAGACCACATAATAAACAAGGTTATACAAGTTTTTGAATAATGGGAATCAAGCAAATAACTACACCCCTGTGATTTTCCCCTCTTGCCTGGTATAGAAATTTGTATGCTTTTTCTTTGATTTAATCTTGACCAGTTTATTCCAGTTGATCTTGGTAAGGAAGAGGGGAAATTTCCTTTTACTGTACAATCCAAAGTAAGGAAATGGAAATATCCCTAACAATAAAGGAGATAGTGAGTCAGAGAAGTTAATAACTTGCCTAAAGGCACACTTGGTAAGTGGAAGAGATTCATTCACATCCACTTCCAAACTCTGTGTTCTTTCTACTCATTAGAAACTATCTTCTAAGGTACTATGTTTCTATAGTAGAAATTTGCTCAACTCCTTTTCTTCTTTGTTTTCCTATAAAACCATTTGAAAGGCTTCTTTTTCAAAGGAGGCCTCTTCTCCTATAACTTCTCTATCACTTTTTCCCCTGCTTTACATATTTTCGTTTTGCCCATTTTTCTTTCTGCCACAATGTTAGCACTTTTACCCATTGTATTCTTTGAACCTACTGTCTTTATCCCAGAGTTCTGATCAATCTGTAGAGCTCAGCAAGGAAGACTGCTTATCTGAGTATTTCATAAGGAAGTAAAAACTTACATTTGAATGTCCAAATCTATCCTTCTGCATGCCTCAGTTGGCTCATTACCCTTTTTCATTTTTTATTTTTGGTGAAGATCTTCCTTGCAAGTTTCACACTAGGTGATTATGAAAAGAATTAAGTGATGTGAATTTCTTAATCAATTTCATGCTGAGAGGATCAGCAAGTTATAACAGAAAGAGAGTTTTAAGGAAATTAATACCCTATCTAGTTTGACTCTTTTTCTGTACCCACAATGCAGACTAAGATTCTTAATACATTCAGGAAAAAAACAATAAATTAATGCATAAATAAAAACATTAGTTCTCAGCAGTGAGATACACTCTCAGATACCAGTTGTAAGAAGCTTTCCATGGGATGAAAGAAGTATTTATAGCCACTCTGGCTCAAGGTACATCGGGTCCCTTCTTCCTCCATGTTCCTTCCTATCCATTGAAAGGAATAAGATACTAATTTCCAATTCTATAGATCCATCTATGTTATGGATTACCACCTCTTGGTCCAACGATGAGTTTAGGTTTCTTTAGGATTTTCTCCTTCTTCAAAATTTTGTTTTGAATCTCATTTTTATATACCATCTTAGAGAATCCACTCTTGCCTGAAGGACAGGGAGTAATGAGTGGATGGGAATAAATGACACAAAACCTTCTCAAACTGTTTTTCCCTCAATTTTTCCTATATAACAGCCATTAGATTCCCTTGGGAGGCTCAGTGTTTTAAACCATATGGCCCACAAAGATTCTTTCCTGTTTTATGTTTCACATCCTTCCCTAAGGCATGCCACACTTCAGGAACACTGATGTAGAAAATGAAAATCTTTGTCTAGAGCTTTTCTGTGTTTGCTACAATGTCTTCCCACTGACAGAAGCAAAGATATTCCAAGAGTGTCCCTTCATTGAAGCTTATGTTATGACATGTATTTGCCTAAGGCCTTAAGATTCAGAGTCTATTCAGTTCCGTTAGCTGAGCAAGTTGTGTAGGCCATGTGGATTTCAGGTTCAGTTCCTAAATCCACTGCAATCATCATGGAATGGGCAGCAGGTTATGATGCATAGGTTATGTCTGTTTCTTAAACCAAGGAACAATGAGTGGCATTATCTTTCCCAACACCAGCCTACCAAGTGGACTCTCATCTGCATTCAGCTATATTTTCATACTGTGAGTATTAGATCAATATGATGTATGTCCTAACTACCTTATTCCAAAAATTAGAAATAAAAAAGCAAGACAGGTTTTTTTCTTCTGATAGGCTACCCAACACATGACTTCTTGAAAAGTAAGGTATTAAAACTACTCATTTGCTCCTGTTTCGTTATTCATTCACCTCAAAGAGACATAGATAAAACCTAAATGAGATTTCTTTTACCACTGAGTTACAGTTCATTTTTCACAATTCCATTCCTAATTTTTCTACACAGTTGCAATTTACCTCCTTTTTACACATAAAAGTGTTATAACGTTTGTAGGCTCCTTGGATATTGTGTTACAAAAATGCTTTTGTGACCATTTTTGTTCAATATTACTTTTTTCTTTTGTCACATATGGCAAGATTTAAATTCTTTTTAAGTATAGAATAGGAAAATCAGTTTACAAAGTGATGACCATTCAGACTAATTTTTTAAAAAAGTAATATATTTTGATACAGTGAAAGGGAGAAAATGCTTGTACATTTCTTAGGGAAAGTGTGAAGAATGTATATACAAATATGTGTACATATATATGTCAACTACATCCATTAGCATTTCTTCACATTAAAACACTTCATAACTGTTCATACTCCTGCGATAAAGAGAAAGCTTGTCTGGAAATTAATACTCTGCATTGTGTTGTATTCAGACCAATAGATAAAGCAGAAATTCTAAGATGTTTAGCATTATTATGCCTATAATAAGATCTGAATAAACCAATGTTTCTCATAATATGCAATCTTATATAATACTTATCACAATGCAGATTGGCCACATTGATATTTCAATCTTGTTTCTTCTGTATTTATATATAAGTGTCATGAGAACCCATGTCTCTTGTGTGTTCATCTGTTTTATTTCACATTTCCAATACTTAGTATAAAAAGTTTGAAAAATAAGTAGGTGCTTCCTAATTACTGGAATAAATGTACTGGCGTGGTGCCTTAGCATTAGATATGACAGCACTGATATTAAGATCTCTGTCTCTGATGAAAAAGCTCACCATAATTATTCTGTACTTTTCTTGCTCATTTGCTTCTAACAAAATTGCTTTTATTCCGCAAGGTGTGTTTCTAGATGGTGTTGTCAAAGAACATGAAAATATGCATATGGTCTGATCTCTGGACCATTTGACAGTCCCTTAACGGTGAGGTTTTCCACTAATCCCAGGAACTGTGCCATTAATCATCAAGCATGCCTCAAAGCTCACCTGCTATGTCTACAGTTTGCTATTATAACTCATTTGTTTGCCTGATTTGGGTCGTGATATTGAAATCCTGGAATCCTTAAAAGAAACTTGTTTCAGCAATGATACATATGTTGCTCTACAAATTGAATGACAGTGGTAACAGATGCTGTCTAGATTTGACAGCTTATACATGTATATGTATAGTTATTTAAATATTTCATCAAATCACTGCTTTGGTTATCATAAATGAGGTCAAATTTTACAAAAGCTTCATAAATTTTGTCTCATTGATTGATTCATATTAAATCACCGTTGGATCATACCATGCTTGAATGCACACATACACACAAACAGACACAGACCCACATAGACACAGACATACACACACACACACAAAACCATACTTCCTCTCTCATAAAGCAATGGTCATTACTAGAATTTATAGATACACATCATTTCTTTTCATATGACAACCTCTCCTAGGCCTGTCTTTTCAGATTTATAATCCATCTTTGAAGCTCTCTAAGGAAGGATTCTCCCACCAAAGAGCAACCACTGAATGATTAAAATAATTTTCCATCTTGCAGAGTTCTTTTCTCACCCTTTACCCCCACAGGCTAAAGCCATAAACAAGAAAGCAAATACCACACTAGTTTAAACTATATTTAAATTTCTTACTACAAGGACTAGAAAACGCATGTAAAGTAAGCTCCTAAATGGCCAAGTAACAGTTGAATTAGAGTATTGATGGAAGAAAGAAGGCAATATTAAAAAATGTAAATAAATCTGTATTAGTCTATTGTTTTCTACTGTAAACAAATATTGAGCTTAGCACTCATAAAAAATGTATTTACTTAGCTCACAATTTTAGGAGCTGAAACCCAAAAATCATGGTACCATCTCCAGAAAATGTCCTCTTGTCACCAACACTTTCTGATGGATGTCATCATAATATGAAAGGGAGAGATCACATGGTGGCATAGGATACAACAGTAAGGAGTGGGACCTGTTTGTACTTCTCACTAGGCTTTGCCTCCTAAAAGACGAACATCTCAACCGTAGCAACCAAGCTCCAGCACAGAAGTGCTGGAGAGATTCTGTTGCTCGTCCTCAAAGTTCATATCCTTTTCATGATGGAAAATAAAATCATTCCATCTTATTGAGTCCCAAAGTCTGAACTTCTTCCAGCACCAATCCAAAGTCCAAGTCCAAAGTCTCCTAGGAAACTTAAGGCAAACTCATTCAGCTATGAACCTGTAAAAATCCAAATCTTGATGATTGCTTTTCTAACAGATGACTCCCAGGGCCTTTAGAAAAATAATACAATACTGTAAAAAATGGACAATGACTTTAAAAGATTTACATCTCATAGAACTAGAAGAATTCACTAGGAGTTTGGAGAGTAAATGCTGGGTCATCTGAATTCTGTAGAGGCTGATGTAAAAGAGAGGGCAGTGTACTCGAGTCAAGGAGAAGCGTGAATATGATTTAGTCATGCTGAAGCAAGTGCTAAGTCCATCTTCATTAATGCTTCGTCTACTCTTTTGACATTCATGTATCTACCATTATTACTTCATTGCATTGAGAGTTTCATGTGTCGGCCTGAAATGTGCCTTCTTGTTTCATGTGTCTTGAAGTGAGCATTATAATTATAAAGGAGTACAAATGGAATCCAAGTCATTTCTAAGAGCTGCTAACTGGCAGTGTGTGTGAGAGAGGATTATGTCTGAATTCATCCACTGTCCTTTCTGAAGAGCTCATTTGCTTTCTAAGTGATGGAGACTGGAATCTATCATTACTTAAAGAACTTATTCTCCTCTTTCTTCTCCAAAACTACACTAACAATCTACACAAATTGTCCACTTTTTTCTTTTACATTTTTCTGCAAGTAAATGCTATTTTCTCACAGAAAGGCTTTGTGAAGAGGTAGGAAGTGAAGCAGTTTGTATGGAAACAGAAGAGCATATTTCACTTAGGAGAGACCCTTCAAAATCTCCTCAGATATCATCCTTTGAAATCAGACTAGTACATGAAAACTTGTTACAAGTTTTCTCTCTAAAGGAGGCTGCTACAAACAATTGTTTACTGTTGAAAATTGTTTACATATTGAAAAGAACATGAGGCAAAAAGTCATTTAACCATTGAGGTATTGAATATAATATGCTCTTGAAATAATGAAGCTAGAATTGATAGTCATTGAATTATCCACAAATGCAAAAACAAACTTTCAAACAATGTTGAAGTAGCCTTAGTCCTTTCTTAAAAAAATCTTTGCCATTCAAATATCAAGAACTCTAACAACAACAGATGCTGGAGGGGATGTGGACAGAAGGGAACCTTACTTCATTGTTGGTGGGAATGTAAACTTGTTCAACCACTTTGGAAAGCAGTATGGAGGTTCCTCAAAAGACTTCACATAGAGCTCCCCTATGACCCAGCAATCCCACTTTTGGGCATTTACCCAAATGTTTACAAACAAGACCACACTAAAGCTACCAGCACAATTATGTTTATTGCAGCATTATTTACCATAGCTAAGATCTGAAACCAACCCAGATGCCCCTCAGTAGATGAATGGATCAAGAAAATGTGGCATATATACACAATGGAATTCTATGCCTCCATCAGAAAGAATGATATTGCCCCATTTGTTAGGAAATGGAAAAACTTGGAAAAAATTATATTAAGTGAAGTAAGCCAGGCCCAAAGAAACACAGGTCACATGGTTTCCCTTATTTGCAATATCTAGCTATATGTATGAGTCAAGTGGAAAAGGTCAGATAATGTGATGTTAGGAAAATGAACCCTTAGATATGTATTTTAATGTTTTTTTTCTTTCGTGCATTTGTTTCTAATGCATTTGTAAGATTATCTCTTTGTTGCTTTGTATGTCCCTCCCACACAGTATAACCCCTGCTTTCACTATATTTGATGTCAGTTTAACTTGTGGAGGAGATGAAAAACAAGTCTTTTAAGGATACAGGTGGACCTGTTGCAACAATAAGAAGTACAAGTTGTCATGTCGAAAATGAGCTTTACAACGTTGTTGCGGGGGGGGGGGGGGGGGGGGATTGGGGGGGGGAGGGGGGGAGGCTGGGAAGGGATGTGAAGGGTAAACAAAGGAGGAGGCTGCAATGCACGCATTATCCTGCCCATGTAATTGTAACCCCTCTGTACAGTTTGTTCACAAAAAAAAAAAATAAATAAAATTTAAAAACAAATCTTTGCCATAAAAAATTGGAAATCCTTTGGTTCCGTCTGTGTCATTGTCTTTATGAAAACAATGAGTGTGCATCAGAAAATTAGTCACTTTAAATGATCTTGCAAATGTGATGAGTATTTGAAAGGACAATCTCCTTCCAACCACAATCTGGACTAGGCACAGAGGTAATCTCATTTGAAGCATTCTCATCTCCAGAATGGCAATATATTGAGTTGTTTATCCTGGAAATGAAGCCAGCTAGGCTTTGCTCAACATTGTATTTATATCATAAGCATAGCCAAGCTTTTCAGAGGCACTAATCCCTCTGGAACTCTATGCCTAAAATGCAAATGCAGGAATCCCTTCTCTCCAGTACAGCAATAAGACAGCTTTCTTTGAAGAAGAAACAAATTGTAACTCCCATTTCTGCTTTAATTCCTGCTCAGGAACTCTCTTTTCATTCAAAGAGATCCCCTTGCTGAAAGTACATCTCTCCATATTCCTTTTGTTGGATAAATTAATGAGATAAATGATACTGCAAGATAAATAGTATTCTTCAAAAAATATATATATTGAAGTCCTAACCCTAATACTTGTGATGTAACCTGATTTGGAAATACATTCTTTATGAATGTGATCTTATTAAGATGAGGGTATATTTGTTTGACAGTGTATCTCAGTCTAAAAAGGGTGGTGTTTTTATACAAACAGAAAACCAAACAGGGAAAGAGAATACCATATGAAGAACCAGAAAACTGCAGGCAGAAGGAATTGACCTGATGGAGACAGTGGCAGATACTGGACCTATGATGCTACAAGTCAAGGATCCATGGGTCTCTGGGAAGCTGGAAGAGACATGTAGAGTCCTCTCCTTGCAGACTGCACAGGAACATGTGCCTGACAACATCTTAATTTTAATATCTAGCTTTCAAACTGTGATATGATAAGATGTTCCTATAAACCACCTAGTTTGTGGCCCTTTAGAAGGGCAGACTAAGTAAATTAACATATGTGGCTAGTTTCATTTCAGGAAAAGAAGCTAAGATATGCCATAATATTTCTTTTTTTGGGGGGGGGGGGTTCAGTCATGGGGCCTGAACTCTGGGCGTGGGTGCTGACCCTCAGCTCTTCAGCTCAACGCTAGCACTCTACCACTTGAGCCACAGCACCACTTCCGGCTTTTTTCTTTTTGCTTATGGGGTACTGAGGAATTGAACGAAGGGCCTCATGCATGCAAGGCAAGTGCTCTACCACTGAGCCACCTTCCCAGCCCCTGCCATAATATTTCTAAAATGGACTATAGATAATGGTTTTCAAGACCTATGTTTCCTTCTGGCATCTGGTAGTGTTCACTGACTGGTGAAAGAGAATCAGGATAAGGAGGAATGGAGGGACAGAAACAGAAAGAAAAAGAGAAAGAAAGAAAAAGAGGATGACAGGGAAATTAACACTAATTAATATTCTAAAGGACTAAACTCAGAAAAATAAGTATAATTCCACAATAAGAGCAAAAAACTACCCTCCAATCATTTACTTTTTGATGTTAAATCACAGTAATAGGGAAGTACAAAGAAGACCTCTACCTGTCTTCTTCTTTGGATGTATAGAAGCTCCAAACTTAAAGATGTGAGAGATAGAAAATTATATCTCCCTGTCTAGCAAATAAAAGTTATGGAACTCACCTATTGTTCTTGTGTTTTGGGTAAATTCATGTTTCAAAATAATAAATAATACCCATTTTAGTTATTCGGGGTATAGGATACCCAGAATTCATTGTTTCTTATAAACAGGTTGCAATTACCAAAGGGAAACCCCTAGCTCAGGGTATAATACCCACACACACAAAAAGTCTTCTCTTCTTCCTAACCTCAGCTCCATTTCAAGTAGGATTTGTTTATCTCATAACTTTCTGTTTCTCCTCCTTTTATCTGTTTTGCTAATATAAATTCTTGTTAAACTCTTACCATGGGAAATATTCTTTTGTGTACATTACTTGGAATTTTTGTTTTTCTTGTAATTGAATATAATGATTGCATTTGCTCAGGCTTCCTCCTCATAATGGGTCTTAAGTTCCTGTAATGGCAGTACCTGTGGAAAACAGAGAGGGAGGAAGACCCTTGGTCTTCCCCTCCTCTGGTAATAACAGGACATAGCCTAACTAATCTTAATTTCAGCTTTGGTTGAATTATCTGAGGTTAATAATTTAACCAATGTAAAGTCCATTTGACTTTCTAAAAATGGATACAGTACAACTACCAGTGCAATGGTTATTTATTTGTTTTAGAATAAAAGAAGATAACATAGGTAAAGCTCTTAATGTATTAAACTTGTCAATCGATGTAGATCCCTTCCTTTTTTTCTGTCTCTTCTAGGCATATATCTTCTCAACAGCCAGCCAGCACCTACCCCACCTCTCCCATTCTAGGTGGAAATAGCTTCAAGTCAAATATATCTCAGAGAATCCTAGAGATACTTGTAATTTAACAGACAATACTTGACATCAGAAATGCCCCTTGAGGCCAAAGGAATGAATTTTTAAAATTATTATTGTTTTTATATTGTGAAAATACCATACAGAGGGGTTACATTTACATGAGCAAGGTAATGAGTACATTTCTTATCAAGCATGGTTGCCTCCTCCTTTGTTTCCCCTTCCCATCCCTTCCCAACTCTACCTCCCTCCCCCCCCACGCCAAAATTGTAAAGTTCGTTTTTTGGACATAAAGAATTGTACATCTCATTGTTGCAATGGGTCCACCTGTATCCCTATTTAAACAATTTGTTTTTTTCCTTCCCCTCCACAAATTATACCAACATCAAATACAGTGAAAACAAGGGTTATACTGTGGTGGGAAGGACATACAAAGCAACAAAGAAATCATCTTATAAAAATGTTAGAAACAATAGCAAGAAAGAAAAAAAAAACATTTGAGTCCTTATCTTGGAGTTCATTTCATCTAACATCAACTTATCTGACCGTTTCCACTTGACTCAGACATATACTAGTTATTAGAAATAAGGGAAACCATGGGACCTATGTTTCTTTGGGCCTGGCTTACTTCACTTAATATAATTTTTTCCAAGTCTTTCCATTTCCTAACAAATGGGGCAATGCAATTCTTTCTGATGAACGCAAAGAATTCCATTGTTTATATATACCACATTTTCTTGATCTATTCATCTACTGAGGGGCATCTGGGCTGGTTCCATATCTTAGCTATGGTAAATAATGCTGCAATAAACATAGTTGTGCTGGTAGCTTTAGTATGGTCTTGTTTGTGATCATTTGGGTAAATGCTCAAAAGTGGGATTGCGGGGTCATAGGGGAGCTCTATGTGGAGTCTTTTGAGGAACCTCCATACTACTTGCCTAAGTGGTTGAACAAGTTTACACTCCCACCAACAATGCAGTAGGATTCCCTTCTGGCCACATCCCCTCCAGCATCTGTTGTCATTAGAGTTCTTGATTATAGCCATTCTAACTGGGGCGAGGTGATAACTCAATGTTAACCAAAGAAGTGAAGGACCTCTATGATGAAAACTTTAAAAACCTGAAAAAATAATGAATTCTTATACCAAACTTTAGGTTTTTTAATAGGCAATAAAATAGTTACTTTTTAAAACTTTGTAGGCAGCATTTGGATCATACCTAAAAAGTGAAAGACCTTAGTCCTCTGTAATATTTTTTCTCAGAAAAAAAATTCTTTTTTGTATGTATGTTTACTGCATTGCTTCTTTTCATTCATTAGTCTTTGTTGATTTATCAACTCAGGTTCATTTATTTATTCACTCTCAGTGTTAGAAATAGATTGTGATGTTAGGGTGTCGGGTAGGAATAAAGACAGCAACTCAGCAAGGCAAAGTTTACTTCTGCAGAAGGTTGCACCATCAGCCAAAAAATCTGGCAAGCAAGCACATAGAGCAGGCAGGCTACTCTCTTTTTATCTCTAACCCAGCAGGCCCTACCCCTATGCTCAGATTGGCTGAGCTCAGGTTCACAATCTGTGAAAATATGGGCTTAATTAACAGAATGTAAATTCAAGGAGCTTCTAACAGGATGTTTAATTAAAGTGCAGCAGGAAAAGCATGTAAATAAAATGTAATTAACAAAGGCCAACCCACCTGGCCAAGGCAAGAATTTTCAGTAAAACACTTCTCACAAGGTTAACAGAAAGGAAGCAAACTACTTTGATAGAAAAGATGCTTTACTCACATCAATCAGTTTGGGAAGTAGATATTTCAGACACCTCAGAAAAGGAAGTTACATAGGCTCATCTAGTAACATTATTGTTTGTTTCTAAGAAGGGACAATTTAGTAGGAATCAGGAAATGTTCATGTAAATAGCTAATACAATTCAGAAAGTTCTAATATTCAGAATTGGATTTTTACTGTTTTTGAAATCATCATCATTTAATCTCATCTTTTTTTTTTTTTGTCGGTTGTGAGGCTTGAACTCTGGGCCTGGACACTTTCCCTCAGCTCGTCAGCTCAAGGCTAGCGCTCTACTACATGAGCCACAGCACCACTTCTGGTTTTCTGAGCAGTTTATTGGCGATAAGAGTCTTACGGACTTTCCTTCCTGGGCTGGCTTTGAACCGCATCCTCAGATCTCAGCCTCCTGAGTAGGTATGATTACAGGTATGAGCCACCAGCTAAAGGAAGACTGTAATGAAGATCTGTCTGGCTGGGAAGCAGTGTGAGCCTAATATGTGAAGATTCTCATCTCAGATCCCTGGGACATGGGAGCAAATCCGGGGAATGGAAGAAGCCACCAACGAAAGTACTCAGGATGAATAGATAGTAGCCAGAATTATGTAGTTTGCATGGATGCTGACCAATGCCAGCAAGATGAGTGAATACTGTTATGTTAGCACTCCTCCTTCTACAGCTGCCTGTAAGACAGTCTTGGGTATATCAGCAGAAGTGACACTCATATATGCCCTAAGTCTTTGATTGTTTTCTTTCAAGCTCATTTGCAAAGTCTGCACCATTTCACGGCACAAAACAGTTATTTATATTTCAAAAAGGCACCTGAAACAGCTATAGTATTGCAAAAGTATGACTTCTGATAGTTAACAGGCTGGATCTAAATGAAAATTCACCACCTAAAATCTTGGCTTGGTTTATGTGCATCAACTGGAATATATTCTAAATTATCAGATTTCAAGGCTAGATATTGCATGATTAAATAGCACACCTGAAGATTTTTCTAATCTCTCACATACTTGTACATCTCTCAACTAAGACACTATAAAAATTACGTTTAGAATAGTTTATCCCACCAAAGCAGCTTAGTGATAGTGATAAGAACAAATCCTAAATCTTACAATTTTCTTGGTAACTTCTACGTTCTTTGAGAACATACTTGTGAACTTTCCTACGTCATGGAAGAAGGAGGAAGACAGGACTCCAGGTCTATATATTCCAGAAATAACCACATGATACATTTCATCTTACAGATAACATGTGACTTTTCCATGATGCTTCCCTCACCTCCTATTTACCCTGTTGGTTCCTGAGGGTCTCATGGAAGGATGATGGAGATGCTGGAGACACATCATACACTAGACAAAGGAGATCAATTATTGCTTATTAGTATCTGTACTAATGCCAGGGACTCTGCCTACCATGTGTTGTACATGGAGATCAAATTTGGAAACAGTGAAAAAGAGTCTGTGAGAGACAGGCAAACGGTCAGATGAAGAGATGCACAGGGTAGTTTATATTCAGAATATATGTACTATATTAACTTTCTACCCCAACTAGTTCAAGGTCAATCTTCCTCTCTAGCATGATCTGCATCCTCATTCTCAGACATCAATTCTGGCAAGGGGCTAGTGGCTCATGCCTTTAATCTTAGCTCCTTGAGATTCTGAGGTAAGGCAGATAACAATTCAAAGCTAGCCTTGGGCAGAAAAAATGTTTATAAGATCCCTCTATATCAATAACTAGATGAAGTGGCATGTGTCTCTCATTCTAACTTGTGGATGACTGGGCAGGAAGTGATCTATTACCTCAGAAATAAACAGTGCACAAAAAGGCTAGAGTCATGGAGCAATGGCAGATCACCTGGAGGTAAACCCCAGGACAAGCAAAAAGTAAAATAATAAGAAGAAGAATAATTTATTTTTACATCTGAAAGAACACCAAAGTAAAGTAAAAAAGAATTGGTATCTTTAGAGCTGATATTACTATACAGTTACTGTTCCAATTCTCTGAACATTGCTCAGCTTAAAATGGGCTGCTTAGACCAAGAGATCTTTTAAAAAAGACCCTTTCTGTTCTATAATTCTATGAATCTATGAGATATTTCTGTGGAACATATACAAATGTAAAAAGGAGAAAGGAAATTCACTTACAGATTTCATTTGTTAGTTTTTCACTTACCAAAGTATTTAATATTTCCATGAATCATCATTTTTTCTTTTTTTCCTTTGTAAATTGGGGTTGTAATAATTCTATTCTTTCAATATTTTTATCAATCTTTTTATCACTAACGGGACAAATCTACCAAACACAGAAAAGGAAATCTACTGAAGTTATAATAGGTAGTTCACAAAATAAAGAATGGCTAGGAATCAAAGAATGCTCTCAATTGCCAGATAGTAGTGTTATCTCTGTGTTTATATCACAATGCCTAATATTAAAAGCCACCTTCAGACCAGGTTCCATGGCTACTGTAGATGCCATTACATCTTTTCTACAGTCACTACCAGGTTCTAACACATTAATATCTCATCTTTAATGGGACACTGAGAAATATCCCACTCATTGAGCCTGCACTGAAGCAGTTGTAGTAGGGAAGTGGATATTTGAACATCACTAACTTTTAGTGGTGAACTGTATGTCCTTGAAGTGTCTCATATTGGAAACTACAATGAATGAATGAACGAATAAATGCAAATAAGCCTCAAAGGGGAAGACAATTGTGATGATTAACTGTGATATGTAACTCTTAGCACATAGTAGATACTCTGGACCTATTATGTGAGGAGTTATTATTTAAGAACTGAGTGTGGTTTGCCCCAGTACTGGGGAGTTAAAGAATCAAGTTCACCAAGCGTTGTTAACAAGGCCTAAAACACAGAGAATTTCATGACTCATGAGACACAGAGCCAACTTCCTGAGCTCAGCACTGGCCAGAGGAGCATTTGTGGCTCAAGGTTTTAATAGGACAATCTGCAAAAGCTGCAGCTTTTGATATCACAGTCCCTAGTGGGGACTCTGTCAGGTAATCCTCCTCTCTGCAAAGCCTGTCAGCAGAATCCATGTTAGAGATAGTGAGCAGCTGAGAGTCTCTGTTCTCTGGCCACAGTGTGAAAGCTCTGCTTAATTGTTCTTGGTAATTGCAGCCTCCAGGGAGCTGGCCTCAAGAAGTTGTTCATTTCCTCCTCTGTTAATACCCCATTTACATCCTCAAGAAAGTGCTTAGTGTGAAAGAGGTTTCTCTCTCTCTTCCCCTTAAAGACAGTGATAGCTACTACATCTCTAAAGCAGCATAC
The DNA here is from genome assembly GCF_019054845.1 of Dipodomys spectabilis. Taxonomy (NCBI): domain Eukaryota; kingdom Metazoa; phylum Chordata; class Mammalia; order Rodentia; family Heteromyidae; genus Dipodomys; species Dipodomys spectabilis. Next base: position 2,717,487 of record NW_024871276.1, on the reverse strand, counting down.
ACATTTTTTAAGAGTTTAGAAAACATTGGTGGAGTTCCGGGAAGATGGTGGGGATCTTTTTGCCTGTGACACATTATTTCATTTTTAAAACTGTATTTTTAATGCACATTGTCTCCGTTCAACCTCTCAACGTGTATCAGGCAAGGAAACCAGTGCTCAGAAGGAGAAGGGATGTCACAAAGGCACTCAGAGTGGCAGGGGAGTCTTGAAACAGGAATGGGTGCTCCATTTGTCTGCTCTCTTCACGACTGTGTCTTAGAAATCTGTCACAGTTCAGGGTGCACAGAACTCAGAAAAGATATGTAGAAGAGGAGAGCATTCAAAAATGGTGTGTGTGTGTGTGTGTGTGTGTGTGTGTGTGTGTGTGTGTATGCCCCCTCGTGCCCACGTGAACACCTGTGCATGATTGTATTGGCAGGTATTGAACTCTGGGCCTCCTCCATGGTGGGTAATACTGAGCTACCACCTCAGCCCAATGCGGGCATTTCTCTATGTCCTAGTAAATCCTTGAAAATAGATGTCCCTGGAGAACATATACTTTTGCATAAAATAATCAATCTTTAAAGTTTGTCATTAATGGTCAAAAAAGTACTCTGAGATTAATGTTATGCTCACAGCAGCATTTTCGATGTGAGAAAGGTGAGAATTCTTTCAGCTCTCAGCTTCTATTATGAATGCAAGTTTAAAGATCTCATTCTAGAATCAGGGTTTAGACAGTTTTCTGCTTCTGTGGGTCAGTCACATGGCTCAAGCCTGCAATATGAAGTAAGAACACAGAAGGATTTCTCTCTCCTCCATTTCTGGATTTTCTTTAAATGGAAGATTCAGGCATTTGTGTGAAAAGTTACAGAACTTATACTGTATTCCCTTATATGCAAGTCTAATTTGGACTTCTCTCTTCTCCCCTGAGTATTGCTGATTTTCATAATATTCTCTGTCCAGGATTTATAAAGAATACATTTTTGAACTTATTCCTTTGGGACAGATACATCAAAAGTGCATCTGGCATCTGAAAAGACAAAAGCAACTCCAGGATGGTTTTCTTTCTTTAAATTTTATTTTATTGTAAAGATGCTGTAGAGAGGATTACATTTACATGAGTAAGGCAATGAGTACATTTCTTGTGGAGCATTGTTACCCCTTCCATTGTTGTTTTCCCACTATCCTTCTCCCCCTAACTCCCTAACTCTCCCCTAACTCCCTAACTCCCACCTGAAGATGTAAGTTCATTTCCAATATACTGTCTTGTAGGCATCATTGTTGCAATGGGCCAGTTACAATACAAAGTGAGGAGGGAGAGTAGGACAGGGAAAGAATGGCAGATTGGTACCCAAAGTACTCTCCACTCAGTGTAAACCTCCCATAAGAGAACTTCTTAGTCATAGGCCAGACAAGGAGGCATTAGAACACATGCTAAACAAAAGACATATCCTGTGAAAAACACATTAAACACACATATCCAGCCCCAACGCCGGTTTTTGTTATTAGTACGTTGGTGCTAAGTATTCCCCTACTGAAACTCCAATTTAGCTGGATGCTCTCAAAACATGCAGCTATAGGTTTGTGTTTCTTTGGGATTTGTTGCTACTGGTGTCTCTTTTAATTTAATTGAAATTTCTGGAGGAATTAATGAGAATTTTAGAGTCCTTCTGTGTGGCATTGGAGCCTATTTGCTGAATTCACCCATTGGATGTGGTTTCAGAAGTCAAAACTTCAAATATGCATTCATTTCATTTCTCTGGTGTCTAACCTGAAGGCGCTCATTGTCCCTAAGGCCAAAAAGAAAAACTGAATAATGAGTGCCAATGAAGGATCTGGGACCTCTTGCTATGAGAGCCAAGAGGGATGAATGAAGCTGGTGTTCTCATGGTATCAAGCTACCACGTTCAGCCAGGCTTTGCCATGACCCCATCTTGGAAAGACTTATTTCATGCCCTTATCACATAGCAAACGTTCTCTCTGGATCCTTGAAGAGTAAGCAGGATATTTCTGTTTAACCAAGAGTAAAGAGCTCAGGAGATCTGTTGTTTCGACAGAAATAATCTAAGAATATGAAAGTGTATATATTATGGACTATTCTCAAATAATTGGACATATGAGAGAAAACTAGCATCAATTGAGCGAAAACAGTCATACATAATATTCACAGTTCACAAATGTTGTACATTTGTGTTGACTTGTCACTTGTTTCCATGATCAAAAACTATAATGTAGCTGGACACTGGTGACTCACACTTGTAATCCTAGCCACTTGTGAGGCTGAAGTTTGAGAATTGCAGTATGAAGCCAGCTGGGGCAGGAAAGTCTATGAGACTCTTAATCACGAAAAAGCCAAAGTGGAGTTGTGTCTCAAATGGTAGAGTGCTAGCCCTTGAGTGATAAATCTAAGAGAGACTGCCCAGCCCCTGAGCTTAAGCCCTGTCCCCTCACACACACAAAGAAAAGTGTCAAGTATCCATGATGTTGTACTTGAGTGATCAATTATGACCTTATATCAGAAAGAAACTTGTAGTCCAAAGGTTACTGGTGTATTGCACTGTGTATAATTGGACTGTTCCAGAATCTTAGATCAGGAAGTCAGAACACTTATCAAGGACTGCTACCAAGTGCAACAGCCAACTTCTACAGTAGCATTATTTGCATGAAGTCAGATCTTGCTAAGTTTTAAAATCTTAGGTCCTACCCTTGAACTAATAAATCAGTAACTCTGGGTTGGGGCCCAGAAGTCTATGTCATTAAAAGCTCTATGAGTGATTGTGATATATATATATATATATATATATATATATATATATATATATATATATTTTAAATCTCTCCTTAGTGATTTGACACAGAGACTTTTCAAATTCAAATATTACTTCTGCCATTATGAACTGAGGGACTGCAGGCAAAATAATCTAAGTTTGTATCCTCTTTTATTAAGAGAGGATAATATTAATACCTCTCTAAGAGGCTTATTTTGATTACAAATGAGTCAACATTGCTGGGCCTCTACTAAGTAGCATGTAAACCAGGCTGGTAATATCATGATCCTTCATTTTTGCCATGACCTGTGTTTTAGGCTTCTTACAAGTTTTATTTTTATGACTGCTTGGCTATTTTCAGTCATAAAACTGCAACAACACAGTGTTGCTACTTCCTAAACATCCGAACAACATCCTAAACTTCCCAATAAACAGCTGTTTTTCTACTTCTAATTCAAAGGGGGAAAAATGTGCCTTATATCTCATGCTGAAAAGAAGTACCCATGACATTAACTCTGCTCTTACCACAGCCTCAAGATCTGTTTTCAGCATGAGTTTACATGTGTCACTGGCAGCAAAGATTGCTTTTCAAGAGATTCAATAATCTATCTCTCCATCCCTCCTTATCCCCTGCCTTTCCCATGGATGCAAAGTAGTTTCCTTCAAACATGGACTGAAGTTTCAAGAATTCATTTCTTAAGGCAAAATCTCTACCTTCATATTCTTTAATATTTTGGAAAAACAAATCGGAGTCTTTAGTATTGATTAGCTATCCAAGTGGACAATGAAAATGCATAATCAATAACAGTCAGTCCTTTGTGGCTGCATTACCCTTCCAGAGCGCTAGGAGTTTAAGCCCTCTTGACCTTCCCTTTTAATGAATTCCAGCCTTTATTAGTAGGCCTCTCACATGCCTCTGAAGCTGTAAAAATTGCTTCTGTAAAGAAGGAACTTTGCCCTCTTTGAGCTTTCCTGAAATCAATAGAGGTGAAGCTAAAGCCTCTGGCAGCACAGCAGGAGTGGAGCTACAGGAATGAGGGGGATCCTATGGGATGGAATGTTTTCCTTCCTTAAACTCATGTCTTTACTCTTCATGCCCAAATGGAAAAACAAAATCTAGAGTATCGCCTGGACTCAGATGTGGGGCCCCAGAGACTAAAATGTCATTAGGCGGCTTTTCATCATTATAAACAAGACCCTCTTACATAGGAAAAGAGGGTGGGTGAGCTTCCAGTGTTGGAGGCTGAGCAGCAAGGTGTCTAGCTTAGGTATAGTGTGACACACCTGTAATCCCAACTCTGTGGGAAGAGAGGCTGCAGAAGAACAAAACTGAAGTCCGGCCTGGGCAGAGTTAGTATGACATTTTCTGAGATACAAAATCAAAATTAAAGGGATGGTGGTAGAGTTCAAGGGGTGGAGTGTTTGCCTGGCAAGCATGAGTCCCTGGGTTAAAGTCACCAGTGCTAGGTCTGCCAGAGAAAATGGCCCCTTCCCTTTTTCTTCTCTCCACACAAAACCACACTGTAGACCCCTTCCTCTTTGTTCTCTTTCCATGCACCACTGCACGTGGCCCTCCCTAGAAGTCCTAGCCCAGCACCTATCACCTGCACAGGCTGCACACCTGTGGGTCAGGGAGAGGTCCCCAGGCTCTGGGGCCACTTCTTCATCCTCTCCAGTTACACCTCCTTTTCACTCTTCCCTGTATCATTTCTCTCTGCCATTAGTTCCAGCTGCTGCATCCTGGGCTAGAGTGCAGCCTGGGGGTTTGGTTATCCCAATCAACTCTTTTCTGCCTAAACCGTGTCTTGGCCTCCTTTTGGCAACCCCTACGACCAGCACCACAAAGCAAAACAAACAAAAACACTGTGCCTTCATTGGGTCAGTTCTGGTGAGGACCTCAGCGGCAGGTATTAGATGGCAATGATGAAAGATTTTTTTGTTTGTTTTGTTGTCGGTCATGGGGCTTGAACTCTGGGCCTGGGCACTGTCCCTCAGCTCTTCAGCTAAAGACAAGTGCTCTACCAATGGAGCCACAGGCCACTTCCAGTTTTCTGGCTGTTAATGGAAGATAAGAGTCTCATAGACCTTTCTTGCCCAGGCTGGCTTTGAACTGTGATCCTCAGATCTCAGTGCCCTGAGTAGATAGGCATGAGCCACCAGTGCCCCAGCTTGGTAAAAGCTTTTGTTAGGGCCAATAATCACATCTTGAGACAGGAAGTGGAGGGAACTGAAGGAACCAGCTTATTCCTTTCACAGCAACCCCCTTGCAAGAGTTCAGGGTGCTTGGGGGAAGACTAACTTTTGAGAATACACCCCCACCCCCAATCACCACAGGCTCTTCCTACCTATCAAAGGTTCCAGTCATCCTGGGAATCAAGCCTTCTCTCACTTTAACTTTTAGGAAGAGCACAATTAAATCATACCCAAACCATAGAAGATCTTTAAAGAGTCTTATTTAAGGATTTGTCGAGGATACAGCTACAAGGGAACTCCAATATACTGTGAGTGGGAATGTCAATTTGTTCAACAATCTGGAAAGCAGTTTGGAGGTTTCTCAAAAACTCAAACCTCAAACTACCCTATGATCCAGCAATTCCACTCTTGGGCATTTATTTTTAAAAAAATTAACAAACCAGGATAGAATAAAGCCATCATCACAACCATGGTTATTGTAATACTATTCACCACAGCCAAGGAAAAGATGTTAGTGAATATCATGTGACATTATGAACACATTTAGTACCATTAAACTACACACTAAAAATAATTTAGTTCGAGTCGGGTGCCAGTAACTTACACCTGTAATCCTAACTACTCAGAAGGCTGAGATATGAGAATTGTGGTTCAAAACCAGCCAGATAGAAAAGTCCAGGAGACTCTTACCTCCAATTAACCACAAAAAGCCAGAAGGGGAGCTGAGGCTCAAGTAGCAGAGCACTGCCCTTGAGCATAAAAGCACAGGACAGCATCCAAACCCTGAGTTCAAGCCTCATGATGGGCAAAAAAAAAAGGGGGGGGGGGTTGATAAACACCATCGTATGTCTGTTATCACAGTAAAATATTTATTAAACTTTCTGAAGCTTAGTTATGTAACTTACCAGCTTTTGAAAGCATATGAGTCTTTCATTTTAATGTTCATGTTTTGTTCTAAAAAGAAATGAGATTGGGAAAACCTGCTACTTTCATCATCTAAACATGATGAAATATCTAAACAATCATGGAAGTATTGTTTATCTTGGTCATGTAAAAGATTTATTAGAGGTATTACTTTAAGTGTATGGGAAAGGAGAGTAGTTTCAGAGTTCAGCAAACATATAAATTGATTTAAAGTCACATTCGATTTGAGGTTTCAAGAGTTTAAAAAGTTCTTATTGAAATTTCACATATGGTATATTTTAGGACTAGGTTTTTTTTTAATTTTAAAGAAAAGTTTGATTTTTTTATGTTGTCAGAATAAATAATCTTAACTGTGGTAAATGCTATGTACATTTGAATAAGGAAGTTCCAGTGACTGTCTCAGGTATAACTATTAAAATTCAATCTTTTAAAAATAAGATTAGCATACATTGATGATGTAAGAAAGTTCTATTATTAACATTTTATAGAAATGACAATGTGCTTTGAACAAGTTTGCTTTCTCTATTTTATTTCTGTCAGCCCTTCCCTTTCTACAAAGTGATTTCAGATCTTCATATATATTTACACTTATGCTATACCTGTATGATATATGATACATATACATATATAAATATATGATACTTTGGTTCTATTCACCCATCACTGTTTCTCCCTTCCTTCCTTCCATTGTATATTGACTCCCAGATGGTCTCATTTTCACATTCATTTCCAGTTATTATTATTCTCATAATCATCATTGTCATCATCATTATCATCATCATCATCACCATCATCATCATTTTAGGTCTAGATTCTGAAAATCAGTGAAAACATGTGATACTTGGCATTTTGTGTTTGGCTTATTTCCAACATGATGATATGCAGTTCTTCCCATTTTCATGCAAATGACATACTTTTATTATTTATGACTAATGCTCCATAGAATTGTTTCACATTGCAGCTCCTTCCGATGACTACTTCTACAAAATCAGCATCCTCAGTGTCTCTCAATTTCTACATGTAAAGACATTTTTAACTTACCCGACCCTCTTCATTCCAATGTCAGTCATGTCATCCTGATCCATTTCAATAAAACCCCTCCATCAACTTGCCATACATTTTTAGATTACTCTGAAGCACAATTGCCATGTTATATGTCTGCTTACAAATTCTCTAGTGGTTTCCTAGAAATCCAACTTTTCTTTTCTTCTGGCATAGCTATTCTAACTCAAATCCTTGTGCTTGCTAAGAAATGATTCCATTACCTCAGCCATGCCACCAGCCCATTTGGCTGTTTCAGACAGAGTCTAACACTTTTGTATGAGGCATACCATAAACCAGATTTTCCTCCCCCACAGATTTTCCTACCTTCTTATAGCCAGGATTACAGGTTTTTCATCATGGCTAACCACAGAAGTCCAACATTATTAATAAGCTTTATGAAGCTTCTCGCATCTGTAGCCTTGGCAGGGGCTCTCCCCATATGTCAGAGTTCCTTCCTCTCCCTCTATCATTTTTGAGAAATGTAGTTTTTGAGAGCTTGATATCTGAGAGATTCTGGTAAATGCTAAAATCCAAGGATGGTCAAATCTCTGTTATAAAAGGTCTATATGTCTATAAACTTTATGCACATCCTCCCACATACTTTAATCTGTAGATTACGTACAGTAATCTACTTACAGTAGAGTACTTATGCCAATGCCAATGCTGTACAAATAATTGTTGAGTTGTTTAGTGAATAATAACAAGCTAAATAAATCTCTACTTTTGCTGGTGAGATGTGTTGGGTTTTTTGTTGATTTTGGTAACTTTTCAGCATGTAGTTGGTTTGAATCTTTGGAGGCAGCACACTGGATGGCTGGTTTCAATATTTTTGATAGTGCCGTCTTTACTTCTTTAAATCTAGTTTCCTATACTGTTCATCTGAGTACTTCTAAGGCTCTATTCCGTATGACTGGATTGGTAACATCTTTTCTTCAACTCGGGGTAGCTAACCTCTCATCTTTCCATTCTATAGTACTTATGCTAACCATCATTAGCACATATTTTTTATGGACTAAGAATCAAATATTTAATCATCTGTTTCTTCAATATTAGATTTAAGCTTTCAGATACCATGTGTTATTTATCAGTATCTACCCAATCTGATAGGATGCACAGAGCACTCAAGTGCTGAGTCTGTCCATCAGATACCACGCTGAAGAAAAAAGATTATTCTGTTTTACCAAGGCTGGCTCCTACATTCAATGCCAATTTGAGGGAAGGAAGCTTAAATAACTGAATTTTTTTCAATCATTTATATTATTTTAGATTATCCTATTTTTAAGTGCTTTCATTTTCTCATAAACTATCATCCAATTTGCTTCTGTAGGCTGTTAATCATTCTCAAAACAATGCCCAGCAGTGGTACTCATTAGACCCTGTGTTGAAAATGAGCTATACAACCTGTGGGTAGGGATAGGAGGGAAAACCTGGGAGAGAACAAGGGAAGGACTGACGTTGTCCAAAAAGAAATGTACTCATTTCCTGACTTCTGTAACTGTAACCACTCTGTATATCACCTTTATAATAACAATTAAAAAAACTATTCTTCTTAGAATTATATAACAAGGTATTTCTGTATTACCCAATTATTCAGCAAGGCTTTGCTACAATGTATTTCCTGTGAATTAGCACAAAACAAAATCCACAATGAGTGCCTCTAGTACTATAAAGTCTGGAATTTCACAAAATGGACTATGCTGTATTTACTAACACATTACATGATATATTTTAGGGTAATTAAGACTTAATTGATTAGAATAAATTAACTGTAGTCTGCAAGGCACTGTTCTTATGTCTATGTAATTTTCTTAATTTGCAAAGAAAACACAGCAATCATCTATGGGCCTATTTAATTTCTATGGCTACTGTAACAAATTATACCAAACACAGTGGCTTAGAACAACATGAGTTAGTTAAATTATAGTTCTAGAGGTCAGAAATAGTAAATGAGTCTCAATGTGCGTTCATCAAGGCACTAGTATAGACATGTTTCTTCTTCAGACTGCAGATAAAAATCATTTCTTTGCCAGTCCCAGCTTGCAGAGATGACTCACCTCTCTGATTCATTGCCTCCTTCTTCCATCCTCAAATCTAGTAACATTTGGTCAAGTATATTCACTCTGCATTGTTCTGCTTCTGACATCTGTCTTGCTCTTCCACTAAAAAAACAAAAACAAAAAAACCCAAAAACTCTTGCAATTATCCTGGATACACCCAGTAAACCCAAAGCTATATCTTTATTTTCAAGAAAGCAATATTTCCTTGTATTTGTAGTTTCTAACTTCCTTCCATGTCATTAAATGCCATGTCCAGTAGAGAACTTGTTAAGAAAGTAAATTCAGAGGAATAGAAACAATATTTGTGAAAACATAACTATGTGTAAGGCATTATAGTAGACTCTTAGGTACAGAATGAAAAAAATACACTTTGTGAAGATCCAGGTTTAAGTCAATGTCATTAAATGGTAGGGCTGGTACCATTTACAGTGGTATGCATTAAGTAATGAATAAGAATAGAGGATACATTAGTGTTTATATCTAGAGGTGGCAAAATGCCAAGGATATAATTGCAAACCAGAATAGGAGAGGTAAGTTGTTTAACTTGCAGGGGGAAAAAGAAAGGGTGCTAAAGAAAGGTGCCTAACAATAAACTGTAAAAAAAATATACAGGAAAGCATGGTGTACTTCAGAAATGATTAAGTTTAATGAGATTGTAACATTATATACACAGAAGAAAAGTCAGAAGATCAAACTGGGAAGTTAATTTTTGCTTGTATCACTAAAGTGCTAGGGCATCATCCTAAGGGTTGTGATTTTTATTAGTATGTGTGTGCAAAGATTACTTCTCTTACTGCATCGTAGGCCTGTGTTCTACTTTTAGAACTATTCCTCCATTCCTTCTCCTCTTAACACAGGATTTCATTAAACTTGCCTGGGCTGGTCATTGCCAGGGCTGGTCCTCCTGTCTCTAACTTCTGGGTAGCTGAGATGAATCTGGTTTGACAAAGGTTGGTATCAAAAATACATGCTCTGTAAATTCTGAAGTCCTTTAGTAATGTTTACCATTCAGACATTTATCAAAGTATGCATAAAATCATTTCAATCGTTTTATTCTATGCCCCTGAAATCTTTCACTGATGTTTCCAATATTTATAGGTAAACAAAATTGTTTATTCAAGTCTTAAAAAAATGCCTATCCTCTACTTAAGAACCAATTTCCCCTTGCTTTCGGCTTTTCTACAACACTAGTTTTGTAGGTCCCCATAGGGCATTATCTACTTTCATTACAAGGTTTTAGCACAGCTCTTCCATATGTCTGGAATGCTCTTCCCATCCAACACCTTGTTTATTTCCTAGTTTGTTTCCAAATTCCATTGCAGGAGAAGTGGAAAATCCTCTAGGATACTGGTCCAAATCTCCCTCCACTGTTCAGGTCCATGTCATGTAGCTTTTCTCCATCCTGTGAAGTATGACTGCCACTTGATATTTATTTGGATGATTGGTACTTGTCTTATTCTCCATTGTAAGCTCCATGATAACAGCATCCTTATATATCAATGATGACTAGTATATAATCAACACCTCAAAGAGCTACTCATACACAGTGTATTAAAAAAATAAGCATTCTTGAGTCAATGATCTCAACATACTTCACCATTTCATTCTTTTCTTAGAAGTTATTCTTGCATACTTCAATACTTCTTTTATCCTGAAGGGAGATTTAATCACTAGGAATGATTTAAACAAACCTAAACTCTGAAATGCGGTGCCTGTTGCTCAACTGTAGAGATGTTAAGAGTTTCCAAAAAAAAATATATCTTGAAAATGAGTTAATTATTTTTGTTTGGATTGTGGTGATTCTATAATTGTAGATTAATTGGTTCCATCTGCTCTGTGATTTTCCAATTAACAGGTAATAGCTTTCAAAAGTCAGTTCATTTCTGACATGGGTAGGAATGTATTTAAGATGGTAATTTTCCCCCTAACACTCTCTGTTGCTACTTTCTAAAAAACTTTTTCAAATCCTAAGGCAAATGGTACATTCTTTCTCAGTTGGTTGAGGCATTTCCAGGACAAATCCTCCTAAACAGGGTCATAAACTTTCATCTTTACAATTAGTGTTGTAAGATCCATTTATTATCTGCTGCTGATCCTAGTACTGATTAATGACAGTAATTTCATTATTGTTACTTTAATTTAAAAATTGACTGACGGCTTGCTTAAGTTCCCACCAGCTGGGTTTTCATATTAATGGAGATTGTTGACTGCACATGCCTGCCATAGGTGGCTGGAGGAAAAGGGAATTGAAGGGAAGGAAGCATCCAAAATGGTCCGAGCACAAATATTCCAATCAATATATCTCACTTTAAGAGAATGTGAAAGTCAGATAGCCAAAATGTACATCTTACTGGGCTCTTGAACTTTTAGAATAACTCTTCTCTCAAGAAATACTGTGACATATATATGTATATATGTGACATATTTATATGTATATATGTGACATATATATGTGTACATGTGACACACACACATATATATATATTATATATATATATATATATTATATATATATATATATGTCTTTAACCCAGTTCCTAACAACTTTGAGCTTTCTGGATTGATAACTGTCAATCATTTCTATGTGAAAAGGTTTCCTTTAAAGGCTGAAAATTTGTTAATGGTATCAGAATGAGTTGCTAAGAAATTTCAGAACTAGGGCAATTTAGAACCTCTAGCTCCCTCTCACCTAATGACCTACTGAGAGGAAGAAGGTAGGAAGTTTTGAGGGTATATATATAGCAAGAAATGTATAATGATTAAATCATTGTATATAAATATATATGAATAAAACATCCACAAAAATCTAACACAATATAGAAAGTTCCTGGGATAATAAACTTATGTTATACATACAGGTGTATATGCTGCCCTTTCCCTTACAAGATACCCTATACATTTCTTCTAAATGTCTATTTCTGTGTTATATTCTAAATAAATATCTAATAGAGTTTTCTGACTTCTGCAGGCTGTTCTAGAACATGATCTAGCCCAGAAAGGGTTTATAGTAAACCAGAAGTTCTAAACTTGTGGTTGGTATATGGTTTAGGCTGAGTGCCATAGTCTTGTCAATCTGAACTCTTAACCTGTTTGGTGTACACCAACTCCTGGCAGACAGAGTCAGAATTGCTTTGAAATATCAGACATCAGCTACTGTCCACAGACAAATGGAAAATGACTTGGTGAAATAAAACCTATATACACTAGTATCAGAATAAAGTACTCTGTAGATGCAGACACATACTTGTTGACAATGAAAATTTTTAACAAACACAATACAAAATATAGTGGAAAAATAACATTCACACACTAGATCTAGCAAAAGAAAGAGTCTCGGGGATTGAAGATGAAGTATAAGAAATACATTCATACAGTATAGTAAACAAAACAGCAGAAACTGAACTCACAAATTTGGGAATGTCATCAAGATTCTACCTGGGAGAAGGAGCTGAAATGCAAATGCTTGACAAAGAAAGCCTCAATGAAATTATAGAAGAAAGTTCCCCGCATTTAGTAAAAGGCGTAGACATCCAACACAGATATCATTCAGGTTCCAAAGATGTGACCAGGAAAGAACTTCTCTAAGCCACACTACAGTTAAAAATGCAAAAACTACAGAAGAAAAAGATTAATGAAAGCTGCAAGAAGAAAATGCCAACCTAGCTGCAAAAGCAAAGCCATCAGAAGCACATCAGACTTCTCAGCAGAATCTTTAAAAGCCACAAAAATGCAGAATGATACATTTCAAGCCCTAAAAACAAGCAACTGTCAGCCAACATTACTATGTCTAATGAAGTTATTTATTAAAATCAATGAAGAAATAAAAATATTCACAGATAAGCAAAATCTAGACTACTTATTCTAGACTACTTAGCTATCGGTGCATACAATATTTAAAAGTCTCAAACACAGCAAAGAATACATTTCATGAAGGAAATTCAGAAACAAGTGAAATTTAAGAAAGAATAACAAATTATTAGCTCAGAAAACCAGCAAACTATTGGGATAAACAAAGAAAAAATAACATGTAATAGTACTGTAATCAATTAGAAAAAAATTAAAGAAACCAAAATAATTCCTTTAAGAATAACTGAAACCATTGCTCTGAACAAGGATTCTAATTCTATGCTGAATAAGAATGAAGAGAGTAGATGTTTTGTTCCTGAATTCAAAAACGTATTTTTTTAGCTTCCCCTATTTAGTACAATTTTGGCTATAAGGTAAAATAAGAAAATATAAGAGATTAAAAATAGAAAAGAGAAAAATCACATTGCCTGTATTTAAAAATGCTATGAGTTCTATACTTGAGACCTTAGATTTAATCAGTAAATTCTTTGGCCTAATAAACACTTCCATCAAAATAGCAAAACACAAAATCAACGTATACATTTCTACATTAACTGAGAAAGAAGGCAGAAAAAGTCCTATTCATTATTAATTGTTTTTTTTTTTTTTTTTTTTTTTTTTTTTTGGTGGGTCATGGGGCTTGAATTCTGGGCCTGAGGAACTGTCCTGCAGCTCTTCAGCTCAAGGTGAGCACTCTACCTTTGAGCCACAGCACCACTTTCAGTTTTCTGGAGGTTTATTGGAGATAAGAGTCTCACAGCCTTTCCTGCCTGGACTGGCTCTGAACCGTGATCCTCAGATCTCAGCCTTCTGACTAGCTAGGATTACAGGCATGAGCTATTGGTGCCTGGCCCTATTAACAGTTAAAAAAAAATATTTGGGAATAAAACTATTCAAAGAGGTAAAAGACCTCTGGGTTGGAGGGGGCGTGGGGGACCAAAAAACAACCAAACAAAAAAAACTGGAGAAACTGAAGAAGATACTAGAAGATGATGGACAGAACTGCCCTCAGCGTATCAGCATAATGAATAGTAATGTTTATTGAACTAAAAATGATCTACAGAGTCAACACAATCCCCTTCAAAATTTGGATGCTATTCTTCACAGAGATAGAAGACCAGTCTTAAAATTCATATGGAAGCATAAAAGATACCACATAACTAACACAATCATGAGAAAACAAAGAATAACGGTGGAAGGATTACAACACTTGACCTCAAACTATTCTTCAGACCTACAGTTAACAAAACCAATATGGCACTGGTATGGGAACAGACGAGTAGTCAAATGGAATGGAATAGGATGGAATGGAATAGAATAAAATGGAATGAAATGCAATGGAATATCTGGAAATAAGCCCATACACCCACATTCATCAGATTCTTAAGATAGATGCCTGCTTCACAAATGGCTTTGGGAAGAAAATATCCATATGTACGTGTCCGAAACTAGTTTGCTATCCATCACCTAAGTATAACAATCAGTTCAAAAGAGAATGACCCTAATGTTAGATCACGTACTCTAAAACTACTAGAGGAAATCCCATGGAAAATAAGTCAAAATCTAGGCCATAACAGTGACTTTCTAGATAGAATATCAATATCTCTGGCATATACAGCAAGAACTGAAAAATGGCATTGCCTCAAATATTAGAGTTTTTATACCGTTAAAGGAAATAGTTGCCAGAAAGTGGCAATAGAATCAGAATCAGATCAGAATCCACTGTCTTCAGGATCAGAGAGAATATCTGCCAGCTATTCATTTGGAAAAAGGATTAACATTCCAGAATATAAACACAGCTCAAAAGTTAAGCACATACTTACACAAAGTCCTATTTATATATGGGCAAAAGAATTGAACAGACAGTTCTCAAAAACTGTACAAATGGGGGATAAATACTGTTCAACATCTTCAGCCATTAAGGACTATACTAAGATTCCATGTCAGTCCAATTAGAAGAAAATAAACAACAGCAGATGTTGGTTAAGATTCAGGGTAAAAAATAATTTTTCTAAAGGAAATTTGGGACACATTAATAGGAATGTAAATATTCATCAATAAATCAATGTCACTATAAAAAACCAATATGGCATATCTTCAACAAGTTAACAATAACAACAACAAAAAAAAAAACTAAAAAAAAACGAAGAAAAGAAGGAGGAAGGAAGGAAGGAAGGATAGAGAGAGAATGAGAGGAGATGAGAGACAAAGAAAGTGTGAGAACGAAGAGAGAAGAGAGAAGAAGAGAAAGAAAGAAAGGAAGGAAGGAAGGAAGGAAGGAAGGAAGGAAGGAAGGAAGGAAGGAAGGAAGGAAGGAAGGAAGGAAAGGAAAGGAAGGAAGGAAAGGAAGGAAGGAAGGAAGGAAGGAAGGAAGGAAGGAAGGAAGGAAGGAAGGAAGGAAGGAAGGAAGGAAGGAAGGAAGGAAGAAAGGAAGAAAGAAAGGAAACTACCAGACTATCTTTCTATACCTCTCCTGGGTATTTACCTAAAGTAAGAGTCAGCATACAACAGAGATAATTGCTCATTCATGTTTATTGCTTCTTAATTTACAATAACCAATTAAGGGATCACCCCAATGTTCCTTTCAATGGATGAATGGATAAAAATGTGAGTGCAATTGGCTGAGACAGGCTAGGAATAAGGTCACTGGGGGGAACATGTGACAAGAAAGGCCTGGACTTTGATGGCTTGCCTCTGGTTTTGACAGCACTAAGCATCAGGCCCAGCAAATAATCTTTTCCAAAGGAAGTCTTACTCTTTATGAAAACTTAGAAAGGAACTACAATTAAAACTGAGGTACCCAACGGAGAAGCTTCATATTCAGATTAAAGAAATGCCTTAGAATCAGAATTTCAATGCTACTTTCCCCCAAAATTTTAGCTCACAAGCAGATGTTGTGTACAGAGGTTTAAGCCAGCCAATTGAAAGCCAGCTACAGGTTTTTCTATCACATTTTTGGATGGCATTTATTGTTCATTTTACCATACCTAGTGATGACTGTAGTTTTTTAAATTACTCACAATTTAAGGATATAGTACTTGTATTATAACATAGTATTTCATGTTGATTTTTTTTTTACAGACTCACAAATTTAAGAATAATAGAACTTGTTTGTTCCTGAAGGTAATATTATACAAAATTATATTACAGTATAACAACCAGGATATTGACCCTGATACAATTTACTGATCTTATACAAAGTTGCGATTTCACCTGTGCTCATTTCTGTGTGTTTTCCTGCCCGTGTTTTTATTTCTAGGCAAATTTGTGGTTTGGATGGATTTGTGTGTCCAACACTATAAATAAGATGCATATTATCCCATCACTGAGAGGGTCCTTCATTTGTCCTTCTGTAATTCCTTCTACCTATGTCCTTGTAAACCTTGACAACTGCTATTCTGTTTTCCATCTCTATAATTCAATCCTTTCAAAAGGCTATGCAAATGGAATCATTCAGTGTGTAACCTTTGTTATTGGTTGATTTCACTCAGAAAAAAAAAGCATAGGGATTCATCCAAGTGAGTGAATGTAATCTAAACTTTGCTTCTTCTTATTGTGGACTGGTGTTCTATGATATTATGGATGGACTAGTTTATTTAACTATTAACTCACTGAAGGGTATTGAGACAATCATGAATAAAAACCACCAAGAATGTGTATATACACATTCGTGCAAACACCATTTTTCTTTTTCTCTGGGATAAATGCCCAAATGTGCAATTGCTACATCAGATGATAATTACACGTTTCATTTTACAAGATGTTAGCAATGTGTTTCCTAGGGAAGTACATTGCTTTTATGTCAGTAGAAACAGGATTCGTTGTACTTGTTTTGGGTTAAATATTTAGCTGACTAACTCATGCATACATTAGGTCAACATACACTTATTGATTGTCTACTATGATCATATCACTTTAAGAACTGAGAATATTCCAACTTATGAGGAAAAGACTCTATATACATATATGAAAATGATAATGTTGAATGTGGTAAAGGAAATGCAAAGAACGAGGGAGATGAGGAGTCTGTTAGTGGAGAAGTCCATCAACTAAACTCTTCAGGGGTCACTTATGTATAACTTGCAAACTGCTGGGTGGGGTGGCACCAGCCTCACTCACTTACACAAGGCTGGAGTGGCAGATAGAAAGGCTCTGTGAGTGAAACAGCTTTGAAGCTTATCTGACACAAGAGAAGATAACAAGGCTGAAGACTTCCCACTTACCGGGAACAAAGAGCTGGAGAGTTAGTTCTGTTTCTTCTCACACAGTGCCATTCAGATCTTTGGAAAATGGTGGGTTGTTATCGCTTGTCAGTTGATCTTAGTACCTTTTAAACAAAGCATTTAAGAATCTCACCTACCCAGGTTTCCTTGGTGGAGTTCGGTAGTCAAAATGGATTGCACAACTAGGATTCCTTGGAACATACAAGCCTCTTTCTCTCACAGAGGAGACCATGCAGGTAGGTTTAAACCTATCCAGGGAGCTCAGACATTTTTAGACATAGAGACAATTGGAAATCAGAAGTCAAATCTCAGCCAATTGACCTTGGTAGATGTGTGGGAGAAGCAGAAGTCTTTAATGCAATTTGATTTGTTGAGACAATTACTGTTAAATATATCAGACTTCAGATTCCAACCCTACCATCTACTAGTACCTCAGATAACTTATTTAATAACAATGAACCTCAATGTCTGTATCCTGTAGCTCACATTTACCTTGAAGAAAATTCACTAGAGTCCCAGACAAAATCTTTCATAACAAGGTATTTCATAACAAAGGATTTCCTCCTTGAATAACAAAGACTACAAAGTAGCTTCTTAACCATATAGATTAAAACGGGATAACTAAGAAATAAAATCACTGGCATTTAGGGGTAACAATTTGAACTAGTACCCCTCAAAGGATAAATTGTCTGGACTTAAAATTCTTTGCATTTTTGGGCAAAGGTAAAGACCCACTGCTAATTGCACATCTGTGATTACTGTGATCAATGTTAATTTGCTCTGAACCAAGTTTGCCTATTATTGTTTATATAAAAACAACATATGCAAAGAGGCTCACTGTTTGAAAACATCCCTATGGTCTTGGCGGAATAGGAATTAGGAACAGATTTCAAGATAAACAAAAATACAACCCAGTCCTCATTCACATGTAAAACATAGAAAAGCTAAGAAGAGAGACACTGCTTCTGTACTTACGCTGAAAAGGAGACAGGATTCAAACTGTTTCTGCTTCCTTCCCACACTTTGCATTTCCCAATGGGCAGCAAAAAGTAGTTGAAATTGGAAAAGGTCTTCCAGGAAAGCCAAATGAAAAAGTTGGAATATTTTTTGTAAAGCTTTTTTTGTTTTTGTTTTTTGCGTATTTGTTCTCAACATTCTTGTTTGCCTAGAATGCCAAACAAATGGCCACCTCTTCTTAAAGAAAGACAAAACATGTTAATTCCTAAGAGTTAAAGCTCTACTGGGGAATCTGCTTGCTTAGTTTAAATTAGCAATGTGATTTAACTCAGTGCTCAGAAGGAGGTCTTATTGTAAAATAATTTGGAATGACAAAGGCTGTCTCTTGATACTTTTGAGCAAGATACAGCATCTGCCGAAAGGATTAGTTTATTCATTGGGGGAGTGGAGCAAACTTGTAATTTTCATTGCCAGATTCTTCCAGTCAGACTGTTGTTCTCATTTCGTACCTTCTCCTGGGTGTAAAATCTGAAGTGTTAGAAGAAAAGAGCAGCTATCCAATGCTTTCCACCAACTGAGGCCAGAAAATCTGACTGAGAGCTGAGGTTTTCCCAAAGACACAGAAAGCCATTAATAGCTATGGATCATAGTGAGTTGAAAATTTCCAGATGTTCAGAACTCCAAGTCATAAACCATCAATGAGGTCTAGAAGTCCAAAGTGAGATAATTTATCTTGTAATCTCAGCTACTCTGGGGTAGAGATGCAGATGGGGAGAATCAGAGTTAGAAGCTAACCAGGTCAAAAGTTATTTAGATCCTTATTTCAAAACAAATAAGCCAGAAATGGTGGGGTATGCCTATAATCATCTCAGCTATATAAGGGATACAGGTAAATAGATTATAATCCAGTGTGGCCCTGGAGGAGAAAGTAGAAAACAATATCTGTAAAATGATCTAATAGTAAAAGATGTTAGAGGTATAGCTCAAGTGGCATTGCCTAGCGGCATAAGGTTCTGCATTTAAGCACTATTATCAACAAAATAAGTAAATAATAAAGAAATAAATAATAAAAATTTAAAGTCCATCAGAGGAAAAAAAACTCAGAATTAGAACCAAATTGAAATTATTCAATAATTTCCTCAGGAGTGCTATTCAGTTTATGGTTTTTATAGTCATCAGGTTTTCATATTTAAAATATTCCTTAACTATTCATCACTTATATAAGAAGTTCAATTTTCTTTTTTATATATCTTCTAAAAGTTTTTTTCCCAAATATTAATGAATATTGGTAGTAACAACCTCTAATATACTTATTTAAAGTCATGTATGTGGTTGGGACATTTAACATCCACCAAGTTATGTAAAGCCCATCTGACAAACTTCTAGCTGGGCACTGTGGTACACACCTACATTCCTAGCTACTCAGGAGGCTGAGATCTGAGGATCACCATTAGAAGCCAACCCAGGCAGGAACATCTGTGAGACTCTTATCTCCAATTAACCAACAGAAAATGTACTCATTACCTTATACTTATATAACTGTAACCCTCTATATATCTCCTTTACAATAAAATAAAACACAACTAAAAAAAAAAAATGGAAGTGGCACTGTGTCTCAAGTGGTAGAGTTCTAGCCTTGAGCAAAAAAGTTCAGGGACAGTGCCCAGGCCCAGAGTTCAAACCCTAGGACCAGCCAAAAAAAAAAAAGAAAGAAAAGAAAAAAAGAAAAAGCTCTAGTATTTTCCAAACTACAGCAAAATTGCTTAATTTAAAGAGACAAATAGCATATGATTTGGGATGATCCTAATAATAATCTGCCCCAAATAATAGTTTGTCTTATTAAAGGTGATACTTTTAGTTGTGTGCCAGTGGGTCATGTCTGTAATTCTACCTACAACTGGAGACTGGGAGTTGAAGGAGTGAAGTTCCAGGTCAACCCAGGTAGAAAAGTTTGCAAGACCCAATCTCAAATGTAACCAGAAACAAACAAAACAATGTTTGAGGCATGGTTCCATTGGTATAGTGCCAGCCTAGCAAACTTGAAGCCCTGAATTCAAACCCTGGTTATGGCCAAAAAAAAAAAAAGTGTCATTTTTTAATATTCATTACTTTAAGTATAATTTAGAAAACCCATATTCTTCTGTTCTTCCCTTTCTCCTTCCTTCCTTCCTGATTGGATAATCTTCCATAAGATTCAAATAAATTACAAATTAGACTTAAAATCAATAATAATAATAATAATATTTTTTTTTCTTGTTGACCTGGGGCTTGAACTCAGGATCTGGTCACTGGCCATGAGCCTCTTTGTGCTCAAGGCTATAGCATTCTAAGCTTTGAGCCATAGCACTGCTTCCAGCATTTTTTTTTTTTTTCTGAGTAGGTTTTTGAGATAAGAGTCTCACAGACTTTCCTACAGGAGTTGGCTTTGAACTGTGGTTCCCAGATCTCAGACTCTTAAGTAGCTAGGATTACAGGCATGAGCCATTGACACTTGACTAGTAATAATTATTAATTTGAATAATAGCTTTTAAACTTTCTCATTTTAAAGAAAATTGCTATATAGCAATTGGGAAAAAAACTAAGCATGTATTTTTATCTAAAAACTTATAAAGCATAACCTATTAAATTGCTCAAATCGTAGAAAAATTCAGTAACAAAGTATCACACATGCCACATCTGAGAAGAATGATTTTGAAAAGTGTAGTTGTGGAGGTCGGAGGGAAGAGAGGATAGGGGAAAAACAAAGGAGGAGGTAACAATGCTTGATAGGAAATGTACTCATTACCTTGCTTATATAACTGTAACCCCTCTGTGAAAATACCCAAACATGCATGTATTTGATTATAATTTCAGAACAATGGCAATGGAACCATACCTGCATGAAACAGCTCAAGGTCATTAGGAACCATCCTGTGAACAGCCAGTATTGTTTGTGGGATTGCAGTCCTACAATCACATTGACTCTGTGTGTGTGTGTGTGTGTGTGTGTGTGTGTGTGTGTGTATGTATGACTCTGTGTGTGTCTATGCATGTCTGTGTCTACATGAGTGTGATTGTGTGTGTGTCTCTGTGTGTATGTGTGTGTATGCGCGCGTGCGTGTGTGTGTGTGTGTCTATGTGTCTGTGCCTATTACTAGTATTGGGGCCTGAACTCAGGACCTGAGCAATAACTTTTAGCCTTTTCCCTCAAGTCTTCAAGCTATAGCTCCACTTCTGGCTGTTTTGGTAGTTAATTGGAGATAAAAGTTTTCAGGGATCTTTTTTTCTCAGGCTGACATCAAATCAACCTGATCCTCAGAACCCTAAGTAGCTAGGATTACTGGTGCCCAGTCAATCATACTTACATTTAAACTTTTGGTAGATTGTATGTTTTTCTTCTACATATAATTTTGTATCCTAATTACAAAACAAAATTTTAGGTACAGAATGAAAAGTCATGGAATTTTTGAAATAAGAACAAGTACATCCAGGTCTTAAAGTTGTGATAATTTTATTTTGCTTTTCATTTTTGGTGAAAAAAAACTTTTCTCAACTTCTTACCGGCCTTGGGTTTCTTTGAAGATTGGATTGTAACCTGGAAGCCTCTTCTATTTCCCCTCTTTTAATAACAGGGAGAAGCAGCTGGACACTTTTGAGAGAATTCTTACAGATTAGGAAAATCAGCTGCAAACCTATGTATTTCTTTCAGCATTTAAGTCATGTTGTATATCTAGTCCACTGAAAATATTTACATGAAACATTTAAAAACTAACACTTCAAACAAAGATACTTGCTTTTGATCTCTTCTTTGCAGTAGTTTTGATACTTGAGATTTGAAGGAGACTAGAAAAAAAAATATTCTTCATTCTCATCTGAATATTAATGAAGGCAAACGGAATCCCTGAACAGAGTGCTCTCTAATTAAGTGTTGCTTCTGTCTAGATGTGTGAGGTTGTAAGTTGGGTTTGTTGTTGTTGTTGCTGTTTGTTTGTATTTTTCCTTTAAGACCAGCTGCACTTATATTTTAAGGGTGCTTTTTCAATTCAAAATACATATGGTTTTGGCTTCTGTAAAATCATTAGCCTTTCCTTTACAAGCAAAGCATGGAATTTAATATAATCCACATATTCTTTAAAAGGGCTTACTAAAAAATTAGGATCTTTGGAGGACCCTGTGGAATAAGGATTGTGATTTCACAGATTCACTTACCTTGGTGTTCAGTAAGCTACTGTGAAGATTTCTTCAAATCTTCCTTGTGGGATCTAATCAAGATACTATTCAAAGTATGTTCTTCTGAGATGTTTTGGGAAGTTTCTCTTCTAGGTTTCAGTTTTTTTTGAGGGACAATAAAGCCTTAAGAATGACAATAATAAAAATTAACCCCCCAAAAGAAATGGCTTTTCTGTATGCCAACAATGAGAAAAGTGTGGCTGAAATTAGGAAAGCAACTCCATTTGTAATAGCCCCACAAAGAATAAAATACCTAGGAATTACCTTAACCAAAGAAGTGAAGGACCTCTATGATGAAAACTTTAAAAACTTGGGGCTGGGAAGGTGGCTCAGTGGTAGAGTGCTTGCCTTGCATGCCTGAGGCCCTGGGTTCGATTCCCTAGCACCACATAAGCAAAAAGAAAAAAGCCGGAAGTGGCGTTATGGCTCAAGAGGTAGAGCGCTAGCCTTGAGCTGAAGAGCTGAGGGACAGCGCCCAGGCCCAGAGTTCAGGCCCCATGAACGGACCCAAAAAAAAAAAAAACTTTAAAAACTTGAAAAAGGAAATCAAAACAGAACTTAGAAAATGGCAAAAACTCCCATGCTCCTGGATTGGAAAGATTAACATCGTGAAAATGGCAATACATCTCAAGGCTATCTACAAATTCAATGCGATACCTATCAAAATTACAACAAAATTACAATCATTCTTCAAGGAAATAGAAGAGGCAATCCAAAAATTCATATGGAACAATAAAAGACCCCGAATAGCAAAAACGCTCCTCAACGGAAAGAACACTGCTGGAGGAATATCAATACCAAATTTCAAACTCTACTATAAAGCCATAGTAATCAAAACAGCTTGGTACTGGCACAAGAACAGACCTCAGGACCAATGGAATAGAATTGAAAACCCAGAAATGAACCTACAGACCTATAGCCATCTAATCTTCAATAAGGGAGCTAAAAAATTAGAATGGAAGAAAGACAGCCTCTTCAGTAAATGGTGCTGGCAAAATAATAAAAAAAAAAGATACTATTTATAGAACAAAGAAGCCATGCTATAAAACTTACGTTGCATGAATTTACTTCATTCTATCAATGACGCAACTTCAGGGATAGTGTATGTCCCCATTTTACAGAAGAGAAAACTGTGGTAAAGAGCTTAGGGAACAAATGGTGGTTCAGAACTTAAGCAGAGGCCTCTAATGCCAAAGACTCAGTGTATATAGTATCCCATTCTGTTTCGTGGCAAGATTGGTGGTATATAGGATGCTTTTTGGATACAGTCCTAATTTTTTCTAATCCTGAGCAATCTAATGACAGCTATGTGAGCCTGACCAAAGCATTTGATCTGTTAAACTATTATTTTACCCTCTGTGATCACAATATAAAATTAGAAAAGTCCATAAGAAGTAAAAGATGATATATGTACAGTAGCATAGAATCTAGACAATTCTAAACATTTGGGTATATATCACTGGTAATAACTGATTTCTGAAAACTGCAACTGAAGGTGTAGAAACCAGAATTTACTTGTTTAAGTAGTAAGAACCGGGATCCAAATGTTCATGTGTCAGACGTGGCTGCTCTGTCAAAGTGAAGGTAGATATCATCTATCGCTAAATTATTATTTACTGTCAATATATGGAAAAATTTCTATTCACCTATAAGATTTTTTAGTTATAGCCTGATGATTGGTGTCTGACAATTCTACAAATGTTAGCATAAAATAGTCCCGGGAACATCTGCTCAAAATCAGGCTAATACGCTTGACTTCTCTTCACACATGGTCTCCATACCTACAACCTTCAGTTCTAACTGAATGTTTCTCCTTATTGGGTTCTAAGGAGAATAATGTCTTTCCATCTCTTACATTTTGAATTTGTTATGTTTTCACAAGAAAATAACCTAAGAGCCTATGGGCTTATCATCATTAGAGGAGAAAGTAAACAAGTCCAGGTTGACATGAATGCTGTAATTTTGTCCCCTTTGGAAGCAGAGACAAATCTAAATGATGAGTGCAATAAATAATAACAGCATATTGCACCTTCCAAAGTGGAATTTTCAGTTAGACTTGTTCTGAGAGGTGTAAACATGTAAATGAGGGAAAGACAATTTTACTAGCATCTCAATACCAAGAGGAAAGACAATGTGAAGAGCTATCAATTAAAAGCATATGATTATGTTGATAAAAGACAATAGAAAACATTTTTAAAATCTAGTGTCTTTCTTTAAATTTCCTTTATTGATACTAAAGCTGTGTACATGTTTTGTAACCAGGAAACTACATTCAAGTGTTAGCTTTAGCATACACTACCTGGATAATCTTAGATGTTTAGCTATGTCTTCAGACATATCCATATCAATTTTGAAATAATATATAGACCAATTATTTTTAATGTTTTCTATTTATTTATATTATAAAGGTGGTGTACAGAGGGTTATAGTTACATAAATCAGGTAAGGAGTACAATTCTTTTTAACAGTGTCACCACTTCCCTTGTTTTTGCCCACATTTTCCCCTCCTCCCTGCCCTTCCAAGTCATGTGGTTCATTTTCTTTTCTTTGTTTTTTTTGGGGGGGAGGTTCTGTCTTGGGGGCCCAAACTCTGGGCCTGGGCACTGTCCCTCAGCTCTTCAGCTCAAAGTTAACGTTCTACCACTTGAGCCACAGCGCCACTTCCGGCTTTTTCTTTTTGCTTATGTGGTGCTGAGGACTCGAACCCAGGGCCTCATGCATGCAAAGCAAGCGCTCTACCACTGAGCCACCTTCCCAGCCCCGTGTGGTTCATTTTCAACGTAGTGTCTAGTGAGTATCACTGCTGCATTTGTTCACCTTGTGCCCCACCATTTCTGTGCCCACATTTACATACAAAATAAAAGTTACTGAAATCAAACCAGGGACAAAAGAGAAAAAAAACAAGAAAAGCAAAATGCAAAAAAAAAAACAAAAAAAACCTCCTCTTGTTTCTAATTTTTGGAGTTTATTTTGAAAAACAGGCAACAGCTCCGGGTGAAGTTCCACGGGATTCTGAATTACAAGATGTGGATGACTTCAGTTTCTATTCTGTTCTATTGGGAGACACTGAAATTAAGCTTTCATTTACAGTTTTCGTAAAGTGTATCAAACTATTTTGAAAAATAAACACGGTATAATAGAAATTGTACTGTAGCTTTGATGGAGGTAAGTATCTATAAAATTTACGAATTATGGTTGGTTTTATGTCCCCTTTGAATTGCCTCCAAACTTCTGACATCCATGCGCCATTTTTGTCCTTCCTTTTATCCTTATTTTTGTCTTCTAAATTAAAATCTCTCAAGAAAAGGAGGATGAAACTGTCAGAATACATCTTCTAGAGTTGAAATCAATGAATCTTTAAACACTTCCAGTCTTGAAACCCCCTTTGGAACTGAATAGTATGTATCCCCAGTAGCAGTTGCTTCAAGCCTGGTTCTTGGCGCGGAGGTGCAGAGTGAGGTGGTGTGGCTGGGATTTGCATAAAGTGACAGGATTCTGGCCCATGTCCTTTCCCCTTGTCAGATTCATCCTTTCTTTGCAAAACAAAAGTGAGCTCAGAAAAGTACTCCCCACACTTGGCACTAGTGTGAACCCTCCAGAAAAAGGATTTGACTTCATCCACCAAAATTCCCCAGACACCAAGTGCATTACATTATCCTTTGTTCTATGTGCATATGATCATCGAAATGAACACCAAGAAATGGAAGTAAGAGGTTTATTATTATACTGTTTGTGTTTTTTTCCCCTTTTATCTTTGATTTATTCCCTTTTGTCACTGTTAACGATTTCTGCACCCTTTGTCTTGTGTTTATCTGATTTGAGGAGGAGAAAAGGGAAGCACAGAAATGGTAGGACAAAGGATGAACCAATTCAGCAGTGAAAACCACTAGACACTATGTTGGAAATGAACTATACAACTTTGGAGGAGTGAAGTCAAGAGGGGAAAAACTGGGAGAGAATGAGAAAAAGGTGACGCTGTTCTAAAGGAAATATACTCATTACCTGACTTGTGTAACTGTAACCCCTCTGTACTTCACCTTTACTATAAAATTAAACTATAACCACATACAAAATAAAACACACAAAAAAACAACCTTGTCTCGCTTAGCAGAGTTCATGTTGGGATTGTTGTATTTTTGAAGTCAATGAAAATGTCATAGTCTGCTAATTCTGATCTCGCTCTCTTTTTCTTTCTTACTCTCTCTTGCTTTCTCCAGATATGGCAGATATTTGGAGAATTAATAAATCACTTGTAAAGGAAGAACAATTACAGTAACCATGAGATTGGAAGGGAAAGTAAGTCAGTTGGAGTCTTTATCCTAGATTTAGATGTTTGAAATGAATATTTCTGAAGTGTCCTACAGCTATAGATCAAAATAAATGTAGTCATTATTTATGGAAAAAAATATCTAAGCCAGTATAGGGGAAAATCAAGTTTGAATTGAAGCAAAGAACAGAGACACCAAATTTACAGATGAGTCACATGTATAGATGCTCAGTGACTAGCAATTTAAAACTTCATATGGGAGGACTAGTAGATATGCAGGGAACCTGGAGATACTAGGTGGTGTCATATGATGATATGTCTGTGGTTTATTTTTTCAGAAAAGTTGTATTTTCCCAAGGAAGAAGAATGGCAAATTTTCTCATTAAGGAGATAAGAGATAAGAATAGAATCCAATCACATCACTATCATCCCAACGGCAGTGCAGGCACTAGCAAAAATACTCTTACCTGCACACTTTTATTTTCTCATCTGTTAAACAATGACCTTCAAACGTCTCTACTAAGTAAACATATGGTTCCATGAATCCATGATGTGACTTAGAGGAGAAAAACTAAGAATACATATGGCATGAGTGCCCCAGAAGAAGAAGTATTCCTGTCTCACCTAGTGTCTAGGATCACTGATGAATGGGTTCACCCTTAGTCCCATTGTTTCCCCTCCCCAAATCAGATAAACTTATACACAAGATAAAGGTTACAGACATATAAAACAGGGCAAAAGGAAATAAAGTCTTTAAAAAAGAAAGTTTACAAAAGTCTAAAAAAGTAAAAAAAAAAAAAAAGAAAAGAAAAGGAAAGAGCTCTAAGTGGTACAATAAAAATCTTCGTTTCCATTTCTTGGAGTTCATTTTGATAAGAACTTTGCAACCTGGAGGGGAGGGAACTGGGAAAGGAAAAAGTGGGAGGAAATGAGGGTGTGGGTAACACTGTTCAAAAAGAAATTACTTAGCCGCATCGGTGCCTCATACCTATAATCCTAGCTACTCGGGAGGCTGAGATCTGAGGATTGCAGTTCAAAGCTAGCTCAGGCAGAAAAGTCTGTGAGACTCTTATCTCCAATTAACCACCAGAAAACTGGAAGTGGTGCTGTGGTTTAATTTGGTAGAGTACTAGCCTTAAGCTGAAGAGCTGAAGCACAACACTCAGCCACAGAGTTCAAGCCCCATGATAGACCAAAAACAACAAAAAAAGAAGAAATGTACTCATTAACTGACTTATGTAACTGTAATCCCTCTCTATATTACCTTTATAATAAAATTTAATAATTTCTACTTAAAAAGAAAAAAAAAGCACTCCTTTAAGCTATCAAAACACTTGAACTCAGGGCCTGGATGCTGTCTCTGAGTACTACTACTTGGGCCAAAGCTCCACTTCTGGCTTTTTGGTGATTAGAGATAAGAGTCTCAGAAACTTTCCTGTCAAGGCTGGCTGTAAAACATGATACTCAGATCTCACATTCCTGAGTAGCTAGGATTAAAGATGTGAGCCACTGGTGTCCAGTTCATCAGTACCTTTAAAAGGAAAGATAGATAACAACAACAACAACAAATCAAGAAGGAAAGGAGAAAAGTTGCATATTAGGCACTACTCTGACTTTTGGGTTTGTTGAATGATGTCTGGACTGAGAATATAGAGGACCTCATATCACAGCAACCAGGCAATGATATTCATACAGAGGATGTAGAATTACCTTGGTTTTGGAAAGCCCGGAATTTCACAATAGCTGTGCTCATTTGCTATGTGTTCCCTAGAGAAACACATTGTCAAAAGGAATTGTGTTCCTGACTGAGAGTGATAATAAACTTTTTGTATAGCTAAGACCACTCTCAAAGTTTCAAAGAAACTTAGCCTCAAAGAAAGTTATTTTAGGCTGTATTGGGAAAACTTATATCCCTGGTGTAAATTGTTAAATTCTGGAGAGAATCTCAGTTGTGTTTCAACTCAGCATTGCCTTGCAACATATTTTCAGGCAGTTTCCATCCCAGACCATCCCACAGATATGGCTTCACATGGAATGATATGTAGCATCTCTTCAAGTATTAGCTAATGCATCCTACAGCAAGGCCCTGTGGCAAAAGCATACCTCCCCACATCAGAGGAATAGGCCACTGAAATGAAGAAGCAATAGCAGGGCAATTACTTACAAAGGATACAGAGAGAAGAGAGCAACATCTCCTAATTACCCCCAAAGTCAACATCCCTCCAAAGTGATTATGCCATTCACAAGTTCAATATGATTGCCTAGCATTCCTTTAATGCCTTTGTGAAAATGATTGTATTTAATGAAAGAAGGTGAATAGCTCTAGAGAAGTAAAAATTGAAAGATATGACACATCAATCTTGGTTTGCCAAATTTAGAAGTCTCTAGTAGAAGGTTAAACAAAAATAACTTTTTTGACCGCAGCATTTTATGCCATTTCATTTAGAAGACATCTTTTAAATGTTTCTATATTTCCTATTGTTTTACTGTTCTATAAGGTCAAATGGTGTTTTGCCTAGATTTAGTAATAGTAAAAAAAAAAAAAAAAGACTAACAACCAACATGTATATTCTTATTTTCATAGGATTTTCAAGAGAAGGGAAGGACCTTGAATTAGTGTCATCCTTTTAGACCTGAAAGACAATTAAATAAAGGAAGCCTAGAATATTTAAAGTAGAAAACTCTTGAGAACTGAAAGATGTCAGAGCTCCTGCTCTGGGTCAGGATTTAAATTCTGTTTGCCATGAAAATTTAACAAATTCAGATGAAGAAATCAACTCGCTCATATGTAGGCCTGATTTAATTATAATATTCCTTCTTTAGAGTTAGGTTGCATTTTATTGCCTATTTAGCACAGGTGTGCAAATTCACCTTTTACCCTAAATTAACAGGGCTTTCGTTTCCTCTAAAAGAGAATATACTATCAAAGACCATAGAATTTTGCCTCATAAATAATTAATGCACAAATGTACTTGAAGTCCCTATGATGGAATGTTGGGCCTTTTCAATATGGGTAAGTCACCTGTTTGCTCAGGTTTGAAATCATGGAGGAATAGTATAATAAGGTATTCACAGTGAAAGGTTCTTATTTAACACACAAATATCTGTGACAGAAGAAATAGCATGTAACAGCAACAACAAAAACTGACCAAGGAAATTGGTTTTTGAATAATTGTTTGTATTGCATTATTCCTCACCAATGGTAATAAATATTTCTCATAAAAATATACCTGTAGTCCCAGGTTTTAGACATTTCTGTAAATTAGCTATGCTCCCATAGAGAAGCTTAGTATATCTGTACCCATTCATTGCTGGATAAAGCAGCTACCTGGAAATCTACATACCTCCTTCTGCTGCTCAAAACTATGCCTCCATATTTGAATCAGGGTCCCTTTAGAAATTGGTGTTTCTTGGGCTGGGAAGGTGGTTCAGTGGTAGAGCGTTTGCCTTGCATGCATGAGGCCCTGGGTTCAATTCCTCAGCACCACATAAAGCAAAAAGCCAGAAGTGGCTCTGTGGTAGAGCACTAGCCTTGAGCTGAAGAGCTGAGGGACAGCGCCCAGGCCCAGAGTTCAGGCCCCACAACCGGACCAAAAAAAAAAAAAAAAACAAGAAAGAAATTGGTGTTTCTAAGAATTGCTGCAGAATAAAAACTTTATATGATTTTAGTGATATTGATCAATTAATTTATGGCTGGATAGACAAGCAAAACATGTTTGCTAATTGATTCAATATTATTTGCTTTTTGTAGAAGTTCTGTAGTTGGCCATCCAATGAGGATACCAAAACAAAAGAAGATTGGCAGAGTCACATTTTCAACATAAATAGATGTCTATTATTGGGTAATAACACAAATAAATGTACAATTCTCTACAGGCTCCTATGATATAAAGAGAAACAATACTAGAACATACAAGAAGTAAGCCTGACTTGTTGGAAGAGTATAAGAAAAGATCTAGTACTAAAGTAACATCCTGGTTAAGTTGTAAAAGATAGGAGATATTATCAATCTAGGAGGAGAAGAAAGACTATCACAAACAGTGAGCTTCCAAATAGTCTGTGACACATTTGTAAAACTAACAGTAGATAATTGTAGGTGCAGAACAGAAATATCCATGGAAATTGAAAAACCCAACTAACTCAATAGGGTTTAAAGTCACCACTCATGACGTTAAATGCTAGTAATCTATTCCAATTATTTCAAAGAGTTGGAGTTCACATGTGTGAGTGAAATGTCATCATCATTTCTAACAGAAAGACCCATGTTGCTAGATTCTGTGGCTCAGGCCTGACATCCAAGCTACTCAGGAAGCATAGATCTGAGGATTGTAGGATCATAGTTTAAAGCCAGCCTGGCCAGGAAAATCTGTGAGACTCTTATCTCCAAATAACCACCAAAACACTGTAAGTGGCACCATGGCTCAAGTGGTAGTGCACTAGACTTGAGCACAAAGGCTCAGGGATGGTGCCTAGTCCCTGAGTTCAAAGGGCAGGAACAGAGCATGCTTGCACACCCACGCACATGTATATACACAGACAGAATAATGTTGATTTTATTTGTATTTCAAGTTGGAAGATAAAAAACATTTGTGACTTATTAAGTAAAAGCTATTGTAGAAGGAATAGATAATAGAAATATATCTTGATAGAAAAATGTCTTAAGATGATGGAGAGACGAGGAGAAATTAACACGTTTAAGAGTTTTGAACATGGCTGGTGCTAGTGATGGACTTAATGCATTTTGCAAAAGGGCGTGGGAGGGTTACTTGTGAAGAATGGCTTTTAATTTTTTGGATTATATAAGATGGATTCATTCACTGAGAATGTTTGTACAAAAATTAAGAATACTACAGGGTGCTGGTGGCTCACGCCTGTGAGGTTGAAGTCTGAGGATCACAGTTCAATGCCAGCTCGGGCAGAAAAGACTGTGAAACTCTTTTTTTTTTAAATTTAATTTAATTTTTATTTAATTTTATTTTTTATTGTGAACATACTGTAGAGAGGGGTTACAATTACATGGGCAAGATAATGAGTGCATTTCTTATCAAGCATTGCAGCCTCCTTTGTTTCCCCTTCCCATCCCTTCCCAGCCTCCCCCTGCTCCCCCACCCAATCCTCCCCCCACTACCACCAAAGTTGTAAAGTTCGTTTTCGGCATGACAACTTGTACTTCTCATTGTTGCAACGGGTCCACCTGTATCCTTAAAGGACTTGTTTTTCCCCTTCTCCTCCACAAGTTATACCGACCTCAAATATAGTGAAAGCAGGGGTTATACTGTGGGGGAGAGACATACAAAGCAACAAAGAAATAATCTTATAAATGTGTTAGAAACAAATGCATGAAAGAAAAAAAACATTTAAATACATATCTAAGGGTTCATTTTCCTAACATCACATTATCTGACCTTTTCTGCTTGGCTCAGACATATACTAGATATTACAAATAAGGGAAACCATGGGACCTATGTTTCTTTGGGCTTGGCTTACTTCACTTAATATAATTTTTTCCAAGCCTTTCCATTTCCTAACAAATGGGGGAATAAGACTGTGAAACTCTTATCTCCAATAAACTACCAGAAAACTGGAAGTGGCACTCTAACTCAAGTGGTAGAGTGCTAGCCTTGAGCTGAAGAGTTCTGGGAAAGCACCCAGGCCCAGAGTTCAAGCCCCATGACCAACAAAAACAAACAAACAAAAAAAGAACACTAAGTTTAGTGTCGTACTCTATCTTCTTTTGATAGTTGGATTGTGAGTTGTCTTTCAATACAAACCAGAAGTGTTGAGTAGGGACTAGTACTTGCTGAATTAGAGCTAGAAATGCTTATTAGGATTATAGATATATTTAAGAATCTTCAGCACATATTTCTTCTAACTGAAGTTTAGGAACAGAAAACTTACTTAAATATCTTGTTCTGAATAACAATGGTCTTGCTATTTTCTAACGCAGAGAACAGAAATGGTTTGAGGATTATCATTTGAAAATTTCTTATTTGAATAAAATGATATTTATGTATCTTCAGAGAGCCCTATTGATATAGCCAACAATATGGGCTAAAATACTGGATTTAGTAGTTTTTATATTAATTCCCAAGGAGTTTTTAAATCAAATTACCATAAAATAGGTGGATTAATGGTGTTTTGTTTTCTAGAAGTTAATAATCTAAAAATCAAAATCTCAATAAAATCAGCTTCTTCTAGAGGCTCTCTAGGATAATTTGTTCCACAACTCACTCATAGATTCTGATAATTGTTAGCAATTATTAACTCTCTTTGGTTTATCGATTACATTATTACATCTTTGTATTTCTTTATATCTGGGTGGTTTTGTCCTCTTCTCATAAGGACATGAGTCATTGAATTTAGGGCCTACCCTAAGTCCAGCATGATATCATCCTGAGATGCTTAAATTAATGACATCTACAAAATCTTTATTTCCAAATAAGTTCACACTCAGAGGTAATCAGAATCAGAATAGGAATGTTCTTTTGGGAGACACTATTTGGCCAACTTCACAAAAATAGTAACATAAATAACAGGGTATGCCACAGGTAAGATCTTACAGTAACTAAATCTAGTTTGGCCAGGGACAGAGTTTCAAATGAAACAAGGTAAGAGCAACATTTAGCAAGAAGAAGACAAAGTGACCATGAGCCTAGGTTATTACAAAAATGAAAGGAGCATTACAAGAAGAAGGCAATGTCAAAAAGCATGAAGGTTAAAAAGAACTCACTGAAATGGATAAAGCGATAGTTGGTGGCATTCTGTCAGAAGATCTCAGTGGAGTGATACGAAATCCATACACAGCCCCTTTAGAGTAGAGAATGCTTTCTAAAATTCCAAAGATCAGCATACGGAAATGAATTTCTTTAACGATGTAGATAAGGAGTGTTGAAACAAGTTGAAACAAGAAGTTGTATTTGAAGGTCTCTCCAATTCTCAGTAGTATAATGAGAGAAATGAACTGGGCATTTTCTTCTTCATGTTCTCAATAGTCCAATAGCGGCACATTTGTTTATGGCTTCCCTGCATACATTTAGGGACAGAATGGTATTGAAGAACTGAAAGGATGCCACAAATATCAGCGTAGCTACGCTGCTTCTCTTTCATTAGTCACTCAACAGACAGTGGATGGGAGGTCAAAAGTAAGATAATATGAGAGCTCTAAAAGGCCAGTAGCCCATTTTCCAAGAACCCTGGAGAAAACTCCTATATATCTTGGGGTTTTGAAATGGGCTTCCCACTTTGTGAAATTTAGAAATGCAGTACTACTATTTCTGTTCTGCCTCCCTTCTTTCTCTTCATTCTTCTGTCCCACCGTCCCCCCATCCTCCCCAGGTCATGGGGCTTGAACTCTGGGCCTGGGCACTGTCCCTCAGCTCTTCAGCTCACAGCTAGCACGCTACCACTTGAGCCACAGCACCTCTTACAGCTTTTTCTGCTTATGTGGTGCTGAGGAATCGAACCCAGGGCCTCATGCATGCAAGGCAAGCACTCTAACTGAGCCACCTTCCCAGTCCTCTTCTGTCTTTATTAGCATGCAATGGTACATCATTGCTTTTCATAATTGCATAGCGTTTTGTATGATCAGTAATCATATGGCAATCACTCTTTATCACTTTTTCCCTTTTTATACATAATCTCTATTTTTATTGCTGTAAGACATTGAAATGTATTTATACACAAAGCCAGATGTAACAGTATTGCTATTTCTGTAAATCGGATTTACAAAATAAAGACTGCTGGAAATATTTTTTTAATCACTATATATAGCTTTAAAATCCAGTCTTACTAAAGTTATGAAGCTTTCAGTGAGACATGGTGATTCTTCAAACTCTAAAGAATTTTATTTCCATGGATGATTAAAAAAAGACTACTCATAAGTAATGAGAATATGTTTATCATATTCTAGACTTTGCACAAAGAATTTAAGAAGTAATATGTCATGTACTCAGGAAAATTCTGTGAGGTAAATGTACTTATCATAAAGTGTACTTTATTATACTAAAGAAAAGAAACTTAAGTTCATAGAGGTTAAGTAACTGCTAAAGCGTCAAGGCTGGTCAATGGTGACCCCAAAGTTTGACTGATTCTACTATTTTAACCTCAGCATTACTCAGACTAGAACAATTATATTGAATTTTCTACAGATCAGTGGAATATAGGTCATTTAAAAAATGTATCTTTTTCTCATTTCTTTCTCACAAAAATATAGATAGTAGAAAGGGAAAATTTTAGATAAAATAGATCCTTCCAAATTTTCATTCAATATCTTTGTGGTTCATCATTCGTCAACTGGCCAAAGATGAAGATGTCAAAGAGAAATGAAATATTCTATTATTTGCCTAATAAAAGTTTATCTTGTAAATGAAGTATAAATAAGCAGATGATATTTAACATTAAACAATAATGAAAATATTTATGTTCCATACTTTGAAAGGGAATTCTTCAAGACAAATACAAGAGTGCAGGAAATTCAAGAATGAAAATGTTGAAAGGTAGTTGTATATTCAAAGACAGTCC